>NW_024081010.1:0-424648 GCF_003009895.1 Hyaena hyaena
AAACCATGAGAGACTCTTGAATGCTGACAAAAACTGAGGACTGATGGATGTGGGGGGAGGGGGGATGGGCATGGAGGCGGGCACTTGTGGGGATGAGCACTGGGTGTTATGTGGAAACTAATTTGACAATAAACTATTTGTAAAAAAAAATAATAATAATAATAAAAAAAGAGGTTGGCTTGAGATATGAGCCAACAGGGAGCAGGATGGATAGTGTGGCCAAAGGCATGAGTAGTCGGGTGGTTTGGGTGATGGGAAGATGAGGGCATGCCCGATTACTTCTCCACAGATGTGTGCCTGTCTGTCTCCCCTGTTAGGGTATAAGCTCTGAAAGGGCATTTTTCTCCATAGCCTATTTCCCTGCTCCCCTCAGTACCAACGTGCCACAAACCTGAAGACTCACATGGTGAGCGTTTATTTAATTCAAGCGATGTACTACTGAAGGGCGGCAAATTACACCACCCCCAAATGTGCCACTTTGGCTTACGGATTATTTTGAAGTAAAGGCACTGGAAGAGCAGCAGATGCAAGAAGGGCATGCTGGGCAGGAGAAGGTTAAGATGGCAGATGAGGAGGGTGACCCCGAGCTTGCCTCCTCCCCCAAACAGCTAGAAAAATATCAAATCATTCCAAACACCCAAGAAATCAATGGGAAGTCTTCGAGAACAAGCTGGACATCAACAGACACTAAAAAATGACCCGTGGAAGGTAGGAACTGCAGAGAATTCATCTGTGGGAGAAAAGAGCCATGGATACCACAGTGGGGAAGGATCCTTGATCCCGGAGGGAATAGCTGGAGAGAAAGAGAGAGGAAGAAACGACGACAAAGCAAAACAAAAAAGAAGGACGCTCTGACCTTCTGTTTTGTCCCTGAAAGAACAAAACTGAAAGAAGGAGACGAAGATCCCCTGTGAGAGATGCCCTCTACACCAGGAGGACACAAACATTCTTATCACCAGAGATGGGAGTCACAGCCAAGGAGATTCGGTAACAAACAAAATAAGCTTATTAAACGAATCCTTGTCTTCCTGGTGAAGGATAACTGCCCCAGCCCAAGTCCCTGGATCTTGTCACATCTCTACCACTTCATACTCTTTGTCCAACTTAGTATTCCAACTACTTCTTTGGGTCTGCACTTCCCTGTGAGGTTCCTCACCCACATGTCGTATCTGTGTTTTTCTCGTGTCCATCTGTCTTACACTGACTTCATTCTCAGGTCCAGCTGGAGGCCCTAAGAAAGTAGACATAAAGTTTGGTGCCCCCTGCACTGCTTTCTTCTGGCAATGTGCCACCTGGCGGCCCTATCCAGAAATAAGTCCAGTTCACACACCAAAAAACCCTGGAAAACAACAGGGTGGAGGGAAGAAACCATGAGTTATAAATGTCACTTGTCTGGAGCTGCACTTAGAACGGCCAACCATTTTCCTCTACCTCGAATTGGGCTGAGAGAGCTAACCTATCAGCCGCAACCTGAGAAATGGGATATGAGCAAAGCGAGCGGTGGGTACAAAGGAATTGGGAGCGTGACTCTGTGCACCTGCTTAAGTCAGGCTGCTTGCTGGGGTTCCCCTCATCTCCTGGCTCCATTATTATATGCTATGCCAATATTGTATTAATTTCCAGCAAAGGGAGCACTTGGGGAGGACAATACGGTAAAAGAATTGCGCTGTAGGCAGAACACAGTAGACTAATTATCTCTGTCCTGTTCCTGATAACCTACTTTCCCCAGAGTTACACTTGGTCTCTAGTGATTGCAACCTATTTGGAGCAGAGCCTACGGAGGGAAACACAAATCACAAGCCTTCTGCCAAGTTCTCCTTATCACCCTCCTCCTCGGAGATGCGGCGTCACTGACCCCAGAGCAGGGACTCGTCTGCCCACGGGGAGGACACTTCAGCTCTCAGTTAGAGCTTACCGCCAGCTCCGATGACGATAGGACCCCCAGTGATCGCCGGCGAGTAACTGCTAGGTTTCCTCACTAGCCAGGTTCCTTTGCCGCAGGACTTTCTCAGCCTTGCACTATTGCAAAGGATTCCCAGTTTCTAGATGGGCTTTGGGTCAGCCTCAGGACCACCCATTCGGAGTCACAGGGGATGAGTTTTCTGGGTCCAGCCAACCAGGATATTGGGTGTCCAAAAGCAGATTCCTTGCCCTACATGGAAGGAGGAAGGCCTTGACCTCACCAAAGGGGATCGATCATCTGACATTCTCTCTGTAATCAACATGTCATTATCACATCGAAGGGAATTAACAGTAATTTTATAATATCATCTATTATTCCGTTATGGTCACATATCCCCATTTGTTCCAAGGATTTTATACTGTTTTTGTTCAAGCCGAGAGCCCATCCAAGGTCACAGGTTGCATTTCAGTATATGCCTCTTCCCCCAGAATTACAGGCAACCACCCCTCCCCTCCCTGTGCTTTTTCGCCTAAAACTTCGACATTTTGGAATGTCTTTGCCAGTTATCTCACATTCTGGAATTTTCCGATTGTTTCCTGATGTTGACTTGTTCTATCCCCTCTCAATGTTAGCTCTAGAAACACTGGATTTCATTTAGATTTAACATGTTGACAAAAATATTTAGAGTTGATGTTGGGTTATTTCACACTATACCATGCCACACAGCACATAACAGTGAGCTGTCTCACTATTAGTAATGTTGAATTTGGTAAAAGGTGATGACAGCTAGACCTTTCCACTGACCTGGTATGTTTCTCTTTGAAATGAGTTAAAAAGGTTATGTGGTGATACTTAGGTACATGAAAATACCCTGTTCTTTTTTTTTTTTTTAATATTTATTTATTTGGGGGTGGGGCAGAGAGAAAGGGAGACACAGAATCTGAAGCAGGCTCCAGGCTCTGAGCTGTCAGCACAGAGCCTGACATGGGACTTGAACTCACAAACTACAAGATCGTGACCTGAGCCAAAGTTGGACGCTTAACTGACTGAGCCACCCAGGTGCCCCTAAATATCCTGTTCTTATGGTGATCCTCTTATCAGGTGGGTAAACATTCCAAAACCTCTCTTTTCTTTTTTTTTTTTAATGTTTATTTATTTATTTTGAGAGAGAAAGAGAGTTGGGGGAGGGGCAGAGAGAGAGAGAGAGAGAGAGAGAGAGAGAAAGAGAATCCCCAGCAGGCTCTCTGCTGTCCAACATGGGGCTTGATCTCATGAATTATGCAATCATGACCTGAGCTGAAAACAAGAATCAGATGCTTAACCTACTGAGCAACCCAGGCGGCCCCCAAACCCTTTCAAATTGGCATATTTAATGACCCCTGATCAGTAAGGCTCCCTGACACTATTTCTGCGAAGACCAGGTGGTGGCCCCCAAATTCCTTCTTGCGAATTTTAAGCCCTTTGGGAACTGAGAATCCAAGAAGCAGATCTATCATCTGTTACTGGAAGGAGGCAATGAGTGGATTATTCCAAATTTAGGATGAAAGCAAAGGTAGGAGTGAGATGGGAAATATCAGCTGAGGACCAGGACAGAATTAGCATCCTCTGTCACTAAGCGTAGACTTTCATGAAGTCAGTCCTTTATTGCGAGAGTCCTCGAGTGTGAGCTTGATAAGTACTGAAGGCATTTTTGAGATAAAGGTGTTGGAGCGATCCTTCCTGTTCCTGGGTGGGCAGAGAAATGTGAAGTTGGCTAAGTATATCTACAGCTGTGGCTTGCTCCCGGCCTGGTTCTAGAAACTCTGGGCTGTGTGGATGGGCCACTGGGAGTAGATGGGCCTCTTTAAATCACTCTCCTTTGTCTGCTGTATCATTTCAGCTTTTTGGACTCCAAGCGATAGGAAAACCGAAGAAAAAGACGGCTGGAAAATGAACTGAAAGAGATGATGGAAACATTTCAATAACTGCTAAATTAAAAAAGCCCCTTGGCATTTATTAGTTTCCCCTTGGAAAGATGAGATTAGGAATATCTTGTCCAAAGTGAAATCGCCTTCGGAAAGATGGTTACTGAAAGTCCTGCTGGGGTCATTTCCAGCGAGATGAGCTCAAAGACACTGACTGGCTGAGGACAAAGTGGCCTGATCTTCAGGGAAAGAGCTATCCTAATGTGTCCTCCCCTGACCCTGGGACAAGATATGAGCAAGAAATCTGGCCAACAAACCAATGCGCTTTCTCTCTCTACCAGAGATCCTAACCCAGACCACAGCTTCTCATGCGCTAGTGAGATTGCATTTCAAATAGGTCCTAAGCTGGACCGAGCCAAACGAGGTGGGATGAGGAGAATTTGTACAATGGGAAAGTTCCTTAATCCCTCAACAGCTATTTATTGAGGACTCATTATTAACCAAGTGTGGAAGTTTCGGGAGGCAAATGAATAACACCTTTCCTTGTCTGCTTCCACGCACGTTTGAACTAATGGAGAAATAAGGACAGGAGACGGGCCAGCCCAGACCACATGCCAGCTTCACTGTCAATAAGCTGGTGGAGAGCATGATTCTGGACTGGAGCGAAGTGATCTTGCTCAGTGGACTGGACTAATTTCCTCCCTGGTCCCAGCTGTCCCACCAGGGCAGGACCCCTATTGTGTGGCAGAGGGGAGGTGGGAACGCAGCCTCCCTGCTGGTGGGCAAGACAGGTAAGAGAGTCCCGAAGGAGCGGAGCCACATGTGCCCAGTTCCTTTTCCCAAACTCCCGCCTATTTTTCAGCCGTGTCTCACTCTCCAATATCTTTCCGCCAAGCTGTTCTCACGCTTTGCCACTCCTACATAGCTATCCCAAACCATCTGTAGAGTGTGGTCAGATTGTCCTAAATTTCCCTGGCCCAATCAAAACCCTTCTTTCCAGCCCAAATGTCCATCAACTGACGAGTGGATAAAGAAGATGTGGTTTATATACACAATGGAAAACTACGTGGCAATGAGAAAGAATGAAATCATGTCATTTGCAACAGTGTGGATGGAACTGGAGGGTTGAGAGCTTAGAAGAGAGTGTGGAGAGAAACGGAAGGCCAGGGCTGAGCGTGGGGTGACAGCCCTGGTTAAGGAGACAAAGAAGAACTGATACGCAGAAGAACAGAGCCCTAGAAATAAAAGCGAATGGAGTTAGTTTCAGTGAAGGCAAAATCAGACAGTTTCAAGAAATGACAATACTGTTGAGCACAACAAAAGGAGAACATCGAGGAAAGATGCCGACTTATTTAGAATGCCTCACCTCCATGGCCACCAGCACCAGCCAGTCTTCAGAGTCCCAACCCCAAGGGCAGAGTAATGACTTAGGGGAAGCCATGCACCTCCCTCCCTTTACAATTTTGTGATGATGAGCCTGTGTTATATGCTTAACAGGATCTAATCTAGAAGCACTGGTCTGTGCTTTCCCAACTCAAGGCAGCCCATCACTTTCAAAGCACTTTACTACAAATTAAGGGGTGGGGGGTGGGGGGGAACCAGTTTGGGGATCCAGCAAACAGGAAGCTAAATTCTCTTTATGGACCCTGTTGAACCCAGTCAGTGATGAGTTGACCAATAATAAAAACTCATTTTGATCTTCTGCATAGAATTATAGTGAGAAAACAGAGTGCTGCCAGAAAGAATTTCTTAAGTTCCATTAGAACTGCAATAGCAAATAGGCTTGATCTTTGGTGATAACATCAATCAACTGATGGTAGTATTGACAAGGCTTTTTGAGGTCTGTGCTGAAAAGACTTTTTGAGGTCACCGAAACTCAGCAGTAAAGAATGCCAGAAAAAAATTAGCAATGTCTGGCGTGGGTCCCTAACTGCAACACTCTTGCCAGATATTTGCTGTTTCCACACCTCTGTTTCCCCAAATCATACAAGGCTGTGGCCAATCAGTATCTTCCGGGGATGTAACATTTTGGACATTTTTTTTCTAATCTTCCTATGACTTTGCACATTTGCTGTTCTGTCTTCAGCAAAAAGAAAGCATTTGTAGCCTGCCAGGCACAGCAACAGAAAAGGTCCTCCCTGATTAAAGTAAAAGAGTCCTCATGTCTGGATAGCAGAGGATGGTTTTCTATGTTTTGACACAGGAAATGAAGGGTAATAAGCTGACCCTTCCCCTTTCCCAGTGTATAAGCAGTAAGCCTCTCTGTATGGCTTGATCGTGACAGAATCCGACAAACGTGCTTCTGAGGTGATGGTGGGTTCAAGGAGGATCTCAGCGAGTCCTGTCTTCCCTTATTCAAACCAAACTGCCCCACAGGCAATGGGGATTTTGCGATGGTTACTGTCCATTTAATGCCTTTACCACAGGTGTGTGCTATGTACTATTCCTCGAAGCATGAAGCATTATTAAAATTAATTTCGCATTTCCTCTACTCAACATCCTATTTTACTTATTGCTTTGGAACCAAAAGCATTCTTGTGCTTTTCTCTCAAACATGCTTTCCCTCAAAACATGAACAAAACTGAGCAGTGTTAATTTTAGAGAGCAGACACAATAGCTCAGCGTTCCCGTAATTCCCTGACAAGTAGGTCCCCGCCAGCATCACTGATTGATTACTCAGTAATATGCACGAGCACTGGGTCCACCCAACATCTTCATTCCAAGAAAAACAGGCCTAGGGGAGCCTGGGTGGCTCAGTCATTTGGGTATCCAACTTCGGCTCAGGTCATGATCTCAGGGTTCACAAGGTCAAGTCTCGCATCAGGCTCTGTGCTGACAGCTCAGAGCCTGGAGCCTGCTTCAGATTCTGTCTCCCTCCTCTCTGCTCCTCCCCTGCTCGTGCTCTCTGTATCTCCCTCTCAAAAATAAATAAACATTAAAAAAAAAAAGAAAGAAAAAGGGGCTGCTGAGAAGGGCTGATAAATTTAAAGACCAAAGATGCTCAACTAGATTAATAAAAGTTTCATGACATTCCTTCAAAAAAACATTTATTCAGGATGATGCTGTGCTCGCACTATTCTAGGCACTGAAAATACAGCTGTGAACAAAACGTGTTTTCCGCTCCCAGAGAATTTACATTTTAGTGGGAGGAGACGTTATTGGAACATTTTCTCTTTTCATTAGTGTTCTTTCTTTTATATTTGAATTGTCTTCATATACCATCTCAAATTTCCACAAATTCAAGATTTGTTTGAATTAATGTCACATTAGCAGGACTCACAATATTAAGATTCTGGCGAGAAGGTTAAGGTCAGATAAACACTCTTTAGTTAGAATTTCATAGAGTATGGTCTTTCTTCTAATCTAGCTGGAGCTTGATTAAGAACTATGGTAGAGAAACACAGGACATTCTAGAACATTAAGTAGGTATTTGTGGAGTGATAGAGGGAGAAGTGAAATAGAAATGTGAGAGCAGACCATTGTAGGCAGAAGAGACAGTAAGTGCAAAGGCCCTGTGGCTGGAGTGATAGATATATATTCAGAGCACAGCAAGGTGGCCGATCTGGTGTGGATGGACTAGAGTGAGCAAAAGGAGAGTGCTAAGAGAAGTCCACACTCAGAGCCAGATTAAATGTGGCCTTTTAGGCCACTGTGAAGATTCTGGAGTTTACTTTAAGACAGGAAGCCACTGAAGGACATTTATCAGAGGAGAGACTGATCTGTTGAAACTCTTCAGCCGCTTTGTGGAAAAAACACACACGGACAAAGGCCGACGCAGGAAGATTGGTTGGAAAGCGGTTACAATAGTTCTGGCAGCAGTGACTGATGGTGGTCTAGACAAAGTAAAGATCAGCGGAGCAGCAAGCCGCTTAATATATTTTGAAGGTCAAAGTGACAGAATTTGCAGACACATTTGTTTGGGAGTCTCAGAAGACACAGGGAATCAATGACGACTCCAAGATTTTTCACCTGAGCAGCTGAACAATGGAAGTGCCCTTTGCTGCATCGAGAAAGACGAGGAAAGGGTAGGCTGGCATCTGGGGGGGAGTGAAAACCTCCGGGGCTCGCGTGTTCAGTTTTAGGCATGCATCGGAGGCCAGGGTGGCCCGGGGTGGGGTAAGTAAGCCGAGGTGAGGGTCGGGTTGCTGACGTACATTTGGGAAGCGCCAGGGTGTAACAGGACTTGAAAGCCACCAGACAGGAGAGTAGGGTGTAGACGGAGATCCGTGTCCTCCTGAAGCCTCGGCCTGGGACCCTCCAGCCTTCGAGGACGGGAAGAAGGAGCATATTCGGCAAAGAGAACCATCGGGAGCGAGCTGAGAGGCCAGAGCAGATTCTGGAGCAAGTGCACTTGAATCCCCAGAGGCCAAGCGAAAAAGACCAAGTGTTTCAAGAAAGAGGGGCCGTGTGTGCCAAACGCTGGCGGGAAGCAGAGGACGGAAAACTGACAATGGAAGAGGGGACAATGTGAAGGACGGATCCGGAACGTGCGAGGCAAAGCCGCTCTGAAAAGAACGGAAGGGAAGAGAGAGGAGAAAAGACCACCCTTGTGAGGGCTTCCTCCCCAAGGTGAGAGGAGGCGCGACTGTTTCTTGTCACTGGGTGGTAAGGGCGGAAATACAACAACATCACAGGCCAATAGAAAGTGCAAGGGAAGGAGACAAGGAGATGCTTGGCTGGAGGGAGCCAACGTGGGAAGTGCCCGCGCACAGGTGGAGGCCTTGGGGACAGTCGCTCATCCCGCAGGAGGAGACGAAGGGGGGCGGGGTGCAAGCAGCAGGTCTCTGATGAACCTCCCTGTTTCCGGTGACGCAGGAAGGGCCTCCATCGGCTTGTGAGTGCAGCAGGAGGAAGGTGCTGCGTGTTCGCACCCCCGGGGCTCAGGAGGGGGACTGCAGGCCGCCCTGGGGCCGCTGACCTGGTGCGTGAGACGCCTGATTAGGTTGAGTCCCCGGTAGAGGCAGACCCCGCCTGAGGTGAGCGAGGAGGCAGGTTTGGGGGGTTTGGTGGGGGTGCTTCGGCGGTGCTCGTGCCGGAGTAGAGAAGGGGGTGAGTGAGAGCGACAGAAGGTGGTGGTCAGGGGATGGGAGGCTGAAACTGACACCGCTTGTTTCCTCAGGCGAAGATTCTGGTAACGGCAAAGTCTAAGGCAAAGGTGGGATGCATCATTTGAGGTGAGAGGGTCAAGGCCAAAATGGGACAGATTATTTCCATCAATGATTTCTGGTTGTGCTCTCAAATCTACTAAAAAAATTTTTTGTTTACTTTAAAAAAATGTTTTTAAATGTTTCTTTATTTTTGAGAGAGAGAGAGACACACAATGTGAGCAGGGGAGGGGCAGAGAGAGAGGGAGACACAGAATCCCAAGCAGGCTCCAGGCTCTGAGCTGTCAGCACAGAGCCCGATGCAGGGCTTGAACTCACAAACTGTGAGATCATGACCTGGGCCGAAGTTGGACTCTTAACTGACTGAGTCACCCAGGCGCCCTTAAAAAGATGTTTTTAAACTGTGTATCCTCTCAAACATATAACTTGACTTCTAATTTTATGTGAATGCAAAAAATATAAATTCCAGCATGTAATCTATACTGGTACCTTATTTATTTTTGTAAACTCTATACATGGGGCTCACACTCACAACCTCAAGACCAAGAGTCACATGTTCTTCCAACTGAGCCAGCCAGGTGGCCTGCTACTGGCATTTTAAAATAAAACCATTACATCACTACATTCAATGGAATGTAAATACCACACATTTTTGCTGCACAGAGTTTAACATTGTTTTTCCCCTGAAATTATATGTCCATTTTGCCCCACAAAATAGTATCCTAATGATGCATTTTTTTATTCTTTTTTTTTTTTTTAAGCTTATTTATTTTGAGAGTGTGTGTGTGTGTGAGCAGGAGAGGGGCAAATTGGGAGAGGGAGAGAGAATCCCAAGCAGGCTCCTCCCCACTGTCAGCACAGAGCCCAACTCAGGGCTTGATCCCGGGAACTCATGAGATCACGATGTGAGCCAGAGTCAAGAGTCAAATGCTTAACCAACTTGAGCCACCCAGGTGCCCCGATGCGTTTTTATTCTTAAGAATTGTTTGATTACCCTATTATACTTCTTTGCAACGAATATATGCCTCTTTCTTCCCAGTTGTGTTACAATTACTAGTTCACAGTTGATTAAAACACTATGAAATTGATTATTTAATAAGTAAAACTGTATTAAACATGAGAGTCAGTTTTATGGTGCTTTAAGAAAAGGTTTCCCAATATTAAGATTTCAAATGTTCCCCGTGTTGCCCCAGCAACTTTAAAGATCTGAGGCAACTAAATAAATGGGTGGCTCTCTACCCCAGCATGGTGTTCGCGACTCTTCTGATGCAGCGGAGTGAACAGCGGGTTCCTTTCCTTGTTTTGGAAACTGGAGGAGACAATTCGCAACAAGATGGTGGCAAGTGGGGAGCTTTGCTCTCTTTTCTCACTTTTTCTTTCCCTCCTTCCCCTTCTCCTCTCTTCCTTCTTCCTTCTTCCCTCTCTCCCTTCCTTCCTTCCTTTGTAAAATGAGTATGATTGTGAAAAAGGAGAAGGGAAATTTCCCCTTTGCCCATCACCCTCAGTCGGCCTTGATACTTCATTCTCTTCCAAATAAACAGGCTATTCTCAAAGACCTTTACCGAACACACAGACGAACTGAGAGCCTGTTGCTTCTCAATATACAGAGGCCAGCATATCCAATACTGCTTTAGCTTAGTCTCCTGGTTCCAGGAATAATTTGCTTATCTTATTCTTCATGGCTCTTGATATTCCTGAAGACCCTAACTAACAACAAGGTGAAACAAATAAAAAGATCTCCTACTCTCTCAGCTGAACTGTGCTAGAAATGGTAAATCTGGAACTCTGCCCGTCACCGTCGGGAGTAGTAAGTCTTGGGCAATTGGCTACCCCTTTTCTCCAGAGGCGCCTCATACACAATTCAGGTCTCGGTTCTATCTACAGCAGGTATTTCTCTACCCTTACACAGAAATTTTTGACCATGACAATGATTAAGCAACTCTGCCTTTTTAGTAAATGCGTTTTCCAGAAGCAAATTATATGACTTGGAAACAACAATAAATACCTCCAAGGACAACAGTTTGCTTGATCTGTTCTAGAGCCAAAGGAGTGTCGCGATGTTAAATCCTAATAAATGTCAGAGCCCACTGGGAACCGAAAATTGTTCCCCAGAGGTCACTTCTCATATCACTGACTCATATGGTAATCATACAATATGGCTTGAATTCACATCTTCATTACTGCTTGCTCTCTGTAGTTCATGCTTTTCCCAGAAACAGGTGCAAGATTATTAACAGTGGTCTCTTCTAGAATTTCTCTGATCTTTTTTTAAAATTTTTTAATTTTTTAATGTTTTTATTTATTTCTAAGAGAAAGAGAGACAGTGTGGGCAGGAGAGGGTCAGAGAGAGAGAGGGAGACACAGAATCTGAAACAGGCTCCAGGCTCTGAGCTGGCTGTCAGCACAGAGTCTGATGCGGGGCTCGAACCCACTAACCATGAGATCATGACCTGAGCCAAAGTTGGACGCTCAACTGACTGAGCCACCCAGGTGCCGCAAAAGGCTCAAGGCTCTGAGCTGTCAGCACAGAACCTGATGCGGGGCTCAAACTCACAAACTGCGAGATCATGATCTAAGCCGAAGTCAGAGGCTTAACCAACTGAGCCACCCAGGCACCCCAGAATTTCTCTGATCAAATATGAAAATTACAGCCCCCTTGTACCTAAGAAACGGAGGCCAATTTTACCAATCAAGAAACTGAGCACAATCCTTTCAAAGTTGAGCTAATAGGCTACATAGTCCAATGATACTTGACAGACAATTCTTCCTTGAACAACAGTGTTACTTGTTGTATCAGATTCTTTTAGGAAGGCTTAACACACTTCCTCCACTGGACTGAGTAGTACTGCCTAGCAAACAGAAAGAAGGTACAAGCCCTTGTCCCTGATGCCTTTAATCAGTGGTATGAATGGGGTCAAAACTAATGAGGATATAGGAAAGAGGAGCTGGGGTGGGGTGGGGTGAAGGGTAGCTCCCTATATGGTCTGATCAATCACCCCAAGTATTTGAATATGATCCTCTTATGGTATAGTTTAGGGCAATCGTCTCAGAAAGTTTATAAGGCTGCCTACTTCCTCAGAATATGAATCAGTTTTACAGAGCGAAATGTAGAAAAGATTTCTCAGGACCTCAACTGTGTACTTTTCAAATCTCCGAGGGTAGAGAGGTAAAACATGTCAAATAGCCCAGCTTCGGGGTGGAGGGGCAGAACAGCATTCCAGGATCCACGCAACACTTGGGAAAGTTCTGGTTTGGAGTTCAATGTCACCTAGAGGCAGAGGACGTTGGCTGGTTACCAGAGGCATGCTCTTCTAGTCCTTTTTTTTTTTTTTTAATGTTTTATTTATTTCTGAGAGAGAGAGAGACACAGCGTGAGCAGGGGAGGGTCAGAGAGGGAGGGAGACAGAGAATCTGAAGCAGGCTCCAGGCTCCGAGCTGGCTCTCAGCACAGCACCCGACGCGGGGCTCGAACCCACAAACTGTGAGATCATGACCCGAGCCAAAGTCGGAGGTTCAACTGACTGAGTCACCCAGGTGCCCCCAAGCTCTTCTAGTTCTACGTGGTACACTTCTGCGAATTATTTCTTCAGCCTCCCTAAAGTACATTTGAACTGTCATTTTAATGTCAAAAGTGAGGATGAGGCAGGTCAATGGGAAAATATGGCAAACTAGTGACACTTAGTGTATGTCTGGGGATTATTTACAGATGATCCTGTACAGTAACCTTTTCTTTCACTGCATAATATTTGCATCTCTGCCCCCTCAGAAAAATGGGTTTCACTTGAGCACAACTAGCGAAACAAAGATTCAGGTTATCTGGTTAAAAACAAAAAACTCCCAGCAAATCGCCAACCTTAACCCTGCATGTAAAGCAGGATTCTCAGCCACTCACTGAGTTAGTCATTTGTTATTTAAGCAGACACTACAAACTCTCTCATCATCAAGTATTTCTTTACAGCAACGCTTCACCAAGACCCTAAACTCACTCTTGTTAGCCTGAAAGGGTCAAAGTCTTGTTTTCAGATTTTTCAAAGGACATGAAAGTAAAATGAAAAGGTTTTTAATCTCTCAGTCCCAGATAATTAAGCATTTGATCTGCACTAGAAAGAGAAATCTAATTTCAGGTGGATGTGAATAAAGTCTTACACAGAAAAAATAATTTACATCCTTCTAACTAGCCATGGAAGGTTTACTTTCCACTGTACAGTTAGAAAAGTTCTAGATTGTCAGTTTTACTAAATTACACCTTATTTAGCCAGAGTTATTCCAAAGTAACATTACACTGGCGTAGATGGAGCAGATTTTCAATGCAATACCCACACATCATAAATTCAAGGCCAAAGCTACTATAAATGTTTTCCAGTCACAACTGAGTAACTTTTCAGTCACTAATTTGCTATGGTTTATAACTGATTTTCTTAATCTGAGAATTGTTTTCTTTTTCAAGTTGATGAGAAATGTTAAGTGTATAACCAAAAAGCCAAATGCGCTCTAAAGATGATGGGGGAAATTTTCTGACATTTGAGAGATTTACCATGCCTCAAGGGGGAGCAAAAATGCAATAAAAGTTTGTCCTGAAGGCTCGGAATTGCTATATGCTACCATTTTACAACCTGGGTAAGTAGAACAACAGGTTCTTAGTACCCAAATCCTTGCCTCCCACTGAGGGCATGTTGTCATATTATTAGTCTAAAACCTGAATCTTTGGAGAGAAAACTCTGTTTCTATGTGGGAAGTTTCTAAGATTAAGGTACTATATAAATAAATAAAGGAATCTAGTCAGAGTAATTTGATTTTGCTGTTCAAAGCAAGTATAGAGCACAACTCTGTTATCTGAACACAGTCAAAAACAGGGGATAAAAATTTACATACCTAGGGGTGTCTGGGTGGCTCAGTCGGTTAAATGTCCGACTCCGGCTCAGGTCATGATCTCACAGTTCATGAGTTTGAGCCCATGTCAGGCTCTGAGGCCTGGAGCCTGTTTTGGATTCTGTGTCTCTCTCTCCCTCTGCCCCTCCCCACTTGTACTCTGTCTCTCTTACTCTCAAAAATAAATAAAACATAAAAAAAATTTTTTTAAATCCACATACCTAAAAAACCAAAACCTTACATTAATGCTCTAGCACAAGCTCGTCTCTTAGAATGTATTTATTTTAAGAAGAGACAAATTTCACCAAATGCTTTTCCAGCCCTGGGCAGGCAGTTTTAGAAGAACCAAAGGCATTAAAAGAAGCCACATTTATTTTAAAAACTCATCTGAGGCCAGTAGACAGGTAAGAGCCCTCTACACAGGGCCGAGATGGAAGGAAATCCCTGGATATACACATGGTGCGGAGTCACAGGACGAAGACATCAAATCTTTATGTCATATCGTACGCCGAAAAGGATTGACGGGTGTATTTAAGGCGGCAGGACAAATTTTATCTAATACAATTAAAATGTGAAAGCCGACGACTCTGCATGTGAGCGCACAAGCTACCCCCCACACCAAAACACTGCAGCACCAGAAAAGTCCTGCCGTGTGAGGACATTTTGCTGTTATCTAATTCATAAGGACATTGGATTTTTTTTTTTTTTTTTTTTTTTTACAACCAAGATCGCCAAATCCAGAATCCACCAGCGAGTGGGCGACTGAGGAAGTTATCTATAAAACTCTAAGGATTTTATTTTTAAGGCTGGAATGCCAGACCCAAAACTACAGAGGAGGCTGCCTAGGGTGTCTCTCTCTGCTCTCAGCCTGGTATTAGAGGAGTTGCAGATCTTTTATCCTGAGGGTAAAACACCACCAAGACCAGAAACTCAGTGCAGTCAGGATAATGTGTTTCCCTAATAGCAGGTAGTGCTGGCCAATACGTTAGGGGTTTTCCAGAAACCTTTCCTATGAGCCCCAGTCCATCTGCATGTAGTAGATGGTGCCTCTAAGACACGTTAGTATTGCCGACAAAGCGCAGTAGTTAATTAACCCTTGCTGTTGCCTAAAGTGTTTCCCAGAGTAGGATAGTGAACATCCTCTCTCTTTCAATCCTTTTGGTTTACGTCATGCAGAAGAGCCTTGACATGGTGTTTGTCTTTTTCACCCTTACCTAATCTTATCGACTAATCACGCTGCGAAAAAGGGAGAGCAGATCTGGGGCTCTGTTTTCACAGCAGTACTACCCTAGCTGGAATTAAGTAACACTGCTTCGTTTTCATCATATTTTAAGGCAATCCGCCCAAAGTGATACTGATTTTCCACTTACCAGAGTGAGAGGCTTCCTTTGACAAATTAACCGACATCCCAAACTAAGTTGTTTTAAAGAGAAGTTTTGAGTAAGCCAATTCCTATAAATATAAAATTAAAATGGGATGTGGATGTGGCAAAATCCATCAAGATCATGTTACTGTCTGAAGTTTAGAAAAGCCTGCTGTAAAGTCTAGTTACCCCACATATGAACTAAACACTGTTTCTTTTATAAACCCCACAATTAGTTTGTGACCGGAACTCTTCCTATCAACGCTAAGGTATGTGATTAATAATACCCACATTTTTAGCATAGCCTTACCTTAAATCGCTCACTTTACAGCTGAACCAACTGCAGACCCCAAAGGAGCCCAGGTCTCCGGAATCCTCCAACAGGGTGCTGCCCTCGCATGTAGGACATGATGTGAAGCTTTGGTCTCTACGTGATGCATATATAGAGTTCAGGCAACACAGTGAGGTAATTCCAAGGTAACTCACACTTTACTTAAAATAGACTTTCAGGGACACCTGGGTGGCTCAGTGGGTTGAGCATCTGACTCCTGGTTTCGGCTCAAGTCATGACCCCAAGGTCGTGGCATGGAGCCCTGCATCGGGTGGGCTCTCTCTCCCTCTTTCTCTCTCTAAAAAAATAATAAATACAAGTATACGTCAAACTATAGGCACTCGCTTCAGGACGGGCTAGAGAGCTGTCTGGCTTGTTCCTACCCTCACTGCTCCTTGAAGACAGACTCCTCTCCAGGCCGGGTGGGGGGAATGAGGAAGGGACCTTCCGAGGAAGCCACCTACTGGGCACATAAAAAGGACAGGAAAGCTGCAATTTCTCCAGCTCGCTGAAGGGGTATTTTGAAATTTCGCTATTTTGTCCATCTCTGTTGTCACGCTTGCATCCAGGCAAGCAGGAGGAGTTATCAGCTCATCTGAAGCTGTGACCCCAGGCTCCAGCTGACCCACGGTTCGGACTGGCCTTGGCGGTCCGATCTCCCACTGTCCGCAGCGATAGCTCACACACCCCTGCAGACTCCTGCACATTTCCGCATCCCTTCCCCGTCTCAGCCCTTCACAGGAAAGTGGAAGCTGTTAGAACAGTCTTATTTTCTCAATACCAAAACCTAGCGAGCTATCTGCATTCACACCTGTTCACTTCCAGAACCTCAGTACCACCAGGTTACACAGATTTCTGTCACCTCAATCGCTGCCGTCTCCGGGACCTAATACAGTGCCTTGTATGTAATAAATGAACAATACAGATTTTAACAAAGGGCTTAGAAAACCTTCTTCCTTTTTGGCACATTAACTGGAGATGTCCCTGTGCCTGTTTGAGATGAACTCGTCATGAGTCCTCGTTCTCACTCACTACTTGCCTGCCTGTTCAGATGTGTTGTTGCAATAACCCACTTGTGACAGCAGGCGTCCACGCCCTTCTAATGGAATATTCCAATCTGCATATGGTCATGCCATAGCATCTCCTTAAGAGTTAAAATCCTCCCGGGGCGCCTGGGTGGCTCAGTCGGTTAAGCTTCCCACTCTTGATTGCGGTTCGGGTCATGATCTGGCACTTAAGGAGATCCAGCCCTGCATGGGGCTCTGTGCTGACAGCGTGGAGCCTGCTTGGGATTCTCTCGCTCCCTCTCTGGCTCTCATGGTCTCTCTCAAAATACATAAACATTAAAACAAAAAACACAAAAGATAAATTAAAACAAAACCACCTGAGTTGTCCTTAATTGCTGATTCTATCTCTGTCCCCTTCTGCTCACAACCCCCTCCAAATGGTTCCTCATCCCCAAACTCGCAGCCTGTTCACGCTGCCATCCCCCCAACCTGGTGGTGAGCTCAGAGTCCTCACCTTATTTGAACAGCACCTCAAGGAGGGACCATTCTCTTCTTCAAACACTTCACTTTTGTCCTGATGTGCCACATTTTTCTGGCTGATCTCACAGAGAGATCTGGAAGTCTCCTTCAGTGGCTCCCCCTTTCAAAGGCTGGAGTGCTACAGGGTCCACCCCTCCCTCTTCTGGATCTACAGTTGCTCCTCAAAATGTGGGTGCCCTGTCCCCCGCTCTGCCAGTAGCATCAGCCTCACTGAGGAAGGAGTTTGTTAGAAATGTTGCATCTCAGGCCCCCATACCAGACCTACTGAATCCAAATCTGCATTCTGAGAAACAGGTGACTCTTACGCACATTAAAATTTGAGAAGCACTTGGGGTGCCTGGGTGGCTCAGTCAGTTAAGCATCCGGACTCTTGATTTCAGGTCAGGTCGTGATCTCAAGGTCACGAGATGGAGCCCCACATTGGGCTTCCAGCTTGAAGGTAGAGCCTGCTTGGGATTCTCTCTTGCCCTCTCAAAATAAAGAAAACATTTAAAAAATTTCTGAGAGGCAATCATGAGTTTACAAGTGATTTTAGTCACATGGCTTCAAATTCTACTCACAGGCTAATTTCCAAATGTTTAGCTCCTGGCCCCTCCCTCAACTCTGTACTGGATCCCACGAGAAGTCTATCAGGAATTTCAAACCCAAATGCAAACATAAATCTTGATCTTTCCCCTCCGCAAGCCAAAAATCTGAGCCACCCTTGTCATCTCTTTGTTTTCCAATCATTGGGCCCAAATCCTTCTGTTGGGAGGATCCTGAAGACCTAAGCAGCATCCTACGACCCTTGTTTAAACCATCAATATTTCTCGTGCAAAGGCTTCTGAGTCTTCTGACTAAGGCTCCCGAGGATATATTCCGAGTGCAGTGTGATCAGAGTGATCTTCAAAGAACTCTTCAATATAAACCTTGCCCCAATTTTCTACCAGGGCTTTCAAGAGTCAGCTGTTTCTAGTCCTTTCTCTGCTGTGTCAAGGGCTCTAGTCAAACTGATGAGCTTGTTTTTACCCCTCTCTCTGCCTCACTTCTTTATTTCCCTCTGGTCTCAGCTCCAACATCACTTCCTTCGGGACCTTCTTTAATCACCATAATTAAGACTCACCTCCCCTTCCATCCGTTTCCTGTTACTCTGCTTTACTTCCCTCTAACAGTTCTCTAACATTACATACATCTGACTCTCCATCAGAACGCTTGGTGTGTGAGCAAGGATTTCTTTTTAAACCACCACTGCTTAGAACAGCACACTAGAAGCACTCGAGTGTGGCGTCTTCAAGGGTTGGTAGACTGTTGGGCGCAAGGGACAACCTCTTGTGCAAGTGTCAGAACTCAGACGTGCTTCAGAGTCCCAGAAATCTGGATGTAGAGAAGACACCCAGTTTCGAATCGGTTCCAATTTTCCTAATATGGCAGCGGTTCTAAAACTTTTCTGTGTATTAGGATCACCTTGGGATTAAAAAAAAAATCTAATGTTTCAGCCACATTCCAAATGAATGAGATCACAATTGTTGGGTGGGGGACAGAGATATCTGTATTTCTTGAAGCTCTTGAAGTAATTCTAATGAGACAAGTTTAGGGGACCCTGGTTCATAGCATGAGTTAATAACCATGATATGAGATAGTATATGCGATCTAGAAATCTAGAAACTTAAAAAAGAAATCCCAGTCAAAATATTATGCAAACTTAAGACTTCTATTTCCTGTGTGGTACAGAAAACAAAAAATTCCTAAAAATAAGACTGCTTCAAACACTGGGTCTTCAAGTGAGCACATTTTACCGGATTCTCCATGTCTGTTTTCCTATCAAGCCTAATCCAAATTTGGGGCTTCTATTATTAAGTTTATTTTGTTTTCCCCAAAAGTTAAGGGAAATTTAACGTATGAAAAAGGGCTGACTTCCATACAGTCACATCTGAAAGCTTTTGGAAACTTTGCACATACCAGTATTTTTAATGGTGTCAGGTACACAGCTCTATCCTGGTAATAAGGATGTCATCACTAAGACAAAATGCTGTTATTTTCAAGAGAGAAAAGAATTTCTTTACAACTCAACTGTGTTACAATAAAATATTCTTCATCATGCTGTCTAATATTTCTCGCTCAGAAGTAATATAACCAACTAGTTCCAGTCATCAAGCAAAATATCCTTAGGACAGAAGTTAATCAAGTATTGTGCATTTACCTGTCTCAAAGATCACCTTTAAATTGTCTTCATATTTCAGGATGAAGGACAAAAGTAACAAAAGAGAAAAACAAGTCATTTGATTATTAAAATCCTTACTAGAGTGCAAAAACTATATGTTTCAAGAGAACCGTGAAAGTAGTGAAGCCAACCTTGTACTAGATGAGTCACTGGACACCCAGATGAGGGGAAATAACATGCCTGAAAGTCACACAGGAGAATCAGAAGAGGAAAAAACAAAAATTTTTTTTTTCCAAACAAGCAGACAGAATTTTTCACACTAATCAAAAAGAATCAAGGTCATCAGATTAGGGAGAAATGAGGAATAAAAAGTTACGTTACACACAGATTTAAAGGACTGGTCAGTCTTCTGCCTCCTCCCCCAAACCAAACAATTCTCCGAAGATATGTTCATATATCCATCAATACGCTTACCCTTAAAGTAGCAGGATCTTGGAAAATTCAATTTACAAATACATTATTCATTGCATTGTTATAAGGAAATTAGTTCATTAAACATGAAAACATCAAACAGCACCAATACCAGAAAGTTAAAGTGAATACACTATTACTTAAAATAATATATAATCACTGATTGGGACAGAAATCATGTATAGCCACTAGCAAAACTATTGAAACTTCTGCTTGACATAAAGGCAATATTTAAAGACTAGTCTATGCCCTTGTCCCCACTGACAGGCCTGTGGCTAGGTGACTCGGCAGTGGGTCATGTGGAAAATGTTCTTAAAGATGATGCTTTTTTTTTTTTACATTGCTCAGCCTTGAACCATGATACTACAGAACCCCAAATTTTCCAATACAAGCCAATGGCACCGTTTTTGGTATCCTAACTACGCTCGCCTGTCCCAATTAAAACCAAACAAAACACAACTCCCTTATTAAGCACTAGATTAAACGTATGTATGATGCAGCAGGAAGGCATTTACAAATGGGCTACTGACAGTGTATCAAAATGCTACTAAGGAAAATACAGCAGCAAATACTCTAATAAGAGCACATTATTCCACATGGAATCCCAAATTATCCTTATCTCTAGCTCCGTAAATTCGTGGAGGACTAGAGATGAACAAGTGTGTGTATAAATGGGGCCAGGGAGAAAGAAGCTCTAAATGTAGTGTTTGTATCTTCAATTACCCAAGATGATCTGAATGCTTACTGTGAACTCCCACTTTATCTAAGTTGTGTAAAGCACAGAGAACTAAAATGCTAGCAAAACTTTGGTGTTTACCCCCCAAAACAGCATTGTAGTTTTCAGTGAAAATGAAATAGGCATGGTTTGTGAAGTTCTAATGCTCACACCACCCTCTCCCTAGTCCCTGCTCCTTTCATCAGGTGATCTGACGACTACCTGGTTTAAAATATTTGGTAATTCAGTGCAGAAAATTAAGGTCACAGACAAAGTACAACAACGTTTAATACACTGTTAATACTAATGATTAAAAATTATTGCATAGTCTTATGCACTTACCCTAAAACATTTTCTGAAAGCAAATTCTGAAAGAATTATATAAAAGACAAATAACCTTTTAAAATGTGGATGGCATTTACTACCTCGATCTTCTATCCTTTTTTGCCTTTTCAGTACTTTTGTCCATTGTTTTCTCATTATCTCCCCTGCACTTCGGGCAATACCATTTCCCCTTTGGTTTATAGGTAAGTGAAACACACGAAAAGTGGAACCATTCAATTGGACACTGTTCATTGTCACATCCGATCATTTCCCCGTAAGACACCTGGTTACATAGACAGTATGTAGGTTCGTTGGGATCTATTGCGAACTCAACAGGTGACGCTTCCCTTTCCTGCTTGGCCTTGGAGCGCTTCTTTTTCTTGGCCGACTTGGATTTCTTCTCCTTGGGAGGCTGATCATCACAGTCTTCAATCCCGTTCGTCATGTGGCATAAATCACGGCTTTCACTGGTTCGCTGTCTGCGGGGTCTTCTTGAAGATCTTTCTGGTTGGCTGGAATCCATCTTTGCCTTATCTGAGGCCCGCTCGCCTTCAGCAGGATCTTGAAAGCACTGTGAATGCAACTCCATTTGCCTTGCCCGATTTTCCACCAGTTCGAGCATCTGCGTGACAATCTGAATTTTTTCATCTCCCAATTCTTGACTATTGATTAGTGCTCTCTGGAGATGCTGCTGTAGGCGTTTTTTCTGGTTTGAATCATCCTCTTTCTTATATTTTTCATAGACATCATCAATTTCCTTTAATGTTTCTAAAAACAGAAGAGAAAAATCAGAACATCATTGTGCATTAGCACACACAATATATTTCAAGTTAGTTAACTTTCACAGAATTGATAAAGTTGAATGAACTCAAATCATAAAACCACTACCATACGTCCTCTATGGTACGTATACTTTAAAAAGATTATTTACCGAAGAAAGAACATACGTTATCCCATACGAAAGTATATTTAAAAATAAACTAATAAGAGGTGCCTGGGTGGCTCAGTCTGTTAAGCGTCCAACTTCGGTCCAGGTCGTGATCTCGTGGGTTCGAGTCCTGCGTCGGGCTCTGTGCTGTTGGCTCAGAGCCTGGAACCTGTTTCAGATTCTGTGTCTAGCCCTCTCTCTGCCCCTCTCCAGCTCATGCTCTTTCTCCCTCTCAAAAATAAAAACATGAGAAACATTTTTTTAAGAAATAAACTAATAAGAAGAATATAAAGCTTTATTTGTTTGTTTATTTACTTATTTATTTTACAAAGCTTTCAGTAATTTATATTAACAAGGATAAGAGGGGTGCCTGGCCGGCGCAGTTGGTAAAGCATGGGACTCTTGATCTTGGGGTCATGAGTTCAAGCCCCACATTGGGCACGGAGCTTACTTAAAAAAAATAAAAAGGATAAGAGATATATACACTAATACATGGGCAAGAACACTGTATGTCACTTTATAGTCTACCTAGTGAAGTCACCTATATTTCATGTGAACCTCAAAACAATAGTGCAGTGAAATTTCCATGCCAGACTTCAACTGTAAACCTTAGGTTCTAAAACTGGCTACAGACTACTGTCCGGTCGTGTTTAAGAGATCTACAATTCAATCAATGACTTGCTACACGATTCCAGAGAGACATCACACCTTTCCTTACATATCATACCACTGGACACTCTTAAACAAAGCAGACACAAGTAACTCTTCCCACCATAGTCGTTTTAAAGGCTCTTTTATTTTGCCATAGGGCAGACTCTGAAAACCAAGCTATTTACAGAGTGGGGTTAGGTTCCCGTTCTGGCATCAACTGACGAAGCTACTAACACAATTACAGTCAAGTCAGCACCGGATCACTCTGCTTTTGTAGATAACTCAGCAGTTGGTTCTAAGCTTTTTTAACTGCTGATTTTGGTATTGTATAGCATGTGGGACACATTTAAATCAATTAAAAATGTCTGAGTCACTAGAAGGCACACAAAAATCTGAAAATAGAGTTCCAGATGTCACCAAAAATTTATGTAAGATTAAATTTCTTTTCTATTCTATTGTTGATTTCTTGTCCCTCTGAGGTAGAATGCCATCTGAGTTCTGTCTTACTAAAGGGAGAGACACAAATTAACTCTAATTGATCACACCACATGGCATATCACTGTTTTATATCCTAATATTGTTACAAGCACATGTACCATCATTTTATCTTCCAGTATTTATTACTTTAACAAGAATAACAGAAATGTTAGATGAGTAAAATGCATACACCAGGGCTGTCTCCAAGTTAACACAAAGCAGGTACTAAACACAACTCTTATCAATTAACTCCTCCCTAGAAATCATAAGTACTCACACGTGCCAGACAACTGCTTAACCCAGGATGCACGACAAAGTGCCACTGTACAGCTGAGGGGACTCATACCTGCACAGCATATTTTATTTAATTAATTAATTTAATTTTTTTCTTATTTATTTTTGAGAGACAGACAGAGTGCAGGCGGGAGAGGGGCAGAGAGAGAGGGAGACACAGAATCCAAAGCGGCTCCAGGCTCTAAGCTGTCAGCACAGAGCCCGATGTGGGGCACAAACACACAAACCATGAGATCATGACCTGAGCTGAAGTCGCACGTTAAACCAGATGAGCCACCCAGGCGCCCCTGCCCAGCATATTTTAAACCAAAGTTCATATCTAGCCCATTTGCCCAGCTAGGTGGCTTTCTTAAGAATGTAATTTTTCTCTAGAAAAAACAAGGAAATTATATATTTTTTCCCTTGGACAAAATGTGAGGATTAAAAAATAAAGGTAAACTTTATTTTAAATATTCTGTACCTAATTATCAGGATTTGAAGCTAACTGTACTGTATCATACAGGCATACTGATATGATACTACACATGAGAAAAATCCACATTTCTAAGACATCTTAATTATGTAGTGAAAGAAGAAAGGAAACTAACACTTACTGAGGCCCTTTAATGTGATAAAGATTTTCTCATTTAATCCTCAGAGCAACTCCATGAGAATGCTATCATTTCTGTATGTGAAGAACACGAAGTTCAAGAAGTAAGAACCCCAGACTTTGAACTCTGCCACATACGTATGTCTGACTCTGCCATTTAAGCATTTTCTACTAAGCTGCATAGACAACTCTTGAAATTAAGTATTCATGTTTAGTTCAATGATTATTTACCCAAGAAATTATGAACAAGAATACTGGAACAAAAATTGAGGTTCTCTAATAACCACATCCTGTAATAAATACTTCATTCAGTTGTGAAATTGTTTTCTTCATTTCTCTATTTTTAAAGTCTTTAAGGTTACTTTTAAGATTCTTCAGTATCTTCAAACACCTATATAGGTAGAAGAAATTTTTTTAACTTCCTGTATAATTCATATCACTAAATACTGCAGTAAGTTTTAAATCCAAAAACAGAAAATGCTTAAGAACTAGCAAAAAAATAAAAAGGCATGTGAAATCTGAACCAAGAACATAGAAGTATATAAAGCTAATTAACATAAAACTGTGGACGCAGAGCTTAGTAAGCACGGGCACAGACTGAAACCTAGATCCTTGTTTCCTATTAATCTTGAAGCTAACCACAATCTTTCTTTTAAAGTTTTTTTTTTTAAGTTTATTTATTTTGTTTTTTTATCTTAAAACATTTTTATTTTTATTTTTTAAAATAGTTTATGGTCAAGTTGGTGTCCATATAACACCCGAAGCTAACCACAATCTTAACAGAGCTGAAAATTTTTATAATCGCTCCATCTTTTAAAGCCTAATCCTGTTTCTCATGTTACCAGAGCTACTTAGGACACTTCTAGATGGTCAAGATGGGAGATTTCCCTGTAACCAATTTTCCTTCCCAAATTAAAATGAAAATAGCATAACTCTTGTGAAAGCAAATATGTGTCTTTGAAGAAATGTAAAAACATGCAAGCTTTATAAATTTCAGTTACTATTTGAAAAACTAAAAAATGTTCAATTCTTAAGCACGTAAGTATCATCCTTAGGCTACAATTCATGTATGTGCTCCATGTATGTAGGAAATACCTTCAGAGAGCCTTATAAAAGTTTGTATAAGATGTTAATAGTTTATAAGCAAGGATGAAGGAGCCAGGCTACTTCCCTACCTAATTCAGTGAACAAGTTAAACTCCTTGTAAATTTTAAGTTATTTGTAAAATAAATTTTTATTTCAGAGAATTATTATGAAATAATGTTCTGGACCTGACACAGCAATGACACACAGTAAGTAATCACTATTTAATTCTCTTGCCCCCTAACAGAGATCGGTCCTCTCATCAGCACCACCATATGGCTTCAGAAGGCAGAAAATAAATTATAGATTCGAAAACACAGAGCCACTTAAATATTCTGATATGCTACAAGTCAGAAAATGTCACCCCATTAGTGGGTTCCTTTGAGACTAAATCGTAAGATTAGTGGCAGGTCTAGAAAAATAGAGGCTGGGGTCCAAAAAGTGATCTTTTTAAAGTCCGTACGGCTGTTTCCACAACATGTCCCAGGTCTGTTCCTTGATCAGGGTTATCAAACGCAAAAACGATCCCCATTTAAACGTCTCCCCTCCTGGCAGCAGACCAAAGTCCACCAATAGTGGATGACAAATGATACTCTATAGGAAAAGTTGATTTCCTGTCTTAGTTTTCTGACCACAAAGGGTGGTTTCTGCCTCATCACTCAAACTTGGCGAGGGAGGGACCCACGGGTTAAGGGACGCCAGGCGGTTGCCTTGTCAACCACCCACTTCCACCTGGGGCCCGGAAGTGACGCAAGGCCCGGAACCTACGGCGTGCTAGGGCCAGCGATGGTCCTAGTTAGCTGAGCGTTTCCTCGTCCTGATTGGAGTGGTTGAGGAAGAGTCGAAAAACCACACAAATATGTCCCAAACCCCAACATCGGCTGTGCTAGGGGCGACTTAACGTCCCGCAAGGTTCCGACTCCTCCCCACCAGCGAGCTCCGCCCAAGCCTTCCGGGCACCAGCCATTTCCGAAGCGGGCGGGAGCGCGCCCGTCTGCGCCCCTCCCACGTCCTACGTCACGCCCTCAGGCCCCGCCCCCAGGGACGGAGGCCCTCCCCGCCACACACACACCCCTCTTCCTTTCCCGGCGGGGACCCCTCCCCTTTTAACCATTTGGCCGACGGCTCAGAGAAAAGGCTGCGGCCCGGAACTTTCCCCGGGGCGGGAGAAGGGAACCGACACAGTTCCCGAGTCGGGACCCGGAGAGCGGAGGGAGGGACCTCTCCGAGTCCGCCTTCGCGGCCCTCTCCCGCCCCCACCCCCCCCGCACGTTCCAATGCATCTGCTCTCGGGGTGGGGGTCGGAGAAGGGGGGGAAGCCAGGCCCGGGAGACCAGCGGGAGCCCGGCTTCGGCCGGCCGCTCACTCCCTACAGTCCCCCCGCCCGGCTGCACGCTCCGTCGCCGGGGCAGGAGGGTCTGCGGCACCGGGCAGGCAGGCGCCGGAACAAATGCAGCTTAAAATGGCTGATTCCTTTCCACACCAGCTGCAGCCGCTGGGTCTGCGGCGGGGGCTGACGAGCGGCCCCCACCCCCACCCGCGATACCCCACAGAGGTCCTCGCCGACCGCAGCGGGGGAAGGGAGGGCCGCGAACGCGATCTCCAGTCCTCTCCCCCGTCCCACACACCAGACGCCCTCTGTGCACTCGGGGAGACTGTCACAGGAGAAATGGAAAGTGGCACTTCCCTGGGCAGGCTCCGAGCGACACTGCCCGGAGGCCAGCGAATCCGGCTGAGGGGGAGGACCCGCGCGGGCAGCCCCGCGGCCCCCTACCTTGATATTTGTTGTCCAGCTCTCGGAGCACAGACACGTTCCTCTGCATGTCGTGGGGCAGCGACTCCACACACTCGAGGTAGTCCTGCACGTAGCAGGTGAGGAGCCGGCTCCGCTCGCCGGTCAGGAGCGCGGCCGACGAGTATAGTTGCTGCTGCTGCTGCCCTAACATCCTGCCGCCGCTGCTGCTCCTCGCCGCCGCCGCCGCCGCCGCCTCCGCATCCAGCGGCCACACATGCAACAGCCACGGCCGCCGCGGCTCCTCTGCTCGGCAGCCCGGCGCCGCGGGGACACCGGCAGCCGCTCGGGAGGGCACAGCCGAGTCCCCCGATCTCCACTCCCCCCAAAAGAAGCCCTCACTCCCCGCCCCCGCGGTAACAAGCCCAGGGGCGGGGCGAGATCAGGGCTCCCTCCTTTTTCTCCTCCCTCCCCAAGACTAGAGCAGCGGGGATCCCCCCGGCGAGGCTGGCGCCGGGGTCCCTGGCGTTGACACTTCCCGTCCCCCTGGGAGTCCCCAGAGGCTACCAATGCCGTCTCGTAGCACGGATCCCCATGACAAGCCCCTCGCTGCCCCCTCCTCTCCCAATCACCCTCCGTGCCCGTAGGAGAGCCTCTCACTGGCTGCCCCCGCCCCTCCGCCTGTGGCCGCCTCTGCGCCTGCGCAGGACCTACTCCTAATAAGGCCGCGGGCCCGCCCCTACCGCCCTACCGAAGGGTTCGCATTCTCCCGCCTTCCCTCCGCCACTCGGGCGATTGGTCTGTCAACTCTCGGCCCGGGGAGGAGGGTGCGGAGGACGGCCAAACGGCAGGCTGCGCCCCGCCCCCTATTAAAGGGGAAGCGCTGTCAAGCCCGCCTCTCTGCTCAGTGTCTGAATGGGACTTGAGCGGGAAGGCGGCTGAGTCCTTTCGTCTTTCCCACAGGGAGTGGGAGCCTTGGTCCCGCTCCCTCAGCCCGGTGTCACCGACATTTCCCCCATCAGGTGGATCTGGCGCGGCAACTCGCGAGGCCTTCAAAGAGCAGCAGGCGGCCGGCCCCTTTTCGCTACAACCTGGAGTAAGGCCTGCGGGAACTACGCGACCCGGCGTGCAGCGGGCGCGGTTCCCGGCATGCTCGGCGGCCGAGTTCCCGCCGAGCCGCCGCGGCTCGCCCAGCCGCCGCCTCAGCGCTGCCCGCGGGCCCCGGCCCACCTCCCGCCGCGGCTGTCGGGCTCACGGAGCGCCGGGGAGGGCCGGTCGCCGAGGTAGACGGAGCTTCCGCGTGCCCCCTGCGTTCTCCTTCTCTTTGCGTCCGCTCGCCTTTAAATCTCCCTCCCGGCCTTAGCGTGCTTCCGCCCTTGCTCCGACGCGGGGGGTGTGCCGCCGCCGAAGTTCCTTGCAGGTTTCCTCCACCTTCAGGAATCTTCTGTTTTGTTGAGGCTGCCTCTCCACCCCAGAAACGTGTTTGTCCAAGCCTCCCCTCCCCCCTCCCGGTGTCAGAACGTTTAGACCTGAAACGTCAGCGAGAAGGCGGGGGGGGGGGGGCGGGCGCACCACCCCCGTTTCATCTCTTTTTATACAGAGACTGAAACCCACGGGGTCGGGAAGAAGCGAAGGGAGAATAAAAGCCTAATATGTCATCAGGCCCACGTCCTTATGTATGCGACCGACTTTCAGGGCTTAATTTTTGTGTAGTGCTAAATGAAACGCCCTGCCGAGGAGCTAATTTTAATTCCAGATGGACTCTCGGAGTGTATTGTAACAGGTGTTTTTTGGGGGGAAAAAAGGCTGTAAATAGAACGGATACGCGGAGGGTTTTAGTGGAACGTCTGTGAAAACAAGTCCTATTCTGAGTAGTACCTTTGAATTAAAAAGGAAACGTAAGTGGGTGTTAAATTTGGATTTCTCTTTCTAAACAGTTGGTTGGCAGGAGGTACACCTGTAAGGTGACCTACTTAGAAAATATCTGTTAGGAGAAGTAACCACTTGACATGCAAAGAGAAATCTAGACTCTTATCTTACTGGAAATACTACCTTTCAAACAAAAATTTCCTCCAGTAAATTCGGAGCCTTGGGACTAACAGATCTTGCTCGGGACTCGGAGATTGTCTCGTGTTACTATACTGTGACAGTTTGTGGCTCTGACTACGCGGATATTAAACCACCCCAGGCAGTGCAGTGTGGTGTGTTTCTGGGAACTCTCTAGGGATTTCATCGTTGTCATTCTTTAAACCTTTTGATTAAGCAGACCGGTCTTGTCAAAAGCCAGTCACTTAAAAATGGAATCTTCTTGCTTCTTCCCTGAACCCTGCTGTTTTTGCTCATTCCTGGATTTGAATCAGAGTCTTTATTGAAGGCCCCAAGTAATGCAAGGTGCCTTGTTTCCCGGTTCAGGTTAGACACCGAATGCACCTATGGGTTTATTCAGCCTGAGAAGTAATCTGCAGGCACATAGGAAACGGAGTTAGAAACCAGAAGTAAGAAAGGCAGTGATTCAGTCCAAGAACCTAGAGCAAGGAGAGAGGAAGGGAGGCTGAGTATGGTCATAGAAATCATTTATATACATTCTTTCATCTTTCCTAACTCGTGTTGAACAGGCTAGGCTGAAAGGAAGCAAAAAACCCAAATGGTGATTTTTTTTTCAGCTTGTGTTGGCCTAAGTGTGTAAAAAACACTCTGAGGGGTGTGTGTGTGTGTGAATTACTTCAGATGTGCTTTTTTGTCTCAATTAATACAAGCTAATCAAAGGCTTATTCCTGCCATACCTGTGAGAGCACACCATGTGGAGAGAGTACTAAGTTGAAAAATAAAAGAAAGAAATCGCTGTATTCCCTACACTCAATTCTTGACCTTTGGTTATTTATGATGTAATCTCAGTAATCACTTACCTGGACATTTGGGGGTTTTTACATTGGGTTCCCTTCAACTAAATGCAAAATCTAAAAGTCCCCCAGTCCTTTGCAATGAAGAAATTAATTGGTAGTATCAGATCCTCTGATAAAGCAAAAAGGCATTTTACTTGCCCTTCCAAGTATTTTCTACCATTAAGTAACCCTAAAAAAGATAAGTAACTGACTCCCGCAAATTAGTACAAGTGTCTGGGATTACCTGTAATTTTGAAACCCGTTTCTTTTAACAGGTCCCTGGTGGGAAATGTTTATGCCTCTAAACCTTTGTCTTAAAGCCTTGATTTATATTGTGAGAGGGGAGGGCAACAGCTTCAAACTCTCATTGAAAACAAATTAGAAGGAGGCGGTGCCCGGGTGGCTCAGTCAGTGAAGCCTCTGACTTTGGCTCAGGTCATGGTGAGTTCCAGCCCTGCATCAGATCCTCTGTCCACCTTTCTCTCTGCCCCTCCCCAGCTTGCATTCTCGCTCTCTCAAAAATAAATAAACATTAAAAAAATGCAAAACTTGAAAAAAAAATTAGCAGATAGTTCTGAAGGATTCCTAAAGATCCCTCATGAAAAAATTTCAGCTGTTGCTTCAGTAAGGCCAATTAAATTTGAAATGCTTTCCTTCTTCCTACTTCCTAATGTTTTTAAAATTTTGTATTATGGAAAATTTCAAACATACACAAAAATTGAGGTAATAATACAATAAATCCTAATGCACTATTCACCCAACTTGAATATTTCTCAATCTATGGCCAATATTATTTCATCTGTAGCCTTCTACCCTTGCTAGCTCCCTCTGGACAGTCCATTTGATCTGTAAATATTTTAAATATGGAGGGGTAAGAGATAATTATTTTAAAAACATACTCACTGAAGCGTCTGGGTGACTCAGTCTGTTAAGCCTCTGACTCTGGCTCAGGTCATGATCTCATGGCTCATGGGTTCGAGACCTATGTTAGGCTCTGTGCTGCCGGCATAGAGCCTGGAGCCTGCTTCGGATTCTGTGTCTCCCTCTCTGCCCCTCCCTCGCTCATGCTCTCTCTCTCCTTCAAAAATAAATAAACATTAAAAAATAAAAACATACAATTCCATTATACCATCAAAACTATTGTCTATCATTTAATATCCAGACAAAGTGTCCAAATTTCCCCATTGTCCAATTAATATCTTTTCACAGGTTTAACAAGAGCCAGACAAGTTCCATGCCTTGTATTTGGTTAGATTTTTTTCTAAACCAGTAAGAGGCAGTTAATTTTGTATTTAATTCAGTGAAGCAAACAGCAGTGTTTTTCAAAGGAGGGTATTTGGGTAGGCGGAAAGCATTATTAAAAGTATAAGGAAATTCAAGAAAATCACTTTAGGGCTCCTGTATGGCTCAGTCGGTTAAGCTTCCTACCTGTGATTTCAGCTCAGATCATGATCTCCTGTTTCGTCTGATTGAGCCCCCACCCCACTCCTCTTTGGGTGGGCTCTGCAATGTCAGCTGACAAGCACAGAGCCTGCTTGGGATTCTCGCCCTCTCTCTCTGTCCTTTTCCCACATATGTACATGCTATCTCTCAACATAAATAAAATTCAAAAAAAAAATCACTTTAGGGGTCCCCGGGTGGCTCAGTTGGTTAAGTCTTCAACTCTTGATTTTGGCTTAGGTGATGATCTCAGAGTTTGTGAGGTTGAGCCCCACATCGGGCTCTACGCTAACAGCACAGAGCCAACTTAGGTTTGTCTTTCTCTTTCTCTCTCCCGCCTCCCACTCGTGCTGTCTCTCAAAATAAATAAATAAATATAAAATCACTTTAAATAAAAATCCTCATATTAAAAGGTCACCAACTGATAGCCCACTGAAGAAATGAAATTGTATCTGATGCAAATAAATAAATCATTACAAACCTAAGAGTTCGTATTAATTTAATTTGTCCAAGAAGGTCCAGTGATGCATTTTAAATTGTATTAAAAAAGCCTAAAACTTTAAATCAATTCATTAATACAATAGGCAACCAAAAAACAAAGGTCTGTTTCCATTGAGCTCAGTTTTAAAGTATTTTTAATTGCTTTATTGCATAAGTGGTACACACTGTATTAAAAAAATAGAGCTAAAGAGAAGATACATAAAAATCACTACAAACTGGAGCTAACTCTCTTGGAATCTAAGTATACAATTCCATTAGTTTTCTGCTTTATGGAAGTGCTTTGGCTAGGACTAAAGGATAAAGTTAAGAAAATACCAGATTCTCGAGCTGAAACAGAAACCTGAGCAGATTTCTGGTCTGTACATTTAGTTTATGAGGTACAGACCAGATTTAAAATTGGGTGTATGCAGTCCATCCCACTATGGATTATGACTATGTCAGTAGACAGCAGAAGACGATCACAGCAAAAAATGAAGAGACTATGAATGACTGAGACTGTAGTAAAGAGAAAATTCAATATCATGAACTATCATTCCCATGGCCAAGAAGAAAAGCAGACACATATTATCTACTTTGGTTATCCCAGACAGAAAAAAATAACACATATGGTATACTTTGCATATCACTGACCAGAAAAACATTCAGTTTTCCCTAGGTGGTTTCCATAGTTACATGAGCTGTTTATAACATCAAGAGGAGGAACTAGGTCACAGCATTGAAGGAGTTTGAATTATGCAATTATGCTTCCTAAAAACGAGAAGGCGTCTAAAATTTAGGGAAGAGAGATTTATACTATATGTTCGAAGTCAAAATTCTGGTCTAATTTTGCCAGTGAAACTTAAAATTGTGTCCAAAAATAAATAGTTGATACTATAGGTATAAACTGTTCTATTCAAATGTTGTAATAGCTAGATTCCTAAGTGTGGTAAAAGTTGCCAATGCATTCCTTGAAGATACCTCTTAGTGAGCCATCTTATCTTAAAATGTTTCTGCAGGTAATCCGTAAACTCAACAATAGCCTAGAATCTTGGAGTAGCCAAATCAGATGTACGCTGAAGCTTTCATTTCTTACCTTCTTTGAAAGCTTGGCTTAATGCCTGTCAGATGCTACTTTTAATTTGTCATAAAGATTTTCCTATTAATATCATCAATGGATAGAGAAAAGTGGAGGGAGGGAATGCTTTGAAAGTAGTAGTAGCGAAACACCTGCCTAGCTCAGTCAGTAGAGCAAGCAACTCTTGATCTCCAGGCCCACGTTGAGCAGGGAGCCTGCTTTAAAAACCCAAAACAAAAAACTTGAAAGCTGTGGTAGCACAGACTAAACCCTATCTTTAAATTAAATGTATATATTATATATGTATATATAATTTATATATTATATGTAATATACATTTTTTTACTAAGAACCTCACAAAATGATGATTTTATTCAGGAACCATGTCTGTTGTTATCAAAGCGCTACACAGTGCTCGATATATAGAAGTTAGATGCAGGAAAAGAAAATTAAAAAATGCATCTCAAGGTTGCATGATTGCAGATGGTTATTTTTAATCTCATGATCAGTCTAGACTCCGAGACTTTTTATAGCAAAAAGTAATCTTAGATTAGTGATTTTCCATCCCAGGAAAAGAGAACAGGCAACAACACGGTCTCACTGAATAGCTGAGTAAGCCTCTGCTACTCACAGGAATTTGTCATGACCGTCATGGCTGTAGTGACGGGGACGGGGTTGATGATCCCTGTCAATGGGTCACCTTCAGACCAACATTTTTTACAGATGATGATAGAAGCACCCAGAGGAGTTAATTTGCCCAGGGTCACATGGCAATTTATGAAACAAGTGTACACTTAGAATTTTAGAGCTCCTGGCCTCCAACTTCTGCTCAGGTCACGATCTCATGGCTTATGAGTTCAAGGTCTACTTGGGGGCTCCCTGCTGTCAGTGCTGAGCCTGCTTTGGATCTCTGGCCCCTATCTCTTTACCTCTCCTGCTTGCTCTCTCTCTCTAAAAAATAAATAATTATTTAAAGAAAGATCATGACCTGAGCTGAAGTCAGATGCTTAATTGACTGAGCCAGCCAGGTGCCCCGGAATGCTCTACTCTTTTGTGAATATAACTAATACTACTGGCCAGGAGATTTTCGCTGAAGTCTTTGTTCCTTTTAAATTATTCTAACTGATTGAGTTTTCTCTTTTTTTTAGGGGAATGGAATATATTTTATTTAACAGGGCTTTAACTTTATTAATTCAAATTATTTTTTTCACTGTTATTTCCCTTTTTTTTTTTAATTGAGGTATGCATACACTGTGATATTAGTTTCAGGTGTACAGCATAGTGGTTCCAGAGTAGTATGAAGCACTTAGGCAGTCCGTAACATGAAAAGTGTAGTTACTGCCTCACTATACAAAGTTATTACATTACTATTGGTTATATTCCCTCTGTTGTACTTTTTATCCCTGTGACTTACTGCTAATTGATTATTTTATGAGGCTTTATTGGAGCTGTTGTTACATTAATCACTCTTGTCATTGTTAATTTAATCCAGCTTTTTAGTAACTACTGATTTCTGAGGGTGACAGTTTTTTAAAAATCGCTTATCCCGTTTTATTTCCATAAAGTAAGGTTCTCTGACTCTTCTTGGGGGGGCGGTGGGCATTTTATCTTATTTTTTAGAGAAGTATAATTAACATCCAGTGTTATATTATTTCAGATGTACATCAGTGATTCAACAATCCTATAAGTTACGCAGTGATCACCACAATAAGGATAGTCACCTTCCATCATCGAATGTTATTACAATATTTTTTTACTAAATTCTCTATGCTGTACTTTTCATGTTTGTGATTTATTTATTTTATAATGAAGTTCTTTTTTTAAATTTTTTAATGTTTTATTATTTATTTTTGAGAGAGAAAGAGCGTGAGAAGGGCAGGGGTAGAGAGAGAAAGGGAGACACAGAATCCGAAGCAGGCTCCAGGCTCTGAGCCCGATGTGGGGCTCGAACACATGAACTGTGAGATCATGACCTGAGCCGAGGTTGGACGCTCAACAGATGGAGCCACCCACGTGCCCCTATAACTGAAGTTCGCACCTTTCGATCTCCTCTATCTATGTTACTCATACCCCCCCACTCTCTGACTCTTAAATATGGAAGCCAGTATAGATCTCACTTTATACAATGTATGTGTTTCTGGAAAATTTGGCTTGAACCTTATTTTGCCGTAAGTAATTTGCAGTGTGCCAGTTCTACAAAATAAGTGATCCACATTTTGAAAATATTTAATACAAAAAACTTCTCTGATTTTCTTTCATGTGCAAGAATGGCCTCAAGTGTCTTGCTCTGCTTGAGAAAACAGCTCGTGCTCCTCCTCATCAAGTGGAGCCTAGCTGTACTCTCTTTTGCTTGTTCTAACTGTGGCGTACATTCCAGATGCTTTAGCGTGATATCCTGTGGTCGTAGAAATGCCATCATCAGACAGAAAACTCTGAAGAAATTCCCACAAGTGACAGTAGAAATGTTTTCTTCTGGTATCTGGCCTAAGTAAGCACTAGAATTAGAGGCATAAAAAGTCAAAGATATAAAAGATGAAGGGAAAATTTGAGTAGAAAACATTAGAAGCTAAAAAGCTTTCTGGGAGCACCTGAGTGGCTCAGCCAGTTGAGCATCTGATTCTTGATTTTGGCTCAGGTCTTCATCTCACGGTTCATTAGACTGAGCCCCACATTGAGCTCTTTGCTGAAAGCATGGAACCTGCTTGGGATTCTCTTTGAGAGCCCTTCCCCAGCTCTCTCTCTCTCTCTCAAAATAAATAAGTAAACTTAAAAAATATATATTTTAAAAAGTTTTCTGTTACAGGCAAGTAGACGAATCAAAGAAAGGAATGATTATTTAAGTCATTAATGGTGGAAGTACATTAAAATTAAAATTTAGGGACCATTATATGTAAAGTATATCTATGGAAACTAGTTGTAATTCTTTTATGTGTAATGAAAAACACAATTGTAATACAGGGTTGGGCTAATAGTCTCTCTAACTTAATCTCTGAAAATTGGCATGTTGATTCCAAAATAATTTAAAAGGAGCCCAATGACTTCCTTATATGGTATTATCTTTAGAATACCCCCAACTTTTTATATCCAGGTAAATATCTATGGAAGGGCTGTCCAGCAATATTTACTGATAATAATTACCCCTAATTTAGGGCCTGGGGATCTGGAGTTAGAGAGACACTTAGTTTTCACAAATACCATTTTGCATGTTTAAGTAAGTTTTATTAGAATATAATGGACACAATGTCATATAAGTTTCAGATATGCAGTGTAGGGCCTCAGAGAAGTTCATGCATTATGCGATGCATTTAATTTTTTTGATACATGTCTTACTTTAATAAAGTCTAAACTTTATTTTATTTTTAAACTTTGTTTATTTTAAATGTAAAAGAAGCAAAAAAACCCCACCCTTTCTGTACATTCTGGAATAACAAAATGCACGTAATCTAAATATTTCATTTTAGTTCACTTTTTTGAGAATGTTTCTATCACCACGGCTAGTATTGTCTGCATTTGGCATACTAGCATTATAATTACACATGTCATTATGTAAATTAAAGCCAAGAAATACAATTGGTAAATCTGAAGCTTTTAAAGACTTCCCACTTTAGAAACTAATCCAGGCAGTTTTGCATCAGAAGCCTATTTTTTGTGAAGGTTTTTTTTTTAGCAGATTAAGAGATGTTCCATGTAACCTTTTTCCTCATTCAGTATAGCCCTCAACTTCTTAAGAGCTTTTTAAAACTTCTGTATGATGTCCCTTGAGTACCTTATGTTAAGGTGGGATAAAAGGTTTTTATCATTTTTATGAATTGAATGTTTGAAAATTCATATTCAGGTTGATGTTATATATTAATGCCTTCTGTAACTTCTGCCTTTGACCTCAGAAGGATCCTGTGAAATATATCTACCCAAAAAGAGTCCTTCCCTTGAGTTGTGGTCTTCTCTATGGGATTGGAATGTAACAGAAGCATCTAATGAGAAGACTCTGAACATAGCAGATGAGAAAGGAAGAAGATTGGGAGAAGAGTCCAGATGTCATAAAGCTAAGAGAGGATGTGCTCACTTTGGCAGCACATGTACTAAAAAAAAAAAAAAAAAAGCAGAGAGAGGATGATGTACTGGAAGCAGCTCTGATTTGTTCTGTTGCATGGCTCAGAGAACTCCCAAGAAATGAACTCCATCCCACCAGGCATATTTTCCAATTTAAGATATAAATTATTTTTTTCCAATAAAATAGATATTGGTAGATATGTAACGTACAGGAAAACAATTGAGCATAGTGACCTGAGTGGTTACAGTACCTTACAGAAGAGATCTTCTTCAGAAAGTTATTCTTCAGTGTATAGCATGTTGCTTTCTAGAAAAGAATTGGAGGGACAGCCCTGCTGTAATGAATAATGGCCTATAGGGAAAGGAAAGGGGAAACATGAAAGGAGCAATTAACAGGGAAATGAGGTCATACGGAAAGAATGAAATAGATTCAGGAAACTTCTAGAAGGTATTATCACCTGAGTTTAGTGACTGTATTTAGGGGATGGGAGAAAAGTTATCTAGAATTTTGGCTTGGGCCATAAGTAGATCCTGGCAATATTATGTGAAGTAGAAATCTAGGAGACAATGCAGGTTCGTGGGGGAAAGATACAAATTTAAATCATACCAGGATATAATTGTAGTTTTTACATCTTGGGTCTCTATAGACCTTAGGCCTCCTCTTCCAAAAAGCATAAACTATTGCTTCCTATAAATAGCTTGACTGTTTGTAAAGAACAGCCAGCTATAGAAACTGGAGGCTGGGAATGTGTTGGGAAGGGTAGAGAGACTAGAGGAAGTGATTTAGAGATACAGTGGTCTTAAAACTATCTTCCCATATGCCAGGACTGAGCTTCGTATTATTTCTATTAGTAAGACAGGAATGGATAATAGGTGATAGCAAGGATATACAGACCCCTGTGAGGACAAAGTCAATGCAGCAGGTATTTGCTTATTCCTTACGTATCTCCAAGGGAACCATGATTGACCCTCGGCCAACCCTGGGAATTTGGCCTTGGCATGTTTTTGTGTTAATGATGGTGGTTTTGTTACATATACCTGGAGCAGTGGATCATGCCATAGTGGCTTGTCAGGTTGCTTTGCATAAACATGTGCACTTGGTTTCATTGTTGTGGTCCTGAGTATGGCTGATTGTATAGCAGAATATATGTATATTAACAAGCCCCCATAAAAGCTTTGGACCCGGAAACTCAAATGGGTTTCCATGGGCAGAGACATTCCACAGATGCCTTTAATTTCCAGAGAGAGAGAGAGAGGGAGAGAGAGAGAGAGAATTCTTGTATAGTTTCAGATAAAGTACTTTGGAAGTTTATGCTGAACCTCTCTGGACTTCACCACTAGAGCTTCTTCCTGTTGCTTTTGATCTCTGCCATTTGCTGTAATAAATTTCAGTCATGTGTGTAACATGCTCTTAGTCTTGTGAGTCCTTCTGGGAGCACAAATACACAAAGTGCTGAGGAAATTTAAAACCCAATTTGTCCATCCAAGTCTTGATAGGATTTACTGAAAAAAAAAAAATTAACAGATGTAAGGTTGTATCTGTGTGTGTGGATTTAAACTAAATCAAGTCTTTGGCTAATGTCCAGGAGACATTTATAGTCTCTATAGGGATATAGGACACAGATAGAGTCTTGGTGAAATACGTACAAGCATAAATATAAATAAAAGTAAATTAGAGATAAGTGTAGAAGGAAGGCAGATTAAAACAATTAACATTGGTTAGAGTCAGTCAAGATTTATGGAAGATGGTGCATATTTAAGAAGAAATATGGGACCAATTTGTCAAATAGTAGCTTTTGTCTTTTCCCCCATGCATACTTCAGCAGTACATAAAAAATGTAAAATAAAAACATTTTTTCTGGGTTTTACCTGGTAAGTTCTGAGTCCAACTCAAGTTTGACTGAACTTTTGTGTGGAATAAAAATTTTTACTAAATTAAAATATTTTATGTAGCGATTGTTTGAGTTCTGCAGTTTTTTCACCTATGAATTATATAGTATCATTCCAAACTCCACACTAATTCCTGTTTTCATCAGTAAACAAAGCTGGTAATTCCTTTAGCCATTTACTTAGACTGCTTATATCCAAAGATTAAGAATGAATTTTAAGAGCTCTGCTTCTGTGATGGCCAAATACCTCCTATCAGGTGAATTATTAGTATTACTCAGCCATCAAAAAGAATGAAATCTTGCCATTTGCAATGACATGGATGGAGCTAGAGTGTACTATGCTAAGTGAAATAAGTCAGAGAAAGGCAAATATCATATGATTTCACTCACCTGTGGAATTTAAAAAACAAAGCATATAAACATATGGGGACGGGGTGGGGGGAGATGGAATCAAACCATGAGAGACTCTTAAAGATAGAGAACAAACTAAGGGCTGATGGAGGGAAGTGGGTGGGAGATGGGCTAGACAAGCGATGGGTATTCAGGAGGTCACTTGTTATGATGAGCACTGGGTGTTGCATGTAAGTGATGAATCACTGAATTCTACTCCTAAAATCAATATGGCACTGTATGTTAACTAACTAGAATTTAAATAAAAAATTGAAAGAAAAAAAATAAATAAAAGAGCTTTTAGAACTATGCTCAAGGACTTAAGATAAAACATACTCAAAATGAATGAAAAGATAGGAAATCTCAGAAGAGGAAATAAATTCACAAAGAACCAAAAGGTAATTCTGGAATAAAAAAAGTGTATCTGAAATAAAAACTTCACTCAATAACCTTACGATCGGGGTGGATATAGTAATAAAGCTCTGCGAACTTGAAGGGAAATCAATAGAAATATTCAATCTGAAGATCAGAGGAAAAAAATACTGTAAAATAATGAATAGTAATTCAGGGACCTATAAGATAATACCACAAGATCTAACATGTAAAGTTCCAGAAGGAAAAGAGAGAGAGAATGAGCCATAAAACTTTTTTGAAGAAGTGTGGCTGAAATTTCCCCAAGTTTGGTGTAAGAAATAACATCAGGTTCAAGAAACTCACTGAAGCACAAGCAGGCTATAATGAAAATCACATCAGGTACAGGAAAGTCAAACTGCTGAAAAGCATAAGCAAGGAGAAAACTGAAAATAGCCAGAGACAATATTACATGAGGGGAACAAAAATTTGAACTGCTACTGACTTCTCATCAGAATCAAGACAAATGGAATCTTTAAAGTGCTAAAAGAAAAAGGCAACCCAGAATTCTCTCTCTGAAAATATTCTTCAAGATGAAATGAAATGAAAATATCCTTCAAGAATGAGGACAAATCAAAGATGTTTTTATTTAAAAGAAAACTAAGAGAATTTGTCACCAGCAGACCTGTACTACAAAGAATGTTAAATGAAGTTCTTTAGACGGGAAGGAAATAATACTGAATGGAAACCCAAATGTTCAGGAAGGAATGAAAAGCACCAGAAAAATAAATATAAAAGGCTTTTTTTTGGTCATAATTTCTGTAAGACATATGACTTTAAAGCAAAAAATATATTGGGGTGCCTGGGTGGCTCAGTCATCCCAGTGGCTGACTTCGGCTCAGGTCATGATCTCACGGTTGTGGGTTCGAGCCCCAAAAAGGAAAAAAAAAAACAGCTCAGAGCCTAGAGCCTGCTTCAGATTCTGTGTCTCCCTCTCTCTGCCCCTTCCCCGCTCGTGCTCTGTCTCTCTCTGTCTCTCAAAAAATAAATAAATGTAAAAAAATAAATAAATAAGAAATAAAGCAAAAAATATGACCCCATAATGGAGTTTATATATGTAGATATACAAAGGACAACTAAAGTTGTAGGTGGGGTGCAAGTTTCTTGTATTTTATGTGAAGAGGTACAATATTAACTTTGAAAACACTGAAAAGTTAAGGATTTGTAAAATCAACCATTAAAAAAACAGGTTTTGCTAAAATTAATAAATTAAAATGGAATTCTAAAATGTATTCAATTAACACCTAAGAAATCAAGAAAGGAATAACGTGGGAGCAAAAAACAAAACAAAACAAAAACAAAAACCCCAGATGGAATAGACAAAACAAATAATAAAATCATAGTCCTAATTCCATCCATATCAATAACTACATTAAATGTAAATAGGCTAAACACTCTAAAGGCAAGGATTGTCAGGATGCATTAAAAAGTAAGAATCAATTTTATGCTGGGGCACCTATGTTAGTTAAGATGGTTAAGCATCCAACTGTTGATGTCAGTCAGGTCTTGATCTCAGAGTTGTGAGTTCAAGCCCCATATTGGGTGTAGAGATTACTAAAAAAAATAATAATAATAAACTTAAAAAATAAAATAAAATCCTGTCCAAAATGAACAATGGAGCTCCAAAAGTAAAAGTCCCTGGGGGTGCCCAGGTGGCTCAGTCAGCTTTGGCTCAGGTCATGACCTCACGATTGGTGGGTTCGAGCCTGCCTCTGGCTCTGTGCTGACAGCTAGTTCAGAGCCTGGAGCCTGTTTCACATTCTGTGTCTCCCTCTCTCTCTAACCCTCCCCTGCTCACGCTGTTTCTGTCTCTCAGAAATAAATAAAACATTAAAAAATTTTAAAAAAAAAGAAAGAAAAAGAAAAAGTCCCTGTGTAGTGGACCATGGAAGAAAAATACATTGCCTGAGTAGTGGGAAATACAGTCACATATTCCTAGCAGTCATCTTGGAAGGACAAAATCACCTGAAAGAAAGAGTTTTTGGTTTTTGTTGGGTTTTGTTTGTTTGTCTGTTGTTTGAGAGAGAGAGAGAGAGAGAATGCTCACCGAGGGAAGAGGGGCAGAGGGAGACAGAGAGAATCTCAAGCCCCAAGAAAGAAACAGTTTCAAATTTTTTCCAGGCTCAGGGAATGATAAGTCATCTGATGTAGTTGTCAGGCTTAAATCTCTTATGACCAAACATATGAATCTGGTCCTGTTCAAAATCAAATGTTCTTTAATAGTCATATCAAGGTCTTTTCTGGTAATGTGGAGTTGTCCTCAAGGTCTAAGCCAGGATTCTCTTCAGTTGAGGGTTTGTTTTTGTTTTTTGTTTTTGTTTGTTTGGCTCAAGTCCATCTAAATCTTCTACTGAAGGGGTATTTACTCTCTTTTGCAGGCCTTCTCCATGTGGAGTCAGAGGAGGCCCTCTCCCACTGGATGAAGGACAAATCTCGGGCTCTTTAACTGACATACAGAAATTTTCATCTTGCCACCTACAGATCTGAAACCTGAAGTGATTAGATCTCCTTATAATCTATAACAAAGAATGCCTTCCCTACAGGTATTTTCCATGTATATAGGTTTTGAATAATTTTTGTTGTGGTAGTGGTGGGGTTTTTTTAAGAGGGGAGAGGTTATAAAAATGATGGCCGGTTGAGCATCTCACTCTTAATTTCAGCTCAGGTCATGATCCTAGGGTTGTGGGATAGAGCCTGGTGTTGGGCTCTGTGCTGAACATGGAGCCTGCTGAAGATCCTTTCTCTCTGCACCCCCCCCCCACTCATTCTCTCTCCCCACCCCCAAAAAGACATTGGTTAAGGGTAAAAATAGGCAGCACTGAAAAGAAAGTTGAAATCTTACATTTACAGTCTACCACTCAAAGTTACATACTTATAATACTGTTTTCTTCCAGTTTTTTTAATATATGTAGTTTTTAAATATATAATTGAGCTTATAAAGTATATATTTCTTTGCATTGTTTCTAATGGCTAAATAATATTTTATCATATAAAAATACTGTAATTGCTTTATAATTTTTGCTCATTCAGGTTGTTTTTAGTTTTTCTGTCTCATAAGATTGAGATGATACTCTGTGTTTAAGTATTTTTATGTATTTTGAATTATTATTATTATTTCCTTAATAGAGACCTCTTTAAGCAGAATTATTAGGTAAAAGCTCTTGCCATATATTGATAATCAGGCAGATACTCTCTTTCCCTTTTTTCTCCCTTCCGTCTTTTGAATCATTCAGCGATATCCACAGCAGTAGGTGCTTCCCTTCTGTGCTTTTGGATCTTGGATTTTTCTCAAATCCCTCTTTTAGTTACAAAGTCCCTTGCACAAGACTGTCAGCTAACACACTGGGACACCTAGGCATTTTAATGGCAGCCCCAGCTAGAGAAAGAGAGAGAAGCTCAAGATTCAAGTTCTATCCATCCTTCTTCCTAGCCTCTTATCTCTTTCCAACAGTCTCTAGTTTAATAACAGAGAGACACATCAAAATTTAGAGAAAATAAGTGTTATCAAGACTCTACTACTTTGTGCTAGCTATTTTTCATATTATATCTTATTTAACCCTTACAACAATTACATTAGGTTACCTAAACTGAGGTACAGAGTTTAGATAACTTGCCCAAGGTTGTACAGTTTTGTAGACAAGATTTCAATCCAGGCTAGTCTAGCTTCAAAGTTCTTTCTACTATACGACTGTTCATTCCTAGTCAAAGGAAAAACTGAGTGAACAAATGCCTAGTGCATTAAGTTCTTAAGTAATTATGTAGGGGAGGAAAAACTTTCCTCTACACTCATAGGTTCATGTCTGGAGCGTGAGAAGTAGACTGAAAAAGATTCACAAGAGAAAAGGCATATAAACTTTGTTTGATGTAGATATTTCAGTTTTTTTAATGTGCATGGTGGCCTTCATATAAAGTGAAGCTCCAAAGAAGTAGTTAATCTCAGCGGACTTAACACCATCCTAACCAAGGTCATGACTTGTGGAGAAGTGGCAAAACAAAGTAAAAGGGGTTTGTGGGAAAGTAAATATATAGGGGAAACTACTGGAAGATGGGGTTATTTAGTATGGTTTTGAAATTTTTTCAACATTTGTTTACTTTTGAGAGAGAGAGAGAGAGAGAGACAGAGCACAAGCTGGGGAGGGACAGAGAGAGGGGAAGGCATAGAATCCCAAGCAGGCTCCAGGCTCTGAGCTGTCAGTAAAGAGCTCAATGTGGGGCTCGAACTCACAAACCATGAGATCATGACCTGGGCTGAAGTCAGACACTTAACTGACTGCGCCCCCAAGCGCCCCTAGTATGGTTTTGTTTATGCAGACTCATCTCAGTGCTGTCTCCATCTCCTGTGATAAAGGTTTCTCCCTTTCTGGTACAAGAGAAGAAGACACCATCATAAAGGAAAATTTATGCCTTGCTTTCAGGCAGAAAGTCTCCATTGCTATCAGTTCAAAATAATCCTGATCCCAAAGGGGCATATTTTGGGGCAGCCTATTCTGATCCTCTTCACTTTACCATGGCTGTTTAACATGATTATGTAAGTAACTAAAATCCAGCTTCCCTTTAGTCTTTATTTTCCTCTGTTACATTTTTCTCATGTTTAGGCCACTCATTTTTTCAGTTTTTCCTTTTGCCTTGGCTACATCACTGTGAAATTGAAATTTTAATTAGGTAGCAGAAAATGATTTTCTAAGAAGATGGCTGTTAATTAATAAAAAGCATTGCTGATTTAGGTACGGTTTTTAAATTAAGAAAATCGAGCCAAATTGCATTCATTTCTGCCGTAACAATAAACATAGTCAGATACAAAAGAACTTATGAATATTACCAAAACAGATAATATGTTCTCATTCATATTGTAAATTGCTCAGGCCAATCTCATCCTGATTTACCAAGATTGTTGTTCTGGAAACCAATAAAGTAATCAAAATTTCCAAAGCCCATGAAAACTAATGATACTCACACATGAGACCCATATACAATCATGTCTAAACATGTGGGGAAAATGTCTATCATTCAAAGTAGAGGATTGAAAGGGAGAGAATGCCAGATTATGGTACCTTTATCTGGTCAATGCCTGAAAAATTTTTGCCTAAGGGACTACTAAAAGACATAAATGTTAAGTGGCAAAACCATCTAGCAAATGAGCCCTAATATTAGAAACAGGGTATTTAGGCAGTCTTGGATGCCCTCCAACAGAATTATCTCCAGCATTTATTAGAAATTCATGTTTCTGGGCACTGGGGTGGTTCAGTCGGTTGAGTGTCCGACTCTTATTTCAGTTCAGGTCATGATCTCACGGTTCGTGGGTTCTGCGATGACAGTGCAGAGCCTGCTTGGGCTTCTCTCTCTCCCTCTCTCTCTCTGCTCCCCCTCCCCCCGCCCCTGCTCGTGTATGCACTCTCTCTCTCTCAAAATAAATAAATAAACACTTAAAAACAAAGACAAAAAAAGAAATACATGTTTCCAGATCTCTGCCCAGTCCTACTAGATCAGAAATCTACAAAAGCAGGGCCCTGGAATCTGCTTTTTAACCAAGCTCTTTGTGATTCTTCTACTCATGGAAGTAGAGAACCATGGACTTTGTGTTCAGGTGCCTGCTCAGGTGCCGGTCACCTGAAGAAGCACACTTACCTTGTAGCCCAACATTTTTAATTTTTGGCTGTGGCTGAATATTGGCAAATATTTTCCTTCAGGGTTGACATTCTTGAAATAATCAGACATTTATAAATCTTTTTAAAATACTCAATTGAAAAGTTGTTTTATGAAGGAATGCTTTCCACCAAAATTTGTATGACAAACTTATTACAGACATGTATCTGATACCACCATAAACAAATTCAGCCAAAAAGTATCTTCCTATTAAAATATTAAGAAATCAAAACCCTTTTCTTTATGTTTTAGGGAAATACTTGAAATATTTATAGACAAAATGATTTGCTTCACAATGATATAGGGAGTAGGATAGTAGCTGAAGTTATAGATGGAATATGATCGGCAGTGAGCTGGTAGTTCTCAAGATGAGTGATGATTATATGGGAGTTCACTGTATTATTTTGTTTACTTATATGTATGTGTGATAAAATCCATAATAAAAAAATTTTGAAAGAAAGAAGAAGCTGCCCCCCCTAATGCTTTCTAATGGCTGTCTTATAAAATTTCTGGGGTTTGCTGCTGATTATTCTCTTGGTTTTGCTAGTGGGAATTTTAGATATAGAATTAAGCATATACTAACTGTACATTAACTGTAATTGTAAAGGTCAGTTAAGCTTAATTTAAAAGACCCAGGGAAAGTGTACTGTTGCTAAGATTATTTTTAAATTAATAATTTCCTAGAGTGTTCATTAGTGGATGAGTGGATAAACAAGATGTGGAATGTACATACAAAGGAATATAATTTGGTCTTAAAAAGGAAGGAAAGTCGGACACATCCTACACTCTGGATAAACCTTGAAGACATTATGCTAAGTGAAATAAGCCAGTTGTAAAAGACACACTGTATGATTCCATTTATTCATGCTGCCTGGAGTGGTCAAATTCGTAGAGAAAGAAAGTAAAATGGTGGCTGCTAGGGGCTGGTAGTAGACAGACAGGAATGACAAAGTTCTGGAGATAAACAGCAGTGAAAGTTGCACAACAATGTGAACGTACTTAATGCCATTGAATAAAACACTTCAAAATGGCAAATTTCATGTTATATGTATTTTAGAACAATGATAAAATTATTAAGTGCCTACTATGTGCCAGCCATTAATGAACAAGGCAGTTAGGTGACTGATCTCATGAAGCTTCCATTCCAGTGAAGGAATCAGACAATGACTAAGCAACAGATAAATAATTAGGAAGGAAATAAAGCGGGTGATTTTGTGATTAAGAATAACTGGGAGAAGGGAATAGTCACTCTAGTAAGTGATATTTGAGATAAGAACTAAAAAATGAGAATGAACCTTTAAAGGCATTTTAGGGAAAGGGTGCAGCAAATGTGAAAGTCCTAAAGAAGGGAAGGAAAAGAGGTCATGGTAAGTGAAGAAGTAGACAGAAGCTAGATTGTACATGGTCTGGAATCTCTTCTTCTTCTTCTTCTTCTTTTTTTAATGTTTTATATATTTCTGAGAGAGAGAGACAGTGTGAGCAGGGGAGGGTCAGAGAGAGAGGGAGACATAGAATCCAAAACAGGCTCCCGGCTCTGAGCTAGCTGTCAGCACAGAGCCCGACGTGGGGATCAAACCCACGAGCTGCAGAGATCATGACCTGAGCCGAAGCCAGACGCTTAATCAACTGAGCCACCCAGGCACCCCTGGAATCTTTTGACTTTGTACAAGGAAGAGATAATAGTGGGTTAGATCAAGGGTTGGCAAACTTTTTCTGTATAGGACCAGATGATAAATAATGTAGGGTTTCTGGGTGGTTCGGTCAGTTAAGTGTCAGACTTTGGCTCAGGTCATGATCTCACAATTTCAGGGGTTCAAGCCCCGTGTCGGGCTCTGTGCTGACAGCTCAGAGCCTGGAGCCTGCTTCAGATTCTGTGTCTCCCTCTCTCTCTGCCCCTCCCTGCTCATGCTCTGTCTCTCTCTCTGTCAAAAATAAATAAACATCAAAAAGAATGTAGGCTTTGTAGGCCTAGAGGGAAAAAAATATATAAATAAATTCCTACAATGCCATTGGTGGGAGAAAAGTCTATAATGATGCATATAATTTTAAGAAAGGAGAAACCGAAGTGACACTCTCTTTGTCCACTTAGAAATGATCATAGCTTTACCTGAACTATCATCCTTTCAAAAGTAGGACTAATAACATAAAAATGGACTCAAAGTGAGAAGTAAGAGAAAAACACAGTATTTGTTAAAAGGCTGACATGGGAAGAGATATGCTATTGACCTAAACTGTAGGCAAAATTGGATGTGGGCAACTTTGCTTTTGATACCTGTTAACACCATTTCATTCTGCAGTAAATGTAGACTCCTTAGGTGTTTGGCACGTAGGATGCCGAACACATATTTGTTGAATAAGTGGTTTATCTGCCTTTTCTGTCTTTTGATTTAGTCCCTAAGAAATCACTGCCCTAATGCTGCCCCCTGGTGGCTCAAGGGTCTTGTCACTGGACATTTCACGGAGCCTAACCTTCCCAAACAATGTTACTGGCCTAGCACCCAGCTTCTGAGTTTGACCCGTAGTTTTCCTCGCCCAGAAGAGATATTAAGGATGTTACAGGATAACAGTAGTGTAATACAAGTTGGCCTACAACCCTTGTTAAAATTCTCTGCTACCTAAGAGGGTAATAAGATATAGTATATGCTGTATAATATGGCTACGTGCAACAGTGGTCCCTACCCATTTTAAAACTAAAAATTACTTTTTAGCCAAATGTTCTTTTAAAAAACAGTTTAATTTAGCTTTCCTTTCTTAAGATAAATCATTCTTTCTTTTTCACAAATGTTTAAAAGTCATAAAGCAAACACAGTAAAATAAATAACTGGTTTAAGCCCAAATTGGGATTTAATTTTTTTAAAGGAAGTCTCAGTAGATTGACTTTAACTTAAAGTTATAAATGAATTTTAATTAATGTTACTTAGCATGAAAATGTATTGACCATGTTGAATAGCAAAGCTATGAAAACCAGAAGTCAAAACAGTATTAATAAAAATAGATTCCAGAACACAATTTTATAGAAGACTTTGTAAAAGACATTTTCTTATTGAGTGAAATGATTGCATCAGCACGACAGTTTGCAAAATTATTGTTGGCGTGTGTTGGTCTCTTAATTTCTTATAGGCTTCTTTGTGCGTTAAAAATATTTTTGAAACTAAAAGTAAAGACTAAAATTTCCTTGTTTAAAAGAAACCAGTGCTTATTTTTGTTTATGCCAATACTTGTTCCTGGAGTGAATGTGAAATATGTACCCACAGATTTCACTTTCATTTGAAGTGGGACCATATCTGTCTGTCCTTGTCCTTGATGCTTGTTAAGCTACAAAAAACTTGCTCATAAAAGAAAGAAGTCGAACATTGCAGCAAAATTTTCATTGCTTGCCTTTGAGGGGCAGGACACTTTTGTATTGCAGAAATCCAGAACGTGTCTAGGAAAAGGTCAGAGATTTCATCCAGAGTGTACTCCTCAGGCTAGAGTTGGCAAAATTCTTTCTCTTCTCTCAAAGTCAAGTGCTCAAGCTGAGCAGAAAAGACTCAGAGAAAGGATCCCTGGTGTTCGGTGGCAGTGAAAGGGAGGGAAAGCACTGTTGCACTTGTTTTGCAGTGGGTTCTTCTGGGTGGCTTTCAGGAAAATTTGAGACTGAGTGATCTCTTTCCTCACTCTTAAAGCCAAACAGCAGTGGAAACGTTTCAAGGTTTTTCTTATCAGTGTGATTGTTGCAAAAATTCAGTTTCTTTTTAAACCCAAGAATGTGGGCCGCCTGGGTGGCTCAGTCGGTTAAGTGTCCAATTTAGGCTCAGGTCATGATCTCACAGTTCATGAGTTTGAACCCCTCATAGGGCTCTGGAGCCTGCTTCAGACTCCGTGTCTCCCTCTTTCTCTTCCCCTCCCACACTCACCCTCTGTCTCTCTCTCTCTCTCTCTTCTCTCAAAAATGAATGTTCAAAAATTTAAAAAAAAACAACCCCAAGAGTCTTGTTACTTGAAGTTGAGACATTTTCTCCAGGGCCTGGTAGATCCTTGTTCAGCTAGCTCATGTGAAGAAATATTTGCTGACATTCTCTATCTTCAAAGCACTCAGAAAATCTGTCTTACTATTTTCTCAAAACTCCTCTTGGAAGTCCCCTTTTAGTTCAGACGACCAGGTTGAGAATTCTCCTTCTGCGAAGCAACCCGATTTCTCTGTGTACCAGATTTATAGGTGCCTTTGTCCTAATTTTCAGTTCTGAGAACATACTCAAGTGAACTGGGCTCTGTTTTTTTTTTTTAATATTTTTATTTATTTCTAGGAGAGAGAGAGAGAGCGCGCGTGAGCAGGGGAGGGTCAGAGAGAGAGGGAGACACAGACTCTGAAATAGGCTCCAGGCTCTGAGCTGGCAGTCAGCACAGAGCCCGAAGCGGGGCTCGAACCCACGAACCGCGAGATCGTGACCTAAGCAAAAGTCGAACGCTCAACCGACTAAGCCACCCAGGCGCCCCAACTGGGCTCTGTTTAAAGGCAGTTTACTCTTCTTGGAAAATCACTCCGAACCCTTATCATTTCATTTCCACGCATTTTTTCACTTCGGCACTTCTCTGTGAAGAAAGCAGTGTGTTGTGACATTGTCAGTGCCTTTCAAACAGCGGTGATTTGTAGTTGAGTTCTATTCCTTTTTTTTTTTTTTGGAGCCACTGCTGTATTTTTAAGTTGTTTGACCACATACACAGAGCCATCTTGGACTGTCAGCCCCTTTACTAAGGGGCTAAAACCCATTACTAAGTTACTTTCATTTTTCCTTTTTTGTGTATTCTTCATTCCACTAGTGTGGTGAAATGGCTCAGAAAGTTGTACTAAGCCTTATTTATAATTGTCCATTGGCGTAAACCGATGTTCTTCAATCTCATGTATTTTCCAAAACCAAATTGCTACATTAGGCTGTCACACAAAAAGCACACAAATATAAAAGAGGAGGGCATAATAAAAAACTAAACAAAGAGAATCACAAGCACAGAAAATTAACGTAGGGCAGGACCTATGTTTTGGAGCATTTCTATCAGCAAAGCAGCAGGGGTGGGTAGCTGAGCCACAGCGCATCAAACCATTCCTTCTTTAGAAAGGGCATTTCACTGAAGTGTTCTTTTTTTTTATGTTTATTTTTGAGAGAGAGACAAAGCAGGAGCGGGGGAGGGGCAGAGAGAAAGGGAGACACAGAATATGAAAAAGGCTCCAGGCTCCGAGCTGTCAGCACAGAGCCGGACCTGGGGCTCAAACCCACAAACCATGAGATCATGATCTGAGCAGACGTCTGACGCTTAACCAACTGAGCCACACAGGTGCCCCTTCACTGCAATATTCTAACTGGTAGGCTCATTTGCTACTGTCAGTTGGCCTCATGTAAGGGGAGATTGGGGAGCTGATGTCAGCAGCCTCCGGTCTTCCCCTCACCTCACTGCCCCCCTGCAATAGTGCCTACCGATTATCAGATTATCAGTGTCTGATAATCTGCCCCATTAGCAGTGTCAAAAACCGAGAATGGACTCAACGAAATGAGCACTGTCCGACTGTGCCCTGCTGTAAGGGGCTGCGAGGCTGCTGGACAAATTAATAGGACAACTGATCAGTGGAAGTGCTAAGGTTTACGGCAGCAAAGTTCGAACAAATATTTTGTTCCGGCCACCGGCGCTGTAGAATCCCTAGTGACATCTCACAGGACCCAATACCCCCACCCCCACCCCCGCCGCATTCCAGCTGAGAAACGATTCAAAGACTACAGGGTTGCGAGGGAACTACTTTACAGATGACTTGGCGGAGCCTAGGCCTCTCTGAGGAGGCGCCTTATGAATTGAGATCCGCAGGTACGAGCTAGCAGGCCTTTGACCGATCGGAATACCCCAACGTCAATCTTAGACACTCCAGTTCCTTTCCGAGTTTGCTTTTATTTATTCCCTTCAGTGTTCTGTGATATTAGAAAACATTGAAGTGTGGATGGAAATGAATTCAAAACTGCTTTGGATATATACAAGATAGTGTTTACTCTTTGAATGCTGTGGGGTTTCTGTCCAAAGACCTAGGAAAGCTCTAGCGTTTGGGAGAAACTGAAGAGGTTTTTGTGCTTGTTTGTATGTTTGTTTGGTTTTTTTTGCAGGTGCTTTTTTATGTGTGTGGGGTGTTTGTTGGAGTACAGCAATCCAGCAGTGAGGCCAGAGGCTGTGATCAGCCTGGAAATGGATAGGGGGATGTTACAGAATTGCTAACAGACCAGAAAATCTTCCTATATGCAGAAGAAGAAAAAAAGTTAGGACGGAGTTTTGTATTTTGCTGTCCCTGGTAAAAACCATCGAAGAGTTACTTTTAGGATAAAAAAAAGAAAATCCTCAATATCACCATATCAGTAGTTCAATACCAATGTAGTTAGTTATACATGCATGGATATGTGGATGGGTGATATTAGTCAAGTTGTTTATAAGCAAGGCAAACAATTGCTAAAACCATTCCAAGTCAGCTTAATACATGATATATTTATCTGAATTCCTGTCTTAGAAAAAGATTAATCATTTTCCTGTCTTTCCGTTCCGGAATAAGTCACCAGACAAGGTTTAATGAATGTCTTTCCTTTTGAGCAGGGCCATTCCTGAGCACACCTGCATTCCTGTCCGATAACATCTCAACTCCTGTTCTGTTGGGAAGTTTATTTTTTGTCATTTTAGTAGTACTTTCTCTGTGCAAAGTGATGTAAGTACCCTACAAAGCACCCCATTTAATATTTTTACTTTTATGGATACAATTTTGCTTATCCCTTTATTTTTAAACTTTCTGCATAATTCTGTTTTAATCATGTCTCCTAAGTGCCCCCATAGAATTGTATTTTGCTTCGTGATTCAGTCTGAAAAATGTTTTCTTCAAAAGGTAAATTTATAGGGGCGCCTGGTGGGGGGGCGCTCCATCAGTTAAGCTTCAGACTCTTGATTTTGGCTCAGGTCATGATCTCCTAGTTTATGGGATCGAGCCCCAAGTCAGGCTCTGCACTGACAGCACAGAGCCTGCCTGGGATTCTGTCTCCCTCGCCCTCTGCCCCTCCCCCACTCAAGAGCCCGCGTGAACATGCACATGTACTCGCTCTCTCAAAATAAATAAACATCTATTTTTAAAAAGGTAAATTTATTCATTTACATTTTTTTGATAAGACATATTTGGTGTTGGCTCTGTCCCATTTATTTTGTACTTTCTCTTTTTAAATTTTTCAAGATGATGCACATGATCTATTTTCTATTTTGTGTGTATGTGTTTCCTGTGATAGGAAATAAGATTTGAGTTTCTTCTCAGAGTTTGGCTTTCTAACTTCACAGTATGCTCTTAATCTCCAACTGCTGTAGGCAGTATTTTTTAATTCCCTACAATTATATATACACTTGTACTAGTGGGGGTTCTCCAGAGAAGCAGAGCCAGTCGCAGATGCATAGAGAACCAATAGCAATATATATATACGTTATAAAGAGATTCATTGTAAGGAATCGGCTCACATGGTTTTGGAGGCTGGGAAGTCCCAAGATCTGCAGTCAGCAAGCTGGAAACCCCGGAGAGCCAGTGAGGCAGTTCTAGTCCTTAGTCTGGAGACCTGAGAACCCGCAGAACTGGTGGTATGAGCTCCAATCCACATTGGATTCTGAAGGCAGGAGAAGATTGATGTCCTGGTTCCCAGATAGGCAGAAACAGCAAATTTTCTCTTCCTCTACCTTTTTGTTCTATTCAGGACTTCGGTGGCTTGGATGAGGCCCAGCCAGAGTGGGGAAAACAATCTCCTTTCTCAGTCTACCAATTCGGATGTTCATCTCATCCAGAAACACCCTCACAGACACACCCAGGACAATGTTTAACCAAATACCTGGGCACACCCTGGCCCAGGCAAGTTCACACATAAAATTAAGCATCACACTATTGTATATACTATTCCCAAATTTAGTTGATACCATTCCCAAATTTCATTGAGTATCTTTCTCAGCGTTTACCTTTGAACACTTGAAAAAAAAATCCATGATTTGATTTGCCAACTTTGAATGGTGACCTTTGATCCCATCTATTAAAGATGAGGAAATGTGTATACCTATTACCTCCTAACTTCTTTCTCAGCCTCTGGCCCAACTTTTATTAATTATATCATTTCTATGTTATCAAAAAAATGTAATATTTACTTTCTTTTCTGTCACTTTAATCTTCAAGTTTGCTTTAATCTTTGTTATACTGCTAAACAGAGTCAACGATCACTACCAATACCTATGCCCTAGCTTTCCTGGTTATCTCTTGCTGGTTAAATTTTCCTCTAGTATATTACTTATGAAGGGCTCATAGGGACAATATTCCTTGAGTTCTTGAATGTTAAAAATTGTTTGTCTTTTTCTTTTATATCAGAATCACTGTTTACCTGGATATAAAATTCTTTTCTCTTCTTTTTTTTTTTTTTTTTTAGAGAGAGAGCGTGGGCAGGGGAGAGGGGCAGAGGGAGAGGAAGAGAGAATCTTAAGCAGTCTCCACACTCAGCATGGAGCCCGACGTGGGGCTCAATCCCATGACCCCAGGATCATGACCTGAGCCAAAATAAGAGTCAGACACTCAACCAACTGAGCCATTCAGGTGCCCCTGGATAAAAAATTCTTGGGTCACATTTCCTGCCTAATGTCTTGTAAGTGTTGATTTGCTATGAAGAAGTCTGAGGTCATTCTAAATATTTTCTTATAAATGACTCAGTTGTTTTGGTTGGTCACCCAGAGGATTCTTTTCTAAACCTTTCAAGTCCAGTAAGTTTACTAGGATGTATCTAAATATTTACTACTAGAGATCAATTTTCCCTGGAAAGCAGTGTACGCTTCTGATATATTGAGTCCAGTTTTCTTTTATTTCATAAATGTCTTCTTGAAACGTTATTATTTGTCCTGTTCAACTATTTGGACTTTCATTTCCAGACAATGCAGTTACAAATATGGTGAATCTCCTTTCTCTGTTCTCCCCATTTATCATTTTCTCTCTCTAACCCTTTCTAACCTTTGTTTTCACTTCCTTCCACCCACTTTTATGCTCTCTACTCTCTGTGCTCCTGTGTCAGCCGCCACATCTAATCTCTCTGCACACTACCAGTTTTCTTTCATTCCTATGACGGCTATACTGTTTTCTTCTACTTGTTCCCTGAGTTCGCCTAGCTTCTGTCTTCTGTTTTCCTGTTCCTCATTCTTTCTTCTTTGAATTATTGCATCTCTGCTTTGCGCTCTTGCTTCATAGGACGAATTGCTTTTTGAAGTTGTTGCTTTAGGGGCACCTGGGTGGCTCTGTCATTTGAGCATCCTACTTGGGCTTAGGTCATGATCTAGTGGTTCATGAGTTCAAGCCCCACATCGAGCTCACTGCTGTCAGCACAGAGCCTGCTTCAGATCCTCTGTCTGCCTCTCTCTCTGCCCCTCTCCTGCTTGCATTCTCTCAAAAATAAATGAAACATTAAAAAAATAATAAAGTTGTTGCTTTTAACCCATGAAGTAATGCCATGGTCCAAATTTTTATCTATTCTATGGAAACATTTTTTCTTCTGCAGTTGACTACTGCTTTTTTTTTTGTTTGTTTCTCCTCCTCACCTTTTAAATTTTTTTCCTGAGGTATACTTTTATAGATCCTGTATGGTTTCTTTTTTTGCTTACTCATCTCTGAAACAGACTAATTATTCCTGGAGCACTATTTGTAGGAAGTTCTGTTGGGGAAAATCCCAAACTGTGTTGCCGCCTGGCTGGGATTTTTCTTACAACCTACAGTTTTGTTTGTAGGTTGGGATGGCTTGTTTGTTTGTTTCTATGATGCCATATCTCTTTTCTCCTGTTGCTACAGAGACAGACTGCTTCCTCCATGAGAACTTATCCCATTGGTGCACATACACTGTTCCCACTGTCGCAAAGGATTTAAGTTTTGTGCTTCATGATGTATCCTCACTTTGATAAATATAATTTGCTGGTTTTACGACACTGTAGCTGTTTCCGCTATATCCTTCCACACTCATTCCTGATTGATCCCCCCTGCTTTTCACAGTCCCTCTACTATTTTGTGATCTGACATTTCTGCTGTCTCCTAATTTCTCTCTCACTCTCTCTCTCTTACACATACATACCCATTTTTGTTTTTTGCTCATTTTCTCTTATGGTTTTGGATTGTTTCCCGGAAAATAAGTGCAACATGCCAACTTCACACCACCAACTTTTCAAACTCTGGAATTTGGTCTGTATTATAACAAAACTTTACAAACACATAATGCATAACTCATATTTGTTCCCAAATTATACACATTAAGTTTAAGTGCCAATTTTATTTAAATTTTTACCTTGGACGGCTTTATATTTATTCCATCTGTGCTGCTATTGAGCCACACTTATCTATAGCTCTTCTTTGTGCATTCTTTGCTGGTTAACAACTTTACATTTGCGGTCTTTTTCATGGCTTCATCGCATTTTCATTTTCCTACACAAAATTAGTATTATTATGCTGCTAGATTTTTTAGCGAATGCAAAAATGCCTAGGGTTGACCTTGTTGGCTCATAATGTGACCCACTGGGTCTAATATGCCTGCTGTATACCTCAGGGTTCCTTGGGCTGCTACGTGTCAGGTACAACAATCCCTTTGAGGAGGATTAAGTATATTGGACTACATGGGTGACTATGCCTGATGTTAGGATGCGCGCTAAAGAAACAACTCACCCTGCGCCCAGTTAGGATGTGCTGCGTGTCCTGTGCCTCACCAACATTCACAAGCTGCCTGCTAAGTACCCTCACCAGCTCCTGAAGACAGGGTCTTGTGTGGAACAGAGACTTTCCCAGGGCAGGTGGGAAGCACTAAGTTGCCAGGCTGGTATTGGACTCTTGAGACGACGTGCTTGGCCTAAAACAGCGTAACCCTCTGGGGCTGGCTCTCTCCTCTCCCGAGGGAGCAGCCCCGTCTGTTAGTGTGCCAGCCTTCCACTGTGACATTTGTCACAAGCACCTTTTACTGATAAAGCAAGGAAGGCTGAATACTTAATTCTTTCTTACAGATTGTATCAGATTTAAGAGCACTCACTGTGTTTGTGGTTACCAGCTCTTAACTGTTGGACTGGAAGAAAACGTTGGAGATTATTTTAGTGAGACAGCTTCTCTGGGAAATCAGTGATGACCAATATATGAGGGTAGCAGCAAAGAGCACCTTCCACTAGATGTGACACTAGCTCGAAATCCAGGAGAAGGGAAACCACGGTAACCGTGGTGAGAAAAATCCATCGTGGGAGAGCCCCGCACCGTGTTATTCTGATCAGGTTTTAGAGGGTGAGTTTCTGAGGCAAATCTCTTGCCTATTTTTGTCTGGGGAATAATTGCTTGGGCTACTTTTAGGGAAAAAAGACTCTGAGAATGGGGAGAGAGTGTGCACCAGGATCCAGGTGCCTGGCTGAGGACAGCCTCTTTAACTGGTCCAGGGGCTACAGTCCTGGGGACACATAAGTAACTGACTTTGTTCCAGTCCTACAGCATTGAATTCAAGTGTGTTCTTGGCTCAAGCCGTAGTATCTTGGGAAAGTTAAGAGCCACAGATTAAGTTTTTTCCAGGCCTAAAAGTGCCATCTATTGAACCCTAGAAATCATAGTATGCAGAGTGTAATTCTACCATCGGATGTGTTTGGTTCGGATACGGCGGCCTTATTAGACAGCCTGCATTGTAGACCTCTAGCCTCTGCAGCATAAATGTGGGCCTGAGGGAGGCAGCGGAGCCTTTAGAAAGTCTGATGTGACCCTCACCAACTCCAAACATTATCTCTTGAGGGTCTGGATCCAGAAGTTTCAACTTTTCTTTGTCTTTGGAAACTATTGTTGATTTCTCTGCAGAGTTTCCTGACTGTGCTAACTTCATTCTATATCCTTTAAAAAGGTAAACTTTGAGGGGCGTCCAGTTGGCACAGTCAGTTAAGCATCTGACTCTTGATCTCGGCTCAGGTCATGGTCTCACAGTTCAGGAGTTTGAGCCCCACAATGGGCTGTGCGCTGATGGCACAGAGCCTGCTTGGGATTCTGTCTCTGTTTCTGCCCCTTCCCTGCTTGTTCTCTCTCTCTCTCTCTCTCTCAAAATAAATAAATTGTAAAAAAATAAACTTTGATATATGCAGGTGGTATCTGTGTCTGGGCCTTCATGGAGCTAAGTCTACTGTTGACATTGGTCAATAAATTATTTGTGCACCCCCACCCCCACCCCATGGGACAGACAGGTAACCTAAGCTTAGTAACTTGGATTCTCTTTCCTGAGAATATAAAGCTCAGTGCCCCAGAACTGAATTGTTTTGATGACAGGACCTTGATGAAATTGTTTGTCTCTGGGGCATCTGGCTGGCTCAGTTGGTGGAGCATGTGACTCTTGATCTTGGGGTCATGAGTTCAAGCCCCAATTCAGGAGTAGAGTTTACTTTAAAAAGAGAGAGAGAGAGAGGGAGGGAGGAGGGAAGGAAGAAAGAAAGAAATGGTCTCTACTGCTTAGATTCTCCCTTCTTTTTTCAGCATAATGTCGTTTTTTAAAGGTTTTTGTTTTAATTTCAATTAGTTAACATACAGTGTTATATTAGTTTCAGGTGTACAATATAGTGATTCAACACTTCCATACGTCACCCTGTGCTCATTATGATAAGTGCACTCCTTAGTCTGCATCACTTATTTAACCACTTCCCAGCCACCTCCCCTCTGATAACTATCAGTTTGTTCTCTTTAACTAAGACATTGTTTCTTTTCTTTAAAAAAAAAAAAAAAAGGCTCCATGTCCAATGTGGGGCTCAAACTCATGACCTTGAGATCAAGAGTTGTATGCTCTACCAACTGAGCCAACCAGATACCCATGGGACTGTTTCTTGACTTGTCTCTCTCTCTCTCTCTTTTTAAAATTAATTTATTTACTTTTTAGAGAGTGAGTGAGTGAGAGGGAGAGAGGGGCAGAGGGAGAAAGAGAAAGAATCTCAAGCAAGTTCCAGGTTCTCACAGAGCTCAATGTGGGACTCGATCCCACAACCCCAGGATTTTGATCTAAGCCAAAATCAAGAGTCAGATAACCAACCAAACCACCCAGGTGCCCTCTCTCTCTTTTTCCCTTTGCTTGTTTTGTTTCTTAAACTCCACATAACAGTGAAATCATATGGTATTTTGTCTTTCTCTGATTTATTTCACTTAGTATAATACATCTCTAGCTCCATCCATGTCATTGCAAATGGCAAGATTTCATTCTTTTTTTTATAGCTGAATAGTATCCCATTGTGTGTGTCATACATACCTCATCTTCCTTACCCATTCATCAATTGATGGACACTTGGACTGCTTCCATAACCTTTGAGTTAGTGTTCTTCTATTCTTTGGGTAAATACCCAGTAGTGAGATTGCTGCATCATAAGGTAGTTCTTATTTTTAACTTTTTGATGAAGCCCCAAACTCTTTTCCACAGTAGCTGCACCAGTTTGCATTCCCACCAGTAATGGACGAGGTTCCTTTTTCTTCACATCCTGGCCAACACCTGTTGTTTCTTGTGTTGTTGATTTTAGCCATTCTGACAGATGTGAGATGATAGCTCACGGTAGTTTTGCATTTCCCTGATGATAAGTGATGGTGAGCATCTTTTCATGTGTCTGTTGGCTATCTGGATGTCTTCTTTGGATATCTCCGAAGATAGATATCCATGTCTTCTATTCATGTCTTCTGCCCATTTTTTAAATTGGATTAATTGGTTTCTGGGTGTTGAGTTTTATAAGTTCTTTATATATTTTGGATTCTAACCCTTTATCAGATATGTCATTTGCAAATATCTTCTTCCATTCTGAAGGTTGCCTTTTAGTTTTATTAGTTGTTTTCTTCGCTGTGTGTAGAAGCTTTTTACTTTGACATAGTCCCAATAGTTTATGCTTTTGTTTCCCTTGCCTCAGGTGACATATCTAGAAAGAAGCTGCTACAGCCAATATCAAAGAAGTTACTGCTTGTGCTCTTTTCTAGGATTTTTATGGTTTCAGGTCTCACAGACCTTTAATCTGTTTTGAATTTATTTTTGTCTATGGTGTAAGAAAGTGGTCCAGTTTCATTTTATTGTATGTTGCTGTCCAGTTTTCCCAACACCATTTGCCAAAAAGAGACTATCTTTTACCATTTCATAGTCTTTTCTGCTTTCTCAAAGGTGAATTGACCATATAATTGTGGGTTTATGTCTGGATTTTCTATTCTGTTCTACTGATCTATGTGTCTATTTTTGTGCCAGTACTGTACTAGTCTTTTTTTTATTCATTTATTTTGAGAGAGAGAGAGAGAGCATGACGAGTTGGAGAGGGACAGAGAGAGGGAGAGAGAGAATCCCAAGCAGACTCTGCACCATCAGCGCAGAGCCCAACACAGGGCTTGAACTCATGAACGGTGAAACCATGACGTGAGCCAAAATCAAGAGCCAATCGCTTTGGGTTGCCTGGGTGATTCAGTCAGTTAAGCGTCCAACTTTGGCTCAAGTCATGATCTTAAGGTTCATGGGTTTCAGCCCTGCATCAGGCTCTGTGCTGACAGCACAGAGCCTGGAGCCTGCTTCAGATTCTGTGTCTCCTGGTCTCTCTGCCTCTGCCCTGCTCACACTCTGTCTCTGTCTCAAAAATAATAAACATTAAAAAACAAAAACAAAAACAGAGTCGATTGCTTAACTGACTGAGCCACCAAGGTGCCCCATGGTTTGATTACTACACCTTTGTGATATAACTTGAAGTCCAAATTGTGATGCTTCCAGCTTTGTTTTTCTTTTTCAAGATTGCATTGGTTATTCAAGGTCTTTTGTGGTTCCATACAAATTTTAAGATTGCTCTAGCTCTGTGAAAAATGCTGTTGGTATTTTGATAGGGAGTGCATTAAGTGTGTAGTTTGCTGTGGGTAGTATAGGCATTTTAACAATGCTTGTTGTTCTAACACATGAGCACGGAATGTCTTCCCATTTCTTTGTGCCATCTTCAATTTCTTTCTTCAGTGTTTTAGTTTTCAGAGTACAAGTCTTTCACCTCTGGGTAGGTTTAATCCTAGGTATCTTATTGTACGGTTGTAAATGAGATTGTTAATTCTTCTTTCTGCTCCTTCATTATTGTATAGAAATTCAGATTTCTGCACATTGATTTGATATCCTGTGACTTTACTGAATTCATTTGTCAGTTCTAGCAGTTTTTTGGTGGAGTCTTTCAGGTTTTCTACATATAGTATGTCATCTGCAAATAGTGAAGGTTTTACTTTTTCCTTACTGACTTGGATGTCTTTTATTTCTTTTTATTTTAATGTTTGTTTGTTTGAGAACATGAGTGGGGGAGGGGAAGAGAGAGAGAGAAAGGGAGAGGGAGAGGGAGAGAGAGAATCCCAAGCAAACTCTACACTCAGCGTGGAGCCCAACACAGGGCTCAATCCCACAACCAAAGATCATGACCTGAGCCAAAATCAAGAGTTGGGTGCTTAACTAACTAAGCCATCCAGGAGCCCCTATTTCTTTGTGTTCTGATTTCTGTGGTTAGGACTTCCAGAACTATGTTGAATAAAAGTGAGGAGAGCAGACGACCTTGTCTTAGTACTGATCTTAGGGGAAAAGCTCTCAGTTTTCCCTCATTAAGGATGATGGTAGCTGTGGATTTTTCATACATGGCATTTATTATATTGAGGTATGTTTTCTCTAAACCTACTTTGTTGAAGGTTTTTATCATGAATGGATATACTTTCTCTGCACCTATTGAAATGATCATATGGTTCTTGTCCTTTCTATTTGATGTAATGTATCACATTGATTGATTTGTGAATATTGAATCACTGTTGCATCTTGGGAATAAATTCCAGTTGATTGTGGTAAGTGATTTTTTAAATGTATCATTGAATTTGGTTTGCTAGTATTCTGTTAAGAATTTTTGCATCTATGTTCACCATGGATATTGGCCTGTAGTTCTTCTTCTCAGTTGTGTCTTTATCTGGTTTTGGTATCAGGGTAATAATGTCGGCCTCATAGATTGAATTTGGAAGTCTGCCTTCCTTTTCTATTTTTGGAATAGTTTAAGAGCAATAGGTATTAATTCTTTAAATGTTTGGTAGGATTCACCTATAAAGCCATCTGTCCCGGAGTTTTATTTGTTGGGAGTTTTTGGATTACAGACTCAACTTCTTTGCTGGTTATCAGCTGGTTATTCTCTTATTTGTAATTTTATTTGAGTTCTCTTTTATTCTTGATAAAATAAAATTTTATTGATTTTTTTCCCCCAAAGAAACAGCTCTTGATTTCATTGATCTGTTCCATTGATATTTTAGTTCCAATATCATTCATTTCTGCTCTGATCTTTATTGTTTCCTTCCTTCTGCTAGTTTTAGGATTTGTTTATTCTTTTTCTAGTTCCTTTAGGTGTAGTTAGGCTGTTTGAGATTTTTCTTGCTTCTTGTGACAGGCTTGTATTGCTATAAACTTCCCTCTTAGAGCTGCCTTTGCTGCATCCCAGAAGTTTGACTATTGTGTTTTTGTTTTCACTTGTTTCCATGTACTTTTTTATTTCCTCTTTGATTTCCTTGTTGACCCATTCGTTCTTTAGTAGCATGTTGTTTAATCTCCCTGTATTTGTGGTCTTTCAAGATTTTTTCTTGTAGTTGACTTCTAGTTTCATAGCATTGTGGTCAGAAAAGATGCATGGTATGATGTCAGTTTTCCTGAATTTGTTGAGACTTGTATTGTGGCCTAACATGTGATCTCTTCTGGAGAATATTTTGTGTGCACTTGAAAAGAATGTGTGTTCTGGTGTTTTAGGATGGAATGTTCTGAATTTATGTTAAATCTATCTGTTCCAGTGGATTCATTCAAAGCCATTGTTTTCTTGTGGATGTTCAGCTTAGATGATGTGTCCATTGATATAAGTGGGATGTTAAAGTCCCCTACTGTTATTGTGTTATCAGTTAATTCCTTTATGTTTGTTATTAACTGTTTTATGTATCTGGGTGTTCATGTTGGGTGCATAACCATTACAGTTGTTGTATCTTCTTGTTGGATTGTTCCCTCTATTAATATAAAGTGTTCTTCTTTGTCTCTCATTAGTTTTTGTTTTCAAGTCTATTTTGTCCAAAATAAGTATTACTAACCTGGCTTCCTTTCGACATCCATTTGCATGAGAGATGTTTCTCCATCCCCTCACTTTCAATCGTCATGTGTCTCTAGGTCTAAAACGAGTCTCTTACAGGCATCTTCTCCCTAGATTCTTGAGGTCTGGTAGTTTAACTTGTCCTTTGATTCAATGAGTAACCTTTTAATAATTTTTGTTTTGCCATTTTGAAGTTAATTTCTATAGCCTGAAACGAAAGAATCCTAACTGCTACAGGCACTTGAGAAATGGTAAGATTGAACAACTTTCCTGTTAAGCCAGTTGACAAATGACACAAGAGCCCTTAAGTGGGAACTTGTGAGTCATCAAAACTGATGAGTTAATTTGAGGCCCCATTTGATAAGTGCATTTCATACTCAAGTAAAAGTAAAAAATCAAATCAATCCACAAAATACAAACATTTTCTACCACTGAATCACTGAGGCAATTCCAAAGAATATGCTTCTGGAACAAAAGTCTCTTCCAAAAAAGGTGGCCTAAAATTTTTTTGAAAGTGGTAGAATAATGAAATAAAAGTATGCTTTACAAATAAAGATGTTCTTTCTTTGAAGCACAGAAAACTTGTGTTTTATAAATTTGCTGTTTAAAAAACATAACTCTGAATTTAAAAGTATATATATTATGTTGAGCACAACATGTGCTGTCATGTTCCTCATGAATACTTCCCTTTTACATCTTCAGAATGCTTACAATGAAATGTGAGACATTTGAAGTCAGTCAATATGATTTTTTAAATGCCTAGGATGTAATTAACCATTATGGCTCTAAAGAATGTCCAATCACGTGTTTTAATAATTACATATGCCTTTTGGCTATTTGTCCAGCTATACTTGAGAGCTATAAATGTAAGATGTATTGCGGGTGCCTGGCTGGAGTCAGTGGAGTGTGTGAATCTTGATCTTGGGTTGTGAGTTGAAGCCCCATATTGGGTGTATAGATTACTTAAAAATAAAATCTTTTAAAAAATGTAAGATGTATCTTTCTCTGGTGAGACCAAACTGAGGGTTGCTGGAGGGGAGGTGGGGGGATAGGCTAAAAGGGTGACAGGCATTAAGGAGGGCACTTATTGTGATGAGCACTGGGTATTGTATGTGTGATGAATCATTGGGTTCTATGCCTGAAACTGATACTACACTGTTAAATGAATTTTTTTAAAAAAGATGTATATTTCTCAGCAACAAGAAGTTGGCATTTAACATTTGTGACATCAGAGTCAGGCGATATGTAAATGAAATTAGGTGTGGAGCACTTATTTTATAGCTCCTACCATACCCACCAGCCTCATTATGGCGAAGATACAATTCTGGTCTGTCTACTAGCCTCAAAAGAAGTCTCAAAAAACTGTCGACAATTTGCTTGCCATTGTAGCAGTTATTTTACTTCCATTATTTGACCCTTAAGAGAAAGTCATTCTTATTTAAGGATCTTTGAAGTAGCAAAAGGCTCCGTAATTAGACTTTAAGTGGCAGAGAACTACTTGTGATCAGACATTATTTAAAATAAGTATATCCATCTTAATTGCATCAATTCATCAAGCTGCACTCATTTTTAAGCTGTACCACTTTCCATTCTGCATCTTGCTCAGCAGCAAGGTAGACAACACTTTTGACTCCCGAAGTTAGAAAGCCAACATTCCTAAGATAAATGGTGGTGGCAGCAGTGGTGAATTAAAATCTCTATATGGTAGGTAAAACACTGGACCCCAAGGGTAATCATGTCTTGGTGCCTGGAACTTGTCAATATGTTACATTACATGGTGAAGGAGAATGAAGGTTGTAAATGGAATTACTAAAATTGATCATCTGATCAGATAATCAGATGATCTTAAAATAGAGCAGTTATTGGGGTGCGTGGGTGGCTCAGTTGGTTAAGTGTCCAACTTCAGCTCAGGTCATGATCTTGCAGCTCACGAGTTCAAGCCCAGCCATAGGCTCTGTGCTGACAGCTCAGAGCCTGAAGCCTGCCTCAGAGCCTGTCTCCCTCTCTCTCTGACCCTCCCTCACTCATGCTCTCTCTCTCTCAAAAGTAAATTAGAAACATGTAAATTCTTTTTAAAAATAGGGAGGTTATCTGTGTGAAACTAATAGAATCACAGGGGTCCCTATGAGTGGGAGAGAAAGGCAGAAAGGAGTAGGTGGAGATGCCAGAGGCAGAAAAGAAGACGGGACAGCAGAAGTAGGGTGAGGATGATGCCATTTGAGGACACAACCCACCATTTCTAGCTTTGTAGGTGGAGGAAGGGGGTCAGGAGCAAGAAATATAAGCAGTCCCTGGAAGCTGGAAAAGTCAAGCAAACGGATTCTTTCTCAGAACCTCCAGAAGGGACCTCAGGACTGCCAACAACTTGAGTTGAGCCCTCAGAGACCTGCAGTGGACCTCTAACCTACAGATTTGTATTGTTTAAGCCACCAAAGTTGTTGTAATTTGTTACAGCAGGAATAGAAAATCAATATGCTGTTAATGTTATTTTAGTTTGTCTGTTGTAGGTCAAGACTCAGTGGGAAAGCTTTGCTTTGATATATGATGGCATGGATTTCCTTACAATAAGGGGTAGAATTTTAATTCTAAAAAACCACCAAAGTCTACACAAAATTCATAGATCCATTTCACAGGGAACAGAATTGATTGAGCCGACCTTATATTATTTTCTATGTACCAGTCTCTCCCCTCTGGCTTTATACTGACAGAGATCAAAAGGAGTCAGCAATTTTCTTTCACTGTTCTCCCAGAGCCAATATCACACTGAAATTTATGGGATGTCTGACTTCGGAAGTGCGTACTATCTTCCATGGTTTTAGAAAGTAAAACTCCTGTGATCTTTGATTTGTGTTAGCTCAAAGGTAACAAGTGAGAGAGAATTAATGGAGCAGAGACACAGATCAAACGGAAACTGAGAAAGGGATGGTGGGTTTAAACTGAGTGTACAGAAGCAAACTCGATAATTAAGGGGCTTTATCTATCTGCAGGAGAGAACACTGAGCACACTCTGTGTTATTCCAGAGCTGAACTGACATAATTCTTCAACCACCTAGTTCCTGAAAGTTTCCCCCAAGGTTTGTGAATAGAGGAAAACAAATCCTTTACGTAAGCCAAGTAGCGTTGCTTCATCTGATCATATGATTTTAGGCTCTTCTCTTAAAATAATTCTTCCTATAGAAGAAAGTGTTGGGCAAAATAACTCACGACCAAGTATGTATAAATAGTGTCCCCAGTATGGTCAACATAGCTTAAACATATGCTCTTTAACAACAACAGTTAGAATTTATATGCTATCCATGCTTCATAGAACCACTAAAATGTTTCCAAATTACTTTCTTAAAGTCAGATTTTAAAAATAAGTTTACTCATACAACAACTTCAGGGATTCCCTTAGGTCCACCTTGTTCCACAACTCCAAGGGACATGGCTCACTGTATTAAATGACATCCATTGTATTCTGTGGGAATGACGCCCCCTGGTGTTGTACGATTCATTGGCTCTGGAGTTAAGGTCCTGATGCCTTCAGAATTTCGTATTCAAGCCCTCTTTGTTTGGATCTCTTGGACCCTGCTAAGGACTGATGCATTCTTTGATGACAGTTGGGATAAACAAGGCATCCTCACTAAATGAAAACTGTCATTACTCCCGCCTTATTACTGACAGTTGAAGTTCATGCTATCAACCAGATCAGGACCCACATGAATCAGATGCCTGCTTTCGTTCTTTATCCTTCTTCTCAAAATCTACTAAGGCTGGAATGAGTGGATTTTAACTTCCTTGGTATCCCTGGTATGGACTTTCCTCAAGTCATATTATCGTCTCCTTTCCTATAGGAGCTATAATAGCAGAATAACTGCTAGAGAATGTAAATTACAAAGGAAAAGGAACAAATATTTTCAAAATAGTATCCTTATTTTACATATATCGTATTTCTCTTGATTGCATTGAATATTTTGAAGTGAAAAACAAGGACAGAAGGCACACATACTTTACCCCATAATGGTTTCCCAAATGCAGATTACTGAGTGTATTTGAGAATCCCCACATTGAGTATGGTTCACTATCTGTGCATACAGGTAAGATAAACTAGAAATGCTTCCATAGACCTCTATTCTTATCCTGTGAGAACCATTTTTCTTTAGCTAGTGTACAAAAAAATAATATACACATGGTGAAGAGAATGAGACAGGATTCATAATTTGCTTCAACCATTGATTACATCACTGATTACACCATTGCCTCTGTATTGTCCCTTTGAATTCTACAAATAGAATGTCTAGGAAATATTTTCCGATGATTATTTCAGATACATACTTGAGCAGTTTCCTTTAATGTTTACTTCTTTAGAAGCTTCCTAGTTTAAATGGTCAACTAAAATTTCTCAAATTTTCCTCAAAGTGGGATTACACTTACTATTTTCTGGAACATAGGAAATAAATGTCATGGGACAGCTTATCTCATTGGTATTCACATTCACTGCTCCAAATTGGAACCAAGTCATGGTTTAGTCTTCTGTAAGAACCCTGGACTTGAGTCCTTGCTTCAACATATACTAGCTCTGTGATTTGAGAGAAACAATACAAAATGGTCACCAGTTTTCTCATTTGTAACATAGGATCAATACCAACCCACCTCCTCAGAGGGTTCAGGGAGACTCAGAAAAACACAGACAGGGGCACCTAGCTGGTTCAGTCAGTATAGCAGGTGACTCTTGATCTTGGGTCTGGAGTTCAAGGCCCTCGTTGGGTATAGAGCTTACTTAAAAAAAAAAACAAAACGTTAACCAACAACATATTGTAGGCACCAAATAAATGGCAGCTATTCACATGGGAGTTCTTGCAGTGGGGATATAGTTTTATTTTTTGAGCTAGGTAATGTTATGTGAGCATTCAATTAATGATTATTGGACTTTACGGTCTTCTGCAATTATATTTCATAATAAAAAAGGAAGAAATAAATGGTAGCTATTTTTAGTGTTGCTTAAAAGTTCATTTATGTGATGGTCCCTTAAGCCTTACATGAGTCCCTACTAACTATAAATTCTATACGGTAGATTACTTAAAAACAGGTTAAGTTCCACTTTGTAGTAAACTGGTGGCTTTCTAATACCTGTTGCAGAAGGAAGCTTATCTATACTGGGTCCCATGGTTTTTAAACCCCTTCTGCTCATGGTTCAAAGAGGTTCTGCAGGAATTAAGGAAGAAGGGACTCAATGGTGGCCACTCTCCTTTAACTATAGTCCTGCTCCTGTCTTCTATACCCAGGGCTCCCATTTCACTTTGAGGATATATGGCTAAAGTTTGAAAACCACTAATTACATATTCAGAACTAGAGTTTTTCATTTCAGAGTGTCCGAGCCCTGCTAAACTGATTTACGTGACAACAATCATAAGGAAAAACACTAGGTGATTCTTACCATTTGGCAGGTCTTTATAGTCCTTTTCAAATTACATACATTCCATTTCTATAGGAATTTTATTGTTCGGTGTATTTACTGTTTATGTTGTGGTAGTTTGGTTGCTTCCTAATGACTGCCAAGGATTCTGATTCTACTCATAAAAATTTCTAAATCACAGAAGGCATTTGATTGCTTCCTATTAAGTACTAGTATATGTAATCTCTAGTTTTTATTATTTAAAAAAAATTTTTAATGTTTATTTTTATGAGAGAGCGAGTGACCAGGAGAGGGGCAGAGAGAGAGGAAGACACAGAAACCAATAAAGGCTCCACACTCTTGAGTTGTGAGCACAAAGCCTGACACAGGGCTTGAACTCACCAACCGTGAGATCATGACCTGAGCCAAAGTCAGACAATTAACCAAGTGAGCCATCCAGGCACCCCTATAATCTCTAGTTTTTAAAAGAATGTCCTGTAATTCTTCCTTTTCATTATTACTTTTTTTTCCCCCCTTTCCAAGTTAGTTAACTAACTTATTTTTGGAACTTTGCCCACTAACTACTCATTTTTTTCCTCCATAAATAGGAAGGGAACAGACAGAAATAAAAATTAATGTTCATTTGCAGATAATAATCCTCCTTCAGTCTTTTTGTTGTTGTTTAAATGATAAAAAGCTACAGAGAACATTTCTATTCCTCAACTACATTATTCTTCAAAAGTCATGGCTAAAATTGATACCAAGAGATTTGCCACTGAAGTGAGTCAATGGAGGACTTTAGCACAGTTTTTGAGGAAAAAGCCGACAAACTTCCCCTTAAACTGCAAAAACAACACATTTGTAGGACTGATGTGGTTCCCAATTGATGCTGGCTTTGGTTACCTTCTCACTGCCATTCCTCAGGGACCTAAACAGCAAGGAGAAATCTGTACCAAAAAAAATCTATACTTGGTAGGAAAAATGCTCTTTCTTTCATACATAATTTAAGTCGGAGCAGGCTTTTTATATATACGCATACAAATGTATATAAATATGTACATAATACCTATAAAAAGCCTTGGAAATTACACATATCCTCATGACAATTACCCAAGCCAATGGAAGCAGTGGCAGGCCCCAAGAATTTGGGTTAAAAATTCACAACACTATTCTTCAAAGTCAACCAATTTTACTGCTAAAAAAAAAAAAAAAATCTCAATTTTAGTACCATTAAGAAAAATCAGTTTTAGAACATGATCTCACCAGTGATCTAAAAATGAAATTCAGTATTTCCCATCATGATAACTAGATTGCAAATTATTTAAAGGAGTTGAGAATATTCAAGACATGTTAAGTACTAAGGAGAAGGATTAATAAGCAGAAGGACTACTGATGTGACTCATTCCAAGGAAATGAGGCTTTGGAAAGATGTTCTGTCACTTAATAAAACCGGTAGAAACCTACAATCTGGGAGTCTCAGAAAGGTTAGCATTTAAAAACAGGAGAAAGACAACGTAGTAAGAGCTGTGTTCTGCAGACAACCAGATACAGGCTTGAATTCATCCTTTGACCAAATTACTTTATCTGAAATATGGGCCAAATAAGAATAGTTACTCGTAAGATTATGAAGGAGCATACGTACATAAGCACTTAATATAGTATAGTGCACTTTAAGTGTATGATCGCCTTTAATCCTCATAGTTCTTTCAGACAGCCATTTGTCTTAGTTTACAGATGAAGTTAAAAGATTGAATTCCCAAAGGGAGCCAAGACTCTACCTCAAGAATAACAGATTCCTGCCAAAGCTTGTTTTCTTCTGCATTACACTGTCTTGAACTATTGTAAAATCTGCATTTCTCTTCTGAGATCCCTTACATCTGACTATGAGCATTTTATAAGCTTTTTTTTTTTTTAAATTTTTTTTATGTTTTATTTATTTCTAGGAGAGAGAGAGAGAGAGAGAGCGTGAGCAGGGGAGGGTCAGAGAGAGAGGGAGACACAGACTGAAACAGGCTCCAGGCTCAGAGCTGGCAGTCAGCACAGAGCCCGACGCGGGGCTCGAACCCACGAACCGAGAGATCATGACCAAAGCGAAAGTCGGACGCTTAACCAACTAAGCCACCCAGGCGCCCATTATAAGCTCTTAAAAAACCTACAGCAAATGTTTATAAACAATGCTTTTACACTAAGCAACTTCCTCCAAGTCTACCATGTCAAAAGGTTACTATAATTTAAAATATTTTTAATAATCTATATTAACTTGAAACAAGCCAATTTAGGAAATTACCAAATCACCTAATTAGATACATTTTACAGAAATGTATTTATCCTTTGTAACGTTTGGCTTCTGGCAATCACTGTCCCACAAAATACACACTGCAAGACAGAGAAAAGTCAAGTAGTTAGAAGTGGTTTCATAACACTCATGTTATTGCTTCTCACAACATATAAGGCAACCCATTTATAGTATATGGACTTTGATATCCAGTATCTAACTTTATATCCTCAAAACAATCATTTTTAAAGATTATCTGGTAAAGTGAAAGGTGATCATTTCAAGTGTGTAAGTATCCTTGTCTACTTCTAGAATATAAAACAGAACTTCTTCATACTTAAAATGATGCTACTGAGGTTCAATTTTCCTCTTCCAACGTAACTGGCATTTAAAAGGTCATTTCTTGATTTTTCTCTGTACATTATTGCCACCACCGCTCAACATGCAGCAGCTGGAAAGAAGGCCAGAAAGAGAATCCTGGGCCAGAGTTTGAAGAAAAATGAGAGAACATACAATAGAGTAATACAATCAGAATCATGTCAGACACAGGATTCCATTTCATTACTAACAAATGTAACTCAACTGAACAAGCTCAGTAGAGCTCAGCATGGCTCTCCACTGTTCCCAGTATTCTTTTGAGATTTGTAAATAAAGAAACCATCTCGTTCTAGATTAGCAAACTGTAACTTCTCTATCCATAAAAAGTTGGGTATTAGCTATGAAAAATTAACTGACTGTAATTTACAATGACCAGTAGTGAGAAGCCCATATGCAGGAATTGGTTCTGACTTAGAGGAGGGGAAAAAAAACACAACTTCTTGAAAAGGTAAAATAGCTTAAAGCATTTAATATCTAAACAAATCAATCTGTTAATAGTAGTCACAAAATATGCTTAATATAGAAACCCACATTTATGTCTTTAAGAAAAAGTGTAAATTGTATTTTACCTCAAACATAAATTAACCCACGTAAAGAATCTGCAGCGGTCAAAATCATAGTGAATTTTAAACAACTTCAGAATAAAATAACCTTAAGTACTTTATACTGCTTTTATCTAAAAAATGCTTACAACTTCTCATAAAAATAGTCTGAGGCAACTATTTTTTCTTTTATTCTTTAACAGACATGTTCAGTATCATGGGCAACATTCTTAAAACCTTAAGCTTCACAGACTTTCAGACATTCAAATACTATGGTCCCCTTTTCTTTGATGTGGAGGTTTATTCAGCTAGGGGGAAAAAAAAGCATGGTAGACAACTTAATACATTTTCACCAAATTGAAAGTAGTACAAAAGTTTTAAGATTCTACAGAACTACACGTCGTACCTAACGGATCATTAAAAATAGAAGACAGTATTTTCTTCAGCAAATAAAACAGCATCCTGGTATGCTGCTAATGCATATTTTTTAATATGTACTGTCATTCATAAATTATTTACAACCTCTACTGTGTGAAGAGAACTAGAATGTAAATTTTCTGCAAAACTGGAAAAAAGCAATACAAAATTTGTGAAAGCCTGTGTTTCATATTATACAAAAGTAAGCCAGTTTTTCTCTTCCAATACCAAACATCATATGCAGTGGTATTCTGGACAAATTATAGTAATTCTTGAGGATGTTTTAATGCTGGGGGTAAGTTTACAGGCCTTGCCTCTTCATCAAGGAGGACGAGGTCTTCTATTTCACTGCCTCTGTATTTCCTTTTACAGATCTTTACCACTACTTTCTTCTTGAGAAACAACTTCAGGGCTTCCCTTGATGCAACAGCTTTTGCATTCTCTTTGCTTTTTCCACAGCCCGTGCCCAAATACACAGACTTGCATCTCAATTCACAGACGATACTTTCTTGAGAGCTTTTATTCTGAGGCAGATCTGCCAATTCTTTTAGCGGAACAAAAAACACATCCAGAGTGGCCTTCAGGGCCTCAATAGCCGCGTTCAGGAGCTCTCCATGATTCACATTGGGACTAAAGCCGCCAACAGCCACCAGCTTCCACGCCACCGTTTTGTACAGTCTATTGAAAAAAGGCTGTTTCTGCTTCACATCTTCATTGGTTAACTTGCAACAAGAAAATTTAACCGAACTCTCACTTGACTGTGAAGTACTTTTGGAAGGCAACTGGGATGTGCTCGTCTGAGAACTACTCTTAGAGGCCAGCTGGGACACACCTGCTAAGGAAGTGCTTTTGGAAACTAGAGATCCGCTGGTTTGGGAGCTGCTCTTGGAAGCTAACAGGGATGCAGCCACCTGTGAAGTGCTTTTGGAAGTCAGCAGTGCTGCGGGTGTCGATGTGCCGCTCTTGGGAGTTAGCAAGGATATGCCTGATGTGGAACTATTTTTAGAAGCAGACGCGGAAACGCTCAACTCTGAACTAGTTTTGGAAGTTAACCCACCTGTAGCTGTCTCTGAACTTGGCTTAGAAGACAACAGCGGCAACTCTCCTTCTGCGCTTCCGGAGCAGCCCAACAAGGGCACCTCGATCTCTGAGATGCTTTGAGAGGCTGAGACTGAAGAGCCTTCCACAGCACTCTTTTTAGGTGATCCACTCTGTTGTCTGGAATCGGCAGACTGGGTCACATGACTATTCACACCGGATTTTAACAACGAAGAAACAAATGATACCGAACCATGCTTATCTGGAGCTTCTGACCCAGAAGCTTTTCCAGACGCTGCCGCTGTTACCTGAGAGGACACGCTGCTACTACTTTGGCTGGAAAGAGACCGATCTCCTTCACTTGCAGAGCTATTCTGACCCGAGGTGCCAGAGCTCCGAGTGGAGTTTCCACTACTCTCTGATTTAGTGGATGACCCTGTACCTGTCGAGGTGTTTTCCTGCTGACCTGACGCACGTTCTGTTTTGGCAGAAATTTTCGCATGATCTTGCTCAACCGTTGAATTGGTTTTCCCTTCGAGGACTCGCTTTTTCGCTGGCTCTTCTACCCCTTCTAAAAAAAAAAAGGGAAAACAGATGTGACTAAGTCTAGCCCATAGAGATAGGCTGACAATTTACAAGACAGGTATTTGTTCAAAAAAAGGTGTAAGGCAAAGATATTTCAGGACTTGCAGTTTCTTTAAAAAGTGGGGACTAACTTCATTAATTTCTCAAAACAGTGTTGAGTAGCATCATTAATTTCTACCATTAAAAAACCAACAGCACAGACAACACAGACACTTGAAAATCTAAAGCAGTCGAAGGAAACTATCAAAACGGGGGCCTAAAACACACACACACAGGTTTAACGTTCCAACTTGATTAATAAGTGTATAAATTCTAGCTCGTTAAAAAATGAGTAATAAAAGTAATTCCTAATTACATCAAACTTATGTTCTAAACTCCTATGTATGTTATGTTCACATCTATGATCTGCTAACCATTGCTACTCGATATCCCTCTTTTCTTCACCTTGGCAACCAGTTCGTCTCTTGTGGTATGGATTGGAGCACCTGTCACTTTGATGCCTTCAGCCATACTAAGTATTTTATCCATAACTTTTTGTGGGTACCTGAAAAAAGAAAAAGACACTTTTAAAAAGTGCTTCCTCCCAGCTACTCCGGCTGCTGTGCAAAAACAAGCCACAGGAACGGCATTTCCTGGTCGTAGTCAACAAAGTGTACCAACCGCCGGGAACTTTCGGTTTCCTGGAACCCCAGAAACAAACGCCCGGGAGTCTGGGAGGCGGGGTCCTCGCTCCCCATCCCTGAAATTCAGGGTCTGTCCACGAAAGCGATGTCAACCAACGACCCCACCGACAGACCCCCGCCCGCCGGGAGCGGGGAAGGGGGGGCAGGCTGTTAATCACGTCGGCTTCTGGCTGAGACGCCCTTCTTCTCCTCGGAGGGCAGCCAGTCCCGCAAATTCCCGCGCTTCGCAACTTCCCCTCCCCGCCGAGGCTCCGGGCCGCAGCCCGGGGGCGGTAAACAAAACGCGGAGAGCCGGTGGGGGACGCTTGCTCACTCACCGGCACCCGAGGAAGACGTGGTTCGCCCAGGCCATGGAGAAGGAGATGAGCTGCTGCAACTGCCGATTGCGGCTCCCGCTCTCGGCGTCCGCAGCTTCCTCCGCGCCGGCGGCGGCTGCAACGCCGCCAGTCGGGGCCAGGTCCCCGGCGTTGCGGAGCAGAAACTCCCGGCGGTGGCGCCAGTGTTTGTCAGTCTCGCCGTCGCAGCGCAGCGCCTCCACCCAGGCGGCCACCCTCGGGTTCTGGCTCAGGTACTCCGACACCTCCTGCGCCATGTTGGGCCTGCGGGTCGCCGAGGCCGCGCGCGGACGCTGCACCGGGGAAGAGGCGGGGTGCGCGGCGGCGAGCGGCCCTGTCACTGCGGCCTGCACTGGCGGCCCTCCGGAGAACGCCCCTCGGGAGGCCCAGACGCCAAACAACAGCGCCTGGAGTCACTGAACCGCCCACTTCCGCCCGCCGCCGGCTCCTTCCCTTTTATAACCTCGCCGCCGCCGAGCGCCTGCGCGTCCTTCCGGCGCGAGCCGGCTCTCCCAGGACGCTTTGCGGCGCCCGAGCGTCGGCCCGGGCCGGAGGCGGAGGGGAACCCGCGGGGGCGGGGCGGGAGGCGAGCGCTCACGCCTCCCGCCCCGCGAGGGCGGGCCGCAAGTGGCCTCGCGCGGGGCGCCCCGGCCTCCGGCGCCAACGCTCGCGTCCCCGCTCGGCTTTGTGACGCCGCGCGCGCTCCCGCCGCCTCCCTCCCTCCGCCCCGCCCCGGCTCCGGCCGCGGAGGCGGGGAAGGCCGGGCGAGGTCCTCGCGTGCCGCCGCGTCCTCGCCGACCCGGAGCCGCCGGTCGCGTGCGCGGTGTGCGCGTCTCCGCCGGAAGACGCCCGTGTGGAGAGGGGCCGCAGTGAACAAAAGCTCGCCTCCATCTTTTTGATCTTGTCAGAGAACAGCTCCTGGGCGCTTTGTTGAATGTTAGACGAGCGAAGCATTCGCGGGCCGTGCCGGACGCGGGGCATTTAGGAACGTTAAATAGTCAACGTGTTCAATAGTCATGATGCTGATAGTGAGGTCAGAGGATTAATCCAGTTCGCTGTTGCACCCGGAGTCTTCGAAACTCGCCCTTGCCCCGCGGGGTTAGGTTGGTATCCGCCGCGCAGTCCAGGCGACGCCGGCTTCCTCTCACCGGCGTTGGGGTTTGGTCCGTAACTGCGCCGAGGACGATCGTGGTGTTTCCTCAGAGGCACAAACCGTAACCCCCAACTGGACCAATAGCCCGGAGGCGGCCGGGTGAAGTGCCCGTTTCTCTGTATCGCCCCGAAGCTCTCCCCTTGAGCCTTTCCCGCTCTGGCATTTTTTTCCCCTACTTTATACTGTCCAACTTCACAATGTTACCTCCGACTTGCTTATTGTTAACGCTTCCAACTTCAGGTATATGTGCCTTCAAGATGAATATGCTTTAGTACGTTAAAATAAGTGCTATGTAAGAATGATAAATTACGAAGTAAAAAGATTGCCTTTCACTAAATGTGGACTTTGGTTCAGAAATGCTTGAATCAGAAAAACCAAGCCCAAAAAGTAGATAAGATTTTTTTTCTCTTAAGTTTTATTTATCTCTTCACCCAGGGTGGGGCTTGAACTCATGGCTCTGGAGATCAAGAGTTGCATGCTCTTCTGGCTGAGCCAGCCAGGCGCCCCTAGGTAAGATTTTTTTTTTTTTAAAGAAAACGTTTATATACATACTGAAACAATCAACATCCAACTCTTGGACGAAAATAATACTGCCCTCTGTCCCGCCCGCCACACCAAATGAAAACCGGAAAAGCATAGACACAAAGGAGTTTCGAAGCCTCAATGCTTCTAATTTTGCTCTTCTTTTCTCCTTTTCACTGCAAATTTCTGAAACTTGAGAGAGATGAAAGGCTGCAGAAATTTGGCAGTTTAGAAGAGGAGAAATTTTATGCGCTTTGCTTTCATGAATCACTTGGCATGGAGAACATAGCAAGTAAAAGAATCTGTGATTACCTAGATCATATGTGTGCATTCTAAGCCAAGAATTTCCCCACTAATTTTCTTGTTGCCGGGTGGCCCTCTACCTATCAGTTTCCTTGCCTTGAGAGGAGAACAAACAGTGCCTGAATTCCACAATGATTTTTTTTTTTTAAGTTAAAATAAAAGCAGTATGGTCTGAAAGCCACTTTTCAAGAGCCTGGTGCTTGGCAGAAAAGCTACATGTATTTTTCTTTTTCATTTTTAAAAAGTTGACTTTGCTTATAAAGATTCAGGGCATAGACCATGGACCACAAAGTTAAGAAGAATGGTATAAATTTTTTAAAAAAATAAAAAGTCTTTTCACCCTGTGGAGACAAATTCCTTTCTGGGCTATGGTAACGATTCAAGGAAAAAAGGTAGGAAGAGAATTTAGGAAAATCGGTGTGAGTGAAGGAGAAGGGGAGGAGGGAAGTATCAGGCCTGCCGGCACCTCTGGGAGAAGACAGCCCATATGGTGCCCCGAGCCACCTGGATTGGCCTTTAGAAGAGCAGAAATGAGCACAAAGAGGCCCTTTTATTGTTCTGATAATCAACTATTCAGCTCCCTTCCTTCCTCCCGACACATATACACATGCTTATCTCTCCCAGGTCCAGAAGGAGGAATCTGGAATCCAAAAAGTTCCAGAGAGAGGGGTACCTGGGTGGCTCAGTCGGTTAAGCCCCAGCTCTTGATTATGGCTCAGGTCATGATCTCACAGTTCGTGAGCCTGGCGTCAGGCTCTGTGCTGTGAGTGTGGAGTCTGCTTGGGATTCTCTCTCCCTCTCTCTGCCCCTCCCCACTTTGCATGTGTCTCCCTCTCTCTCCTCCTCCCCTGCTTGCACTCTTGTCTCTCTCCCTCTCAAAAATAAACATTACAAAAAAAAAAATATATATATATATATATATGGCCCAGAGAAAGACATGCTGAGTACCTCCAGGCACCATCATCCTAAAGAGGCTAGACATTTGGATGGCCCAGGTTGCAAAGCATTGCTTGAATTGGAAGATCAGAAAGTTCGCTGTCAGTAAATCCTACAGGGAAGAGAGCGAAGACAGAAAGAAGCATGGAGACAATGCTAGGATGATACCCAAGCCTCTCCCCCGACCACGACCCCCCACTAGAAACCTGATCAGAGGAGGACAGGAGGAGAATCCTAATAAACAAAGAAATACCTACCACCCCCCCCCCAATTGAGTCTTGAGCCACAAGTGGCTGAATTCTCTTAATTTCGTGAGATTAAGTTTTCCACTACAAGCAGAAGCACATTCATTCAAACTGCAGCTATGTTGTGTCTCTGAAGAAATTCGGTAAAAACTCCAGTGGCAAGATGGCCGCCCCATGCAGCGACCTGATGGCCCTCTGGACGCCTGCTCCTGAGGGCGACTGCGGAAAAAAGCAGAGGACTAAGGAAGCATTCAACGTGAAGGTGTGTGTTTGGAGTGCGGGGGTCTCTGTCAAGCAAATGCTCCAGCCAATGTACCTGCCGAGATTATGGCTTGACTTGAGAAACATTCCACTGTGAAGGGAAAACTTTTACCCAACACAAGTGTATGAGGTCACAAGTTAGTCAAATCACAGTGATAAGAGAGGTGTCCTGAAAAACCGAAGAAGAGAGTGGTCCCCTGCACCAGGAGCTGGGGAGAAATCAAGGAAGAGGAATACTGCTGTTGAACAGTGGGATTAGAGGCTGGAACCATTGATGAACTTATTAAAAGCAGTTTGGGTGCAGTGATGGGGACATTGGAGTGAGTTCAGGAGTGGGGAAAGGAGATGTTTGGCTGTGAAAGAGAGGAGAACAAAGAAGCTGGAAAGGGACATGGGGTCCAGGCAGCTTTTATTAAGATGGGAGTAGCTTGAGCATGTGTGTCTATGACTGAAAGGAGCTAAGAGAGGGATACATTTTTTTAATGTTTATTTTTGGCAGAGAGATACAGAGTGTGAGCAGGGGAGGGGCAGAGAGAGAGGGAGACACAGCATCTGAAGCAGGCTCCAGGCTCTGAGCTGTCAGAGCCCAACGTGGGGCTTGAACTCCTGGACCAGGAGATCATGACCTAAGCCAAAGTTGGACACTTAACCGACTGAGCTCCCCAGGTGCCCTGAACAATGCATTTAATAATACATTTTAAAATACATTTTATAATGCATTAAACTATTATAGTTAGTCTTTAATTTCAGTCTCCCAATTGTAGACAATTAACTCTTTTAATTCCCAGGTCATGTAAGAAAACTCTGAAAAAGAGACGTAGGCAGATATTTGGGCATTCAAAAAGTCTGGCTTTGGGGTGCCTGGGTGGCTCAGTTGGTTGAGCATTTAACTCTTGATTTTGGCTCAGGTCATGATCTGATGGTTCATAGGTTCGAGCCCTGTGTCAGGCCCCATGCTGGTCACGTGCATCCTGTTTGGGATTATCTGCCTCTCTCTCTTCACTCCTCTCCCTCTCTCATTCTTTCTCTCAAAATAAATAAAATAAACTTTTTTTTTAAACAGTCTTGGCTTTAAGAGAAAATGCAATCACTGGTGGTAACTTGGCAGCAGGTGGAAAATTCTAGAGTTCTACTTACCTCCAGGGTTTCTGCCTTTTGTATATTCATCCTTAACATAAATAAGTGTCAATCAATTTGTTTGCTGCTTCGAGAATTAAATAAGATTGTGATATTACATCTTTCATGGGGTTAGTTTCTAAAATCAACATGTAAATGAAAGTCAGATATGATATGATATGATTCCACTTTACTTTTCCTGTGGCAAAGCAATTATCTCAATTTTAGAAAACCCTTAGGCATCTGCTGATGTGAAGAAGTAGAGAATTATGGACTTTCTCTCCAGGCTCACAAATTCTAGTTTGATTGATTTCCATTGCAAGTGACAAAAAAAAAAAAAAAAAAAAATTTACAATGGCTTCTACTTAAATACAAAGGGGGTTTATTGGCTGTGTTTTTGACAGACTAGGGAGTAGACCATGGGGTCCAGGTACTCAAATAATATAATCCGGAAGCCTGTTACTTTTCATTTCTAGACTTTGCTTTCTCTGTGTCACCTTCAGTCTCAGGCAAGCTCTTCCTGCATGGTGGCAAGATGGTTTTGAGGAGCTCACAGCATGTACCTCCTCTCTAGCTTAGCAACCCAAGAATATCTCTTTCTGGATAGTTCTTGATGATGTCCTGAGGTTCTGTTGGGAATCCATGTATCCTTTAAATAAACACTCCAACCACTTGTATGAAATATTCCAATTGCGTTGGTCTAAGTCCTGTGTCCACCTTGAGAACAATAAAACATTTGAGCAGGGTCGGTATCATGCAAGGGAAATAAACCAGATAAATCAGAGAACTTACACTCAAGGAAATGGAGATAACAGCCGTTTGAGAAAGATCACCAAATACCAGAAAATATTTTTAAAGGATGGTAGTAAGCAGTTTCAGAGGACACAAAACAATTTGCCTGTGTGAGATCTTGTTACCAGGGTGATGTCTTTCCTCCACATCATAGTCAAAGTGATAAAATCTTTTTACAGCAGTTCTTATATTTCTTTATATAGTGTTATATAGAGTCTTCCTAAAAACAATTTCATCTCTGGTCTTCATGTTTCTCCTAATGGTAACAAGACAAGGTATTATTATGTGTAATTTTCCATCCCTTTGTGAAACATTACCTGTGCCTCATCCCAGAAAGTAGGAGATTTAAATCTAGAACTGAGATACAGATTTAGATCAGAGAATAGTTAGTATTTGGAGAAGTACAGTTCAATTTCCCATAAAATAATAAACTGGATCTCCACTCTTCAGAATCACGGAAAGTCAGAGCTGGAAGGAGACCTTAAGATTGTATTTATTTTGTAGATGAAGAAATTGAGGGTAAGAGTAGTTAAGTGATTGCCCAGATCAAACAATTGATTAATGAAAGAGCGAGAATGAGAAACCAAGGAACATAGTCTATTGACTTCTGGTCTAGCACTCTGGTCCCCTGTCACATTTTGTTCCTTGGTGAAGTTTAATTAATCAGCAATTTTAAAAATATAATTTATTGTCAAATTGGCTTCCTTCCATATGACACCCAGTGCTCATCCCAACAGGTGCCCTCCATCACCCACTTCCTCTCTCTCCCACCCCCGATCAACCCTCAGTTTGTTCTCATTAATCAGCAATTTTGATTAACTCACAAGGTGTAGTGGCTGCAAAAGTGAGCTGAAACTTGTTAAATCCGGGCACCAAAATTATGGCAGCAAGCCCCTTAGTTACTAGGCAATTTGGTAACCAGGAGCAGGAAGGATATGAACTTTGTGCTTCTTTGTACCCAGGGCTGGGGTACATGAATGTGTGATTGCCTTGAAGCTAGAAACACCAGGGGCAGTAGAAAGGGATGTTTCTGGAGAGATCTGTGAAGCCAAGCAAGGGGAGAGTAAGTAGCCTAACCAGTGGTTCAGAATATTGATTTAGGAGTCAGACATGCCCGGGTTTGAATTCTGTCTCCATTATGTATCACCTGTGGTCTTGGGCAAATTATTTAACTTCTCTCGTGTCTGGTTGGCTTGGTTGCTAGAGCTTGTAACTCTTGATCTTGGGGTCAGAAGTTCAAGCCCCACACTGGGTGTCAAGTTTACTTTAAAAAGTTATTTAACTTCTCTAAATCTTTGTTTCCTTAAACACGAAGTGGGGGTACCTGCCCCTGTGAATTGTAAGGAATAAATGAGATCATGTATGTAAAGAGAAGAGGCCAGACCTGGTACATAGTCAACAGTCAATAAATGCCCTTTAGAAACATGTCTTTAAGTTTTATTTGGTCATGGTGCCATTGTAATCACTGGGTTTTTTTTGGTTTATGCAAATAACATCTTTGCAGATGAACCGAGTTCGTTCAGCAGGTACAAATCTCAATCCACAAACTCAAGGTGCACAAAGAAATGTAACTGTTTTTCTATGATCCAATTCACTTTGTATGTTAAGATCCCATTTCACCCAGCACCGGAAGCTACATTCCAGTCCATTCCGGGTTTTGAGTATCCTTCCCAGGGAGCTTACGCTGTGTGCAGGCACAGGGGCTGAAGGTGGGGGCCAAGGTGAGTGGTTCCCCGGCGTCCCCTAAAACGTTCATCTTTCTATCAGTTTTTTGTCCTTGTAGGTCCTTGTAGGCTCCCAGAGGGAGGCCTCTGCTCCGTCTCTCTCACGCCTGTGGCAGTCGGAGGCCTCTCCTGGCTGTACTCACACCTCGCCCAGGCATGGGGAGCATCCCGTTGCTTAGGGTGCCATGTTCTCGGTGACGCTGGCCCAGAGACCATAGACCCGTCCATGCGTTCTGAGAGGAGGGTGCTCTGGGTGTCTTCTGGCTCCCCTGGCTTCTTGAGGCCTGGGTCACTTGGTGCAAGGACCCCCAGGCCTCCTGTGTCTTCCAGCATCTGCTCCCTCTTCTCCCTCCCTCTGCAGTTCAGCCAAGGGGGCTGGGGGCCAGGCACGCGGGTTCCTCGGGGAAACATGCCGGGAATCTCATTCTCTTGGTTCCGACCCTCCGTTCAAGTTCTCCTTTCCTGTGCAGAATTTCTTATTGGATCAGAGGTAGCCTGACTCCCTATCTAATGTTCTTCTGCCCTTATTGCTATTATCTTCTACCTAGACTTTTGATCTGTACAAGTCAGGACTTTGCTTCTTTGCTTTCTATGTTCTGCTGCGTCTTGCAAAAGGCAGTGGCCACGGAATACCTCACATCCCAAGTACTAGCTAGAGGGGTAGAGCCATTTCTGGAATTCCCGAGAAAATGAGCATCTTTAGCCATATCTGCCAAAGCCCCCTCCTATTTTAATACTAGAGACTAATATTAATTTTTATGAAGCAGTTTCTTTTCTTTAATTTTTTAAATGTTTTATTTATTTTTGAGAGAGACAGAGTATGAGTGGGAAGGGGCAGAGAGAGAGAGAGAGAAAGAGAGAGAAAGAGAGAGAGAGAGAGAGAGAGAGAGAATCCAAAGCAGGCTCTAGGCTCGGAGTTGTCAGCCCAGAGAGCCCAATGCGGGGCTTGAACCCATGAACCATGAGATCATGACCTGAGCTGAGTGGACACTTAACCGACTGAGCCACCCAGGCTCCCCAAAGCAGTTTCTTTTAACACCATCGGGGACGAAGAGGTTGGTAGAAAATTTGTAAGCTGGTAAGGAGTATCTGGGTCGATGGAGTCATTCCTTCATTTTAGCAAGTACCTATGAATTTATCCCTACCAAGGGCCACCCTGACAACCGGTGTTATAAAATCTAATGGGGGATAGTAAAGCAGGGGAGCAGAGGAAAGTCCAGCCAATGATCTCGGCAGCAAGAACTGAAAACTTTTGATGAAAACCAAGGGCAACACTTCAAAAATCCCATCTCCTCTTCTTCCCCTTCTGTGCAACTGTTGGTTGAATAAGGATGAGTTTTTAAAAACCTCAATTAATTTTGAGGAAGGAAACAAAGTAAGTGTTTTTCTTCTCACCAGGGAAGGCAATTTTGATGTTAAACACCTCATTGATAGTGGTAATACTATGCAGTTAATTTTAAAGATGGGAACAAAAGAAGTGTTTTCATTCTCACTAGGGAAGGCAGTTTTAAACACCTCATTGAGGGTAGTACTGGCAGGCTCATTTGGGACTTGATAATGGCTCCTCTTGACAAGACAATGCCGAAAACACAGGGTGAAACCCACCGGCACGGTTTCACCCCCACCTACTAGCAAAGGCACATTTTCTCTGTTTCCTCAAAGAAGCGTTAGTCTGCGGTGCAATCCAATTATTTTTACAATGCCAAGTCCATGGAAATGAATTCAGGAGCTTACCTCATTGATTTCAGTGGGACTTGGTGTGGTAAAATTGACTCCACAGGGCTTTGACAGAGTGAAGAGAGGGGGAGATTTTTTGGTTCATATTTATTTTTCCAAGCTAAAGCTTAAGAGGATCAGAATGCTCATTTTACTGCTGTCGAACGAAACCAGAACTAGTAAACAGGAAGGGAAAAGCACAGTTACATTACATCCATGGCCATGAGTCTGCTTGTTATTGTGGGGGAAGTCTCACTGCACTTTTCAGGGAACACAGAAGTGGGATCAGACTCTAGTTGGAGGCTTCAGCTAAGACTTACAATAGGAGCTTGAAGTCCTGGGACCATCCTGTTGCCCAAGGTGGACACTGTCATTGCCTCAGCGGCCTTGGGTCGTGGGATTCTGGACCTAGTGTTACTTTTGGTTGTCCTGGAAGACAGAGACCGCAATGTCCGAGCTGTTGGTTCAGAGAGAGAGGGGATGTAATATAGTCACTTAAAAAAAAACATTGGAGGGGCACCTGGCTGGCTCAGTCGACAGAGCACGTGACTCTTGATCTCAGGGCTCATGAGTTCGGGCCCCTCATTGGCTGAAGAGCTTACTTTAAAAAAATTAAAAATTAAATTTAAAAAATTAGACAATTATTCCCATTCTAAATAACATCAATTGTCTCATGACATATAGATACGTGGAATTCTATTCCTGGTAGGCAGGCTCCTCAGAGATGGATCATTGAGGCTGTTTCCTCATTTTTAGGGAATTTAGGACCGATCAGGAAACTGAGGCTTGGAGAGCCCCTTGAGCAGTGCCTGACATTTGATTTCCAGGCCAGCCTTTCTTCCACCAGACCCGGCTTCAAGAAGAGAAGAGGTTAGCATCTAGCCGCTTGGATTCCCCAAATCAGACACAAAGAAACCGTCACTTCCTGGTGCAAGCTGACTTATAGTTAACCTCATCTGGGGGATTCACGGTGCCTGAAAAGGCAAGGAGAAAATGGAGCACAAACTCACATGTACCACAATGCAGGGAACCTTGGGAACCACAAAGCAGTACTGTCCTTAGGAGGCGACAGCGGTCACCCGGTGTGTAATTAATTCCCTTCCCTGGGCCTTGAACAGTCTGGCACGGAGAACCCCCACTGCCCTGAGATTCCAAAATGCACCCCTCCCCCCCACCAAGAGCCCAGTGGGGACAGAGGAGTGCTGCCTGGGAACTCTGTCACGTAGTCTCTTCCCGATGGGGGACTTTTACATTTAGAAACCTAACTGCATTCTTACCAAGGCGTCCTTGAGTGCTTCTGTCGCCAGTGAGAAGTAGGCTTTGACTCTATTAAGGGAAATTCGTATAACGGAAACACGGTAGAGGAATCAGATGGTGTTGGCCGAGTGCCCTGGCATTGAAATCTTCAAAACACAAAAGCATTCTCGAAATATAAAAGAAATTATTCTATTTATTTTATTCCAGGATAATATGTGCGATATTACACTGGCTTCTACCATATTAGGGTACATTTTTTCCCGATGCAGCACACTCTCTCTCCCAACACAGCTGAGAATGAGCTTCGGTAGCTCCAGAGTTTAATAGAATTTTTCTATGAACTCTTGTCACATGACTGCCTGTAAGGATCCAGTCCGGGATGTTTCTGTTTCCCTCTGGGTTTGCAAGAGGTTTTGGCCTGGCCCTCAGGAACCCCAGGCTTTAGTTCTTTATTAGCTCAATCTGCCTAACACTCCATGTCCCTGCCTCCTTTGAAGACGTGTGACTTCTGGCCTGGTGGGAGTGTCAGGACCCCAACAGCGTGGAGAGCCCCCAAAGCAGGAGTGCACAGGAAAGCACCCCAGCGGAAGCCGCCCTCTGCAGCAAGGACACGGGTTCGTGCCAGCTCTGCCGGCCTCCCTCACCGTTCTAGACTCAGCCCCAGGAGAGACGCAGTGGGGAAGAGCCCTGTGTTCTTAAGGGATGGCTCTCAAGTCTGCCCACCAGGTCCTGAGCCCCCCTCAGCAGTCAGTAAAGCCTCAAGCCTGTTCCTGGGGGCTGAGAGAGCTCCCCTTCTGGAGCAGACCCCCATTGGGCCTAGGACCCCAGGACCGGAGGATCCCTTCTCCCAGCGCCTCCCACCCCACAGCCCAGCCCTGCCTGATGCAGAAAGGCTGCCAAGACAGAGGCATCTTATCTCTCTGCTCCTCGTGGAAACCCAGGGGCGGGCTTCACTTCCAAAGTGAAGCACAGGGGCTAAGAAAGCTTTCTTCTTGCTTCCCAGGGGCATTCCTGTATGTCGGCTACCAGTATCCTTCTAAGTGTCGTCGAGACCATCATCGTGGGGCTGCGGTGACGGTGCACAAGGGAAGGCTTTATTGAAAGGGACACCTCTTCCTCCTCCTCTTCCTCTTTGTCTTTCTCCTCCTTCTCCTCCCCTCCTCCTTCTTTTTTTTGCCATAGCTGGAAATTAGAGCCAACATTTGCTATGGGTAGAAAATAGGATCAGAAGCGGGAGTATAATTATAGAATTCTGTTAATCCATACTATTGAGAAGAACGAGGGAGTTATTTATGTATTGATAGGGAAGGATGTCCGTGAAAAAGAATCAAGTTGCAAAATCAAATGCATAGCATGAGTCCATTTTTGTAAAAACATCTAAAAAATTTCTTCCCAGGAGTAATATGAGCAATGGATATGGAAAGGCAGTTTATAGAAGAGGAACAGAAAATGGGCAGCAAATATGTAGTCATGTAAATGCAAATGAAAACACCGGTGGATGGATTCTTCTGCTCCTAGATCATCACTCTTTAAAAGTCTTTCCCACATCCATGGTGGTGAGTAGGGAAATGGATTCTCTCATACACCGTTGGAGGGATTCAATGACTAAAACCCTTCTGAAAAGTATTTGTCACTATTTATTAAAACTGTTTAAATGCACGTACTTTCCAATATGTCAGTTTTACTTCTAGAAACTTATCTGATGGAAATTAAAGGTAGTTGCTCCCTAATAGCCAACCATCCTGTCTTCCTCAGTTACAGAGGCTGAGCTGGACACGTGGCCCCGGAATCATGGCTACATTTCTCGTCACCCTTGCTGTGAGCTGTGGCTGTGCACTCCAGTCCAGGTGATAATGTATAAGCAGAAGCAGTAATTTCTAGGAAATTTCCTCAAAGGAAGGAATAATACTCCCAAGGCTCTGCTTTTTTCTTCTCTCTGGAATGTTGACTGCTGGCTGGAGTTCTGGCAACAAGCTTCGATCTTGAGGTGTCCTTGGGAATGAGATCAGAGCCAGCAAGATAGAAGGAGCCTGGGCCCCCTCCAGGGAGCACCCCATCAGCCTCGACCTGGCCATGAACACCTTCTTAAACATAAGAGAGGAAATGAAATACCTTTCTTAGTTCAGTCACAATCTTTGGAGTTTTATTTTATTTTCCAAACTCAATCCTAACTAGTTCAAACACATAAAGATATATCTACAGGGATGTTTATTGAAGCATTGTTTAGGACATTAAGAAATAATAATCTGGCTGTTGATAAGACAATGGTTGAACGTATTATATGGTCCACTTGCTTATTCATTCAGCAGACATTTTTGAGCATCCCCTCGGTGTCTGACACGATTGTAGTCACTGGTCTCACAGCAGTGGACAAAAGGGACAAAACAGTCCCTTTACAGGGGCACCTGAGTGGCTCAGTTGAGTAAGCATCTGACTCTTGATTTCAGCCCAGGTCACGACCTTACAGTTTGTGAGTTCCAGCCCCATGCTGGGCTCTGTGCTGACAGTATAGAGCCTTCTTGGGATTCTCTCTCTCCCTCTCCCTCTGCCCTTCCCCCACTCATACTCTCACTCTCTTTCTCTCAAAATAAATAAACATCTAAAAAATATATATATGTGTAGAGGGTGATCTCATTTTATCTTTAAAAATCTATAAATGCACATGTATTTGTATATGTTTTCAAAAAAGTGAAAATTTATGGACCGACATACAAAAATTGCTAACAGTAATTACATCAAAGAGGTAAGGATGGGACGCGTCTGGGTGGCTCAGTCAGTTGAGTGTCCAACTTCGACTCCAGTCATGATCTCGCAGTCCGTGAGTTTGAGCCCTGTGTCGGGCTCTGTGCTGACAGCTCAGAGCCTGTAGCCTACTTCAGATTCTGTGTCTCCCTCTCTCTCTGCCCCACCCCTGTTCATGCTCTGTCTCTCAAAAATAAATAAACGTTAAAAATTTTAAGAAAAAAAAAGAGGTAAGGAGGTGCATTCCAGCCACTGGAGGATGACAGGCAAAGAACTATTCATTTGTCTTCAGGCATTTCATTCTTAATTGAATTTTACAAGGAGCATGTGTTTCTTTTGTAAGAAAAAATATGTTTGTATATTTTTCATTTCATTAGTCTACCCGCCTCTCACTTCCTTCCTCTTGTCACATTGAACTCTGCACATCTGGAGCATCTTGGAATTCTGCCAGGCAGCCCAGCTGTCACCTGGGTGACAGCATCTCCAACGGCAGCTCTCCCCATGCTGCCTCATACCCTCTCCAGCTTCTATAAACCCATCGAAGTCTCTAGTCTGCTGAATGTTCCCTTCTATACCTTTGAAAAGCGCTCAAATTAGTGCTTTTTTAATTGCTGGTAATAATTTTCATGGGATCAGTGGGAGGAAACAAATATAGAATCACAGAAGCTTGGAGATCTCGTTGGGCAGGAAGTCTCTGAATAAGTGCGGAGAATCCAGTCTCTTGTAAAACATCTGTGAGTGTGCGTAGCTATGGAATGGCAGCCACAGTCACACAGGGTGGAGAGGAATAGACCTTGCCCTTGATGGAGACCCTCTCAGCAAGGCGGTCAGACCCTGGGAAAACTGTGAATCTGCACGTGTAGGGTGCTTGCAGGCTGAATGCAAACGGAATACTTGGAACCCGTCCGGCTGACAAATGGCACATAGTGACTTAGTCTGTTTCTGCTGCTATAACAAAAGTACCACCATCTGGGCAAGCAACAAAGATTTATTTCTCCCATTTCTGGAGGCTGGGAAGTCCCAAGAGCAAGGCACTGGCATATTCAGTGTCTGGTGAGGACCCTCTTCTTGGTTCGTGGATGGCTGTCTTCTGACTGTGACTCACATGGTGGAAAGGGTGAGGGGCTCTCTCTCTCTCTCTCTTTTTTTTAAGATTTTATTTTTAAGTAATCTCTACACCCCAAATGGGGCTCAAATTCACAAGTCTGAGGGGTGTCTGGGTGGCTCATTTGGTTAACGTCCAACTTCGGCTCAGGTCATGATCTCATGGTTCGTGGGTTCGAGTCCTGCATCGGGCTCTGTGCTGACAGTTAACTCAGAGCCTGGAGCCCGTTTCAGATTCTGTGTCTCCCTCTCTCTCTGATCTTCTCCTGCTCGCGCTGTCTCTCTCTCCACTCTCTCAGAAATAAATACACTTAAAAAAATTTTTAAAAATCCTCACAACTCTAAGATCAAGAGTGGCGTGCTCTATTGACTGAGCCAGCCAGGCGCCCCCAGATATGATCACATTAACGATTAGGTTTTAACATACAAATTTGGGGGTGACACAAACATTCCATCCATAACGCATGGTAGGCAAGCAGTTGGTAGGGAAAGGGATGGGGCTTCCAATACAACTAGATCACCCATCAGATCACGAGGCAGGCCAGTGAGGTGTCCACGCAAAGGGTTTCAGGAAATCTAGTCTGGAATCAGGCAGTCTATATGAGAGAAGTCTGCCCAAGTTCAGGGGCAAGCAACCACTCCTAGGCAGGCATTATTGATTCACCAATGTTTATGGAGCACCTTCTTGAAGCCTCAGGGCAAGGCGGATGCAGACCAGGCCTCCTCGTGGTGATGAACTCCAACACGGGGTCTTCCTCCCTGGTGAGTGGCTGAGGGGGCTCAGAACACAGGCAGGATTCTACGGACCAGCAGTGAAATGACAGCGATGCCTCTTACCAGCTGTGTGACCTTCGGCTAGCTACTGAACCTCTCTGAGTCTCATCATGCATGCTCCTAAAATAAAAACAGTAAAGCCCAACTCGTGGGGGTGTTTAGTATTAATGAGATAATGCTATGCACGGAGCAGTCCCCTTAGGGAAGCTTGCTTGCAGGCAGCCCACGTGGCTGGGGAAAGGGGCTGGCCTTCCTGTTGACCAAGTAACTGGCTTCACATCCTGGTTCTGAGACCCTCAAGATTTGAATGGCTCGGATTACCTCAGTCTTGACCCCGTGCAAGGGCAGTCTGCAGTTTTGATTCAGAATGTTGCGAAGAAGGGGAAAGAGGTATCTGAACTTCTTTGAAACCATATCGTGTTAACCTGCCCATATGTGTGGAGTGGGAGCCAAACACCCTCCGTGGCTCCCACGTCTTTCCTACCTTGGTGAGTTTCTGCACTGTGCTGAGGGAAGTGCTCGGGGGGCCTTTCACAGGTGAATAGCTGATAAGTAATAGCGAAAAAGTTTCTCTGTGCCTCCGATTTCAGGGGGCCCGAACCCACAAAAGGTGAGCTCATGACCTGGGCCCAAGTTGGACGCTTAACCGACTGAGCCACCCAGGTGCCACCAAGAGATTCTGATTCAGAAAATCTGGACGTGGGCTCTGGATTCTGAATTTCAGTGGAGGCTCTCGGTGGTGCATTTATCGCTCTGGGAGAGCAGCCGTCCAGCGGAGAGCCAAAAGAAAGTGGGGCCTTCTGTTTGAGTGGCATTTTATCCAGGGATAAAATTGACCTAAGGTACACCACAAAGTGTTGTCTTTCAGTGGGGAACGGAAGGCATGAGAGAATACACACTCAAGTCTCCAGGATAAGTCTTGCCCAGTCAGTCAAGGCAACCCTTTATCTCCTTTTGTTCTGGATAAAGGCTGAGCCACTGTGACCTTCTTTCTCCTGGGGGAGGCTTCCCCGGATCGCAGCTCTCTGTCCTTCCTTGCCCTTTCCCCCAAAGCCCTCCAGACCCAGTCCCTCTCAAGGTCAAGGATGGAAGAATGTCCCCACTGCTGCCTGCCCTGGACCTCTTACCAGCGAGGGCGTGTGGAGAGCACGGCAGAATCGGGGTGCATTTGGGGCTTTGGCTCGGGACCCTTTTGCATCAGTTTTCGCTCTTGCTCAATATACGTCGGCTCATATTTTATGGAGAATGTGCATCCAGTGTAAACGATCACTGGTCTTACACGTGCATGCATGTGTGGCAAGATATTCGTCAGCTGTCTGTACCAGCGTTATGTTAACATCAAGAAATGAGCTGGAAGCTTTGTGTCTTGTCCTACAAGCCAGCGGAAGCAGTCCTGCGGTGGCGCTGACTATTAGCAACACCCCCTGGAGCCGCCTCGGGGGAGTGTGTGCAAACAGCCTGGAGATGGGGCCAGGAGAGCTACTGCCTGGGGTGGTCGCTGGCACTGGCAGCCAGATCTTTCGCTTCCAGATGTTTGAGGAAGGAAACAGATTGTGTCCCTCCCTCCCTCCCCAGCTGGCGTAGAGGGCACCCGGCCCTGACCTCACAGCTCGCTTGGCAGAGTTTTGCGGAATCCTCCGGTAGAAGTCGGGGCGGACTCCCTGTGCTGTCCCTTCCAGCACTAAGCTCTGGCATGGGTGGGGGGGGGGGGCACTGAGGGGCCACGGAGACCAGGCCCTGCCGACTTGTCCTGTGACTTGTTTCTTGCCGAGATCGAGGGGAGCCAGTGAGATGGGTTGGGAAGCAGCAGCAGCAGTGTGCGGAAGAGCAGTCTCACCGTTGGCTTGAAAATAACGTGTGCAAATAATGTGTGCAGTTGGTCTTAAGAAGGAGGAGGAGGGGAAGGGGGAGGAGGGGAAGGAGAGAAGGCGGCTGTAAGAGGCAAGGAGATTCGACGGCGAATCTAGTTTTCTTTATCTTTGCAGAAGGGGATTCGTTTGAAAGGTTTAATCACCATCAGGCTGACAGACTGCCCAGTCCAGCAGTCCGTGGCTCCATTTTGAATGAAGGTCATAAAAACCTCTTCTGATTTTATTTTATTTTTTTAAAAATTTTTTTATAGTTTATTTTTTGAGACAGAGAGAGACAGAGCATGAGTGGGGGAGGGGCAGAGAGAGAGGGAGACACAGAATCTGAAACAGGCTCCAAGCTCTGAGCTGTCGGCACAGAGCCTGATGTGGGGCTCGAGCCCATGAACCATGAGATCTGACCTGAGCTGAAGTCGGACACTTAACCAACTGAGCCACCCAGGTGACCCAACGTCTTCCGATTTTAGAGTTGTATCTGCGCTTGCCGGGTGGACCAGATATCCTGCGCTGGGGGCGATGAGAAGAAATGGAGAAAAGTCTAAGAACCCTGATATATATTTATATAAGATACATGTGTTTATATATAGTACATATTTGTTTTTCAAAAGTTTTAAATTTTCATGTAAAAAATTTCTAAGCTTATTTATTTTCTCTTTGAGAGAGAGAAAGAGAGAGAGAGAGAGAGAGCATGAACTGGGGAGAGAGAGAGAGAAAAAAAGCAGGGGAGGGGCAGAGAGAGACAGAGAAAGAGAATCCCAAGCAGGCCCTTCACTGTCAGTGCGGAGCCCCACTCAGGGGTTGAACCCACGAACCGTGAGATCATGACCTGAGCTGAAATCAAGAGTCAGATGCTTAACCAGCTGAACCACCCAGGTGCCCCAAGTATATATTTATAACATGAAAAATACATGAGAAAGAGAGAAAGTGCCATTCTACTTAACAGACAATGTTCATTTCAATACATGGACAATTTAAACTAAATGAAATGATGATTTTCCTTCTAAATTTCATCTCGGGGTTTATGAATTAAATGCCATTCTGACATGGCTTTAAATGACCAGATGAAGATTTAAAATCCAATGATAATGTGACTGGAATAGTAAGTGACATAGAAAATAATTGCTTTCCGACAGGTAGCCCCACAGTTTCGTGATTAGACCTACAAATTTAATGTCAGCAAGCCCTCCATGGGCCACTTCCCTGGCTCTTAATGAAGAAGGACCTATTTCTCTAAGAAGAAGAAAATATTCACCTTCTCTGAAGCTTGGAGATGCTAGCAGTCAAGGAAACTGGGAATGGAGGGGATAGAAGGGTGGGGAAAAAACAGGCAAATGTGGTAACCTAGAAGCCAAGGGTAGAATGTTTTTCGAGGAAGAGTGATTAATAACTAGATCCGGTGCAGACCGTGGACCTGGGATAAGGAGCCTAAGGACTGGCCATTGACTTCAACAACACGCAGGTCGTGATGGACCCCAGGTGGCCTGAAGTTTCAAAACAGGAGGAAATTATGGCATAGAAAGATGACACGTGGGTGGAAAAGTGCAAAGGCCTCCTGGAGCAGGGCAGTGAGCAGCCCCACAGAAGAAGTCACATAGTGGTGAGGCACTGGACTTTCCAGAACTTTCTGTCTGTCCCAGCCCCTCATGATGACCCCTGACTGCACATGAGAGCCCCCCTACCTGAGCTCCCTTGACTGCAATGAAGAAAGCCAAACAATACAGCTGCCCCTATTTTCCCAAGTCAGAGTGGGATCCAGGCCAGATGTGGTCAGAGTCCTGAATGAGACCTGACTAATCACGCCAGGAAGTGGCTGCAGCGGGAGGAAGGCTGGCTTTGTGTAAGGATGACGCTCAACAGTGGTGATCTAAGGGTGGCTGAGGGAGGCGGCCTCCTCAAACCCCCAGCAGTGGGAGACTGGTCGCTCGGACTCTGGAGGCACGGGTGCTGGGTATAACGCATTCGTTAACGATATCTCGACATCATCGACCTTTGTCTGCAGTTGCCATTCTTGGTCAAAGTTTTCTTCACAACGAATGTACAAAATTCAGAATTTGCTACAGTTCTGGGCACTGAGGCCAGTTTGTGCTGGATCACCCAAGGAATCAGGAAGTCTCCCCGACTAGGCCATCTTGGGAAGGCTCTCCCAGATCTCTGCTTTAGAGCACCAAGGATGAAGGTTCTAGACCCATTCCTGAACCTTGGACATTAAAAAGAAATATTCATTAGGGGCACCTGAGTGGCTCAGTTGGTTAAGCCTCTGACTTCGACTCAGGTCATGATCTCGTGGCTTGTGAGTTCGAGGCCCGCATCGGGCTCTGTGCTGACAGCTCAGAGCCTGGAACTTTCTTCTGATTCTATGTCTCCCTCTCTCTGCCTCTCCCCTGCTCGTGCTATGTTTCTCTCTGTCTCTCAAAATAATAAACAATAAAAAATTTAAAAAAATATTCATCGGAGTCTAGATAATTTTAATCAGATTGACTGTAGCCTCTCTATTTTTATTTTGTGCTGTGTGGACCAAGTTTTAGGCTCTGTACAATGGCATTTACTGAACAGCTACTTCGGGCCAGGTCGCCTCTCAGGGTTGGGAACGCCACAGGAGTCAACAATAACACTGTCCCAGTCGTGAGGGGAGGCAAAGTAACTCAGCCCTTCACAGCACAATTAGAGGCGCCAGCACCTCTGCAATAAAGCCACCCAAGGATTATTCCGGCTTACAGCCTGTTAACTTTACCACTTCCTTAATACGAAGAGAATTTTATTACCAATTTACCCAGCAGGTTAAATTAATATTTGCAAGAAACACGGAGGCTGAGAAGCCTTGCGAAGTTTCCAGAAGCGCCTTGTCAGTGCTGGGTCCTTTCCTAGTCATCTTGTGGTGTCTCAGTTGTGACCAAAAATACTTAGCAAATTCTTCTTTTTTAAAAAGCTTTGGTGGGAACGCTGGACCTCACAGAGGTTTTCCTCTGGAAGAACGGAAACGCACAAAGCCTTAAAAAGAGCCAAGAAGAGACATAGTGCTGCTTACATTTCTACTGGTGACCCCCGTCTACCGCAGCCAGACTGGCTACCTTGGGGAGGGACCCCTGTCCTCCCCTCCGTAGCCAGGTGCCCTCCTCTTGAGCTGGGGACACTCTTCAAATGCAACTGACCCCTTCTGTTCTGTCCACACCCTGCTGCCAGGCTGGAGAAAAGCGTCTTCAGGAGCGGCGGGGTGGACGCGGCCCGGGCTGCCCAGTCACCTGGCATTGCAGGGACCAGGCTCCAGCGACACAGGGGCACGGTCACGTTCTGCGTCTTCTCGGCCCATGAACTTGGGCACAAAGCTGCCACACCCCGCGTGGCCTCAGTCTCCTCATCCGTAAAAATGAACACTCCTACTTGTACAGGGGCTGGGAAGATAACGCGACATGTACTACGCCTTCACGAAGCACCGGCTTTCCCTGCTGTTGTGCTGCTGCCCTTCATGCTTCTCCTGGACGAGCCCCCGAGAGGGAGCTGGCTGCTGGGAGGTGGCAGAGACAGGGACGGGCAGACGGGTGCACTGGAATGGTCCCCAACCCCCTCCCCCCCCCCCCCCCCCCCCCCCCCCCCCCGCCCCGCCTGCCCTCGCCGAGGTGGGAGGCGGAGAGGGGCCACGGAACTATGCAAGTCAGAGGCCACAAAGCCACAAAGTTTCCAGCCCGGCCTCAGGCTGGTGTGCAGACGCCGGAACTGGCATCCCTGCAAACAAGATAGCTTCTTCAGGGAGTTGTTTCTGGAATGGGCCCACCGGTCATCTGTGACCTCTTTTGCCCTTTCTGTCCCTGACCTGCTTACTCACAGGTGAGACACCAAAGGCCCCAGTGAAGAGGCCGTGCAGCCTAAGTGGATAAAACAGAAGAAACGTGTGAATGGGCCACACCCAAAGCCCTAATGCAGTCCTGACAACAATCATTATGCCCCAAATCCAGCCTCTGGCGGCGGTGACACCTATTGCCATCCATGGAAGGTTTGCGTTGTCCTTGAACTTCTGTTTTACAGGATGGATAAGATGTTAATGTGTTTTTCATGTTGCCGTTTTTTTTTTTTTTTTTAATTTTTTTTAATTTTTGAGACACATTTTGTAGGGGAGGGGCAGAGAATCCGAAGCAGGCTCTGAGTTGAGGGCCCAGAGCCCCATGCAGGGCTCAAACTCACAAACTGTGAGATCATGACCTGAGCAGAAATCAAGAGTAGGAAGTTCAAGTGATGGAGCCCCCCAGGCACCCTCGTGTTGCTGTTCTCCTGTTATTTTTCCCCCCTTTGTCACCAAGTTTTGACTTTCTTGCCTCAGGTTGGGGATCCTGGGAGATACTTCTTCAGGACATGGGACAGAGTTGGAAGTCTTGGGAGGGGAAGAGCTGGAAGGTACCAGTATGATAAGAGGCTTGGAGAAGTTCCCTCAAGGCTGCAAATGGAATAGAGGTTTGGGTGGATTCTGTAAGTAATAAAGCCTGGCACTGACCCATCACCACACACCAAGTCCCCTGGGGAAGAGGAAGGAACTCAGAGGACTTGACTATTAGGGAAGAGGAAACTTTTTTTTCCCTCTACCCTCTTAGACTCTGTACCTGAGCCCTGCGAATTAAGCAGACAAAAGGCAGTTAATAGAAGAAAAAATGTGAAATTTAAAAAATATCCTAAATTTTATGTGCACAGGGCTTCAAGGAAGGAAGTAAAAACCCCAGAGATGCAGTTAGACCTGGGGACATATATACCACTTTGACAAAGGGAGAGAAGTTGTAGACTGGCGGCTAGACCCAGGAGGGGGCTCAGGGCTTCAGGGCTGCTAAACTGTGGGAGGGTGACGAGACTGTTATGGAAGAAAAGGTCTGTGGATGCAGACTCCTCTTGATGTTGACCCTCCACCTCCTGCAATAAGGGTTGTTCTTACCTTGGGACACGAGGGGTGGGTATTTAGGCCACGTTCTCCCGTTCACTGAGGGAAATGTGTGCCCTGCTTTTAGGCAGTTAAGGGGGGGGCGGGGCACTTTCTGCAATGGTTGATTCTCAATTGCCTTTAGCTCAAAATAATCTTTATGGCAAATCAGCATAATTTGAACCCTTTAGAGGAGTCCCTTAGGCAGATCAGACCCTACACTCAGGAGGCTGACAGTCTTTAAGGACCAGGCTAGCCTGGGCATGAGTGGATGTTGGCAGTGACCCTGATGGGCTAAGGCTAAGGGGCCCGAAACCGGTTTTCTGGACGCCACAGATATGCCAGTGAAACGTGTGTGGCCCTAGAGATGGGGCGGGGAGAGAGACCCCAATCATGACTGAGATTGAGTCTCTCAGCACGCAGGTAAGTTGACTGAATATGATTCAGAAAGATTCAGAACGTGGCATTTGTTTTTTACACTCAAGTTTTAGAATAAAAACTCAAACATTTAATATCTTTTATCTCGTTCAAAAGTCACAGGAATCTTATGAAGTAGGTATTATTGTCACAGCCATTTGCAGAGGTACGTGAAACCTTAAAGGGAGTAAGGGACTCAGTTACTCACAGCTGTTAAGGAGGTGCCTGAACCCCCAGCCTGGAAGGGAGTGCCTGGGCCAGCCCCCGACCCCCAGCCTACTTTGCATAATAATCGCTGTGGTGGTTCATTTTTGAATTCTGCCAAACCTTTATTTTGAAGTGGTTTCTCGAATTCCTTTATGAGAAATTGAGTTAATCCTTAGCATCCCCTGTACAGATAGATCCATTTGGTCACCGCAGCTGGACAGCAAGGTTGCTTGGTGAACAGAGGAGTTTTTCTCGTACAGATGGACACAGGGGCCAGTCACTAGTCACACGCCCCCAAGCTCACGTGCCCTCTACCAGAAGGGGAAGAGACATTCAGGCTCAGTGTTATTAAGAAACTTAGAAAAGAAAAAGGTAGAAAGGAGGAAGGAAAGAAAGAGAAGAAGAAATAAAGAAACATCCATCTGAGAGTCCTTTGTGTTTGGTAACCTGAACAGAACAACGTGTGATAAGATCCCTGGGAAAGCGTAAATATTTCTCCTCTATCCCCTTTGGGTAGGGATGGCTTCGGGTCAACTCTGAAACAAGATGACCTATTCCACCCGCATCAATAAAGCCCCAATCCTGGAGGAAGGAAGTGGGGTCTGGTTTCCACTGTTGCTATAAAAAAAATCAGGGCTTTGTTTCTCAGGATTGCTTTTCCACTAGTGGCAGCCCAGGGCGGTTTGCTTTGGCAGGGAAAGCACCTTGTGCAGACAAAAAGGGTGGTTTTACGCCAGGGCCCCTCTGCGCTCGCGTGATGTTCCGCCCCGGTGCCACTGGGTGGCGCTGAAGAGCCGGGATGGCCGGTGAGATCCGGCTCGTCCCGGAGGGTCCCAGTCGCGCAAGTCCGTCACGGAGGCAAAGCGCAGAGGTGACTCGGGGGGAAGGGCAGTGGGGCCGGCCTCCCTCCCAAAGCCACGTACAGTGTGGACAGTCGCTGCTTACCCTTTCTTATATAAAGAAGGAATAAACGCCTATTTAGACGAGATGCTTTTCTTTGGAAAACAGTATTTTTGCTGCTCTGTAAAAGACCATCTGCGCGCACCTGCAGCCCGAAGGCGAGTCGCCTGCCACTTCCGGCTTGCTGCCCTCAGCCCCTCCGGCACGCGCCCCCTGGGGTCTCCAGGGGCTCACCCCGTAGTCCCCGCCCCCCACCTGCCCAGACCTCAGGGGTCATCCCCTCCCCTCCGCTGCTCTCTGGGGTAACCTCCCTTAGCGATCTCCGTCTCAAAACCCAGACTAAGTTAGAAACAGGAAGGACCTACTAGCCTTCAGCTTTCCCTTTATGCTTATTCCCCGTCTTGGCTTCCTTTCTCAACAACCGTTGGGAGGGACTTGCCTGTTGGGAGTACTGCTTCGACTTCCTCCCTCTCACTTACCTGAATCCACCCTGATTTAGTTTCTGCCCCTTCAGCTCCACTAAAACTGACTGTGTCTATAATCCCAAATCCAGGAGATGCTTTCGTCTTGTGTCTGCTACACTTGGGACCCGCCATCCTGATCCCCTTGAACTTGGTCCTCTCTCAGCTCCTGTGCCTCACTTCCCTTGAGTTTCCTCGTAGGCCCTCCCTTCCTCGGTCTCACCCCCATCTTGGTCCCACGGGGGCATCCGTTTTCCATGAAGCACCGTGATGGGCGTGCAAGAGAGGGCACAGTCTCCACCACAGCAGCGGGTAAAGACGAGTCTGGGAAAAGGTGGCTGGAGTTTTGTAGCTAACCATCTGAAGCTGAAGTGCGGGAGCTGGCGGCTCTGTGATTTTGACGGGGACCAGGGTGCAGGAGAAGGCTCATCTCTGCTCCAGAGGGCACCAGCCGGGGCACCTCCACGGGGATGGGCGTGGCCGGGGCAGCCGCAGACAAGATGGCTGGAGGTTGGAATTGGCTGTTGGATGGGAGCTCCCGCAGTGCTGAGGGCCAGGGGACTTGGCTTCTGTCCCCATGGGCCTCTCCATGATCTGCGTGGGTGTCCTCACAGTCCGGTGGCTGGGCTCCCGGGGAAACAAGAAGTGGGTATGCAAGTTTCTTAGGACCAGGTTAGCAACCCGGCACAGCACTTTTTTGCATCCACGGTATTCAGCCAGGTAATCGGTTGCAGGGTTCAAGTTCAAGAGAAGAGAACAGAGACCCCACCTCTGGACATGAGTGTCAAAGAATCTGGGGCCATGTTTTCAAACTGCCCCACCTAGGGTACTGCCTCTACCTGTACTCTCTCTGCCTCCTTGTTACTCTTTGATTCTGTTGCTCTGGGTGTGGGCTCAGTGGAGGTGGTCATAGAGTTGAGCCCAGAGGTCCCAGAGGAAGGCCTCCCACCCGCCTTTCTTTCTTCACCCCAACATCAGGACTCCCGGCCTCCGACCACGGCCATGCTTGTGGGGGAAGGAGAAGCTGTGTGTGGTTTGATCCCTGCCTCTCCCAGGAGGATGGAGAGGAGGGTAGGGAATGATGGGGCTCCGGGCACCTCGTCTGGGAGCAAGAAGGCTTCTCCGCGTGAAGGGAAGAGTTCCCGTCAGAATAGCTGGAGACCATGAGTCTCTGCTTCCCAGACACCTTGCCCCGTGGTCCGCTCTACAGGAACAGAGCACAGCTGCCACAATTATTACTTGTTGCAGGTAGATTATTATAATTTCTTTAAATTTCTTTTCTTTTATTTTTTTTAATTTTGAGAGCGAGAGAAAGAGAGAGCGAGCGCGCACAAGTGGAGGAAGGGCATAGAGAGAGGGAGAGAGAGAATCCCAAGTGGGCTCCAGGCCGTCAGCACCGAGCCCAATGTGGGGCTCGATTCCCCGAAGCCCTGAGATCATGACCTGAGCCGAAATCACGAGTCAGATGCTTAACCAACTGAACCACCCAGGTACCCCACAGGCAGATTATTATTATTATTGGAACGGGTTTAAGCTTCCTTTTCTTGTCTTCCATTGTGCTTCCAAAGTAATAGAAATTAAAAGTCACGGGGCCCAGCCAGCCCAGGCATTTTCCTTTGAGGCTGGGGACAAGGAAGTGAGATGTGGTGCCAGCTGGGGTGGACATCTGTGCAGCGGGTCTTCAACTGAAACCACTAATTTACCTCCCGGACACAACCATGCAACTATAAGAGTAATGACCGCTCGCTGCAGACTCAGACTAATTTTGGGCCCATGGGCTTGAGAGAAACGTGTCACCTCCAGCTATACTGCGAGAGGGAGAATGGTAACAAGTCAGTGGAGTGGCTCCTTCCAATGACGAAGGTGACAAAGAACATAAATCCACTACGTGCCGAGGCTGGCAGGATGAGAGTGGCTCAGTGCCAACAACCGTGGTGGCCTTTTTACACCACCGAGGTGCCTTTTCCTCATTCAGTCTCCTTCCTTTTGCAAGTGCAGAATTAATTTCCCTTTCACACGCATATGCACCTGCTTCTGTCTCCATCAGACCCGGAGCTCAGAATGGCCGTCAGCCAGGAGCACTTTATAAAGTGCAGTGGATAAGGTGGACATTTATCAGAAAAGAGTTTCCACCCAAGGGGACAAGAGAGTCATTAGAAGTCAGTGTGGGATCCAGGAATTACTTCTTGGGGAATCCCTTCCATCTTCATCACACACGTACTAGGTGACCTTGTGAAGTCTTGTCAGAGGCTGTGGTTTGGCTTCCTCGGGCACGTCGTAGCCTGGGTGGCCTGCGGGACCCCGTGGGATTTTCCGCTGAACCTTGATGGATGGGTAGGATTTAGATCATCAGAGAGAAAGGCGAAGGGAGTCGCTGAGGGAAGACAGGCAGGAGGCAGGCAAGAAAGGAGAGAGTGGAATGAGGTACCTTGGCAACAGAAGGGTACACGCTGTAGCGTCCCAGGGACTAGGGTTCAGCTTTCAGTCCCACTTCCTAGGGTCTTTTCGCAAGACCTTCTTAAAGTCTCGGTGTCTAAACATCTAAATTCTAAATATTTCCATATCTAAAAAGTGGGGATTAAAACAACGACCTCAATACAGTTGCGGTAAGTAAATGGGGTCTTGCATGCTTGGCGGCTGCTTGAGGCCTGGGAGTGAGGACAAGGCAGGTCATCCCCAGTAGTGACCTCACGTGGGCGCCTGGAGGACAGGGACTGATTTGCACAGAGCACGGCGCGTGTGCTGGGGAGGAGGGGTCAGTGTGAAAGACTGTGATTAGGAAGTCACGCCGAATATTGGTGCTAGAAGATTGGATGTCTCGCTTTCCAGATGAGGTAATGTGAACCCCAGAGAAGTCAGGTAACTCATCACATGAACGCTGTGTTCATGATTCTCAAAAATGCAGGCTCTTTGGGGTACCTGGATGGTGGCTCAGCCGCTAGAGGATGGGACGCTTGATTTCGGGGTCATGTACGCACACTGGGTGTAGTTTCCAAAATAAATAAATAAGTATAAAAAAACTAAAAAAAAAAACAAACAAATAAACAAGATCTTTGAGGGCACAGACTGTAACTTGCACATCTTTGAAAACCCCTGCAAAATCTAGCACATACTGGTACATATTCTACTTTTTGAATGGAGGGCGGCATGAGCTCACTAATGAAATGTATCAGGGGCCCTTGGGTGGCTCAGACAGTTGAGTGTCCGACTTTGGCTCAGGTCTTGATCTCGAAGTTCGTGGGCCCCCATGTCAGGCTCATTGCTGTCAGTGTGTCAGCGCGGACCCCGCTTCAGATCCTCTGTCCCCCTTTCTCTGCCTCTTCCGCACTTGAGCTCTTGCAAAGATACATAAACATTAAAAAAGAAATGTATTAACTATACTGAAGGTTTAATACTACTTCACGGGTCACCAGCTAATCAGATCCAGATCAAAATGCATCTGTGTTAGAGTGTTTGGTACAGACCCAGCTGACTCAGGTGGCTGGATGAGATGCTTCCATAAACAGCTCTCGGATTCTATCTCTGTCTTTGGCACACCAATTATGGGAGGGAACCGAAAGGAAAAGAAATTGGAAAAATGGATAATACCCAATGCCAGCAAAGATGCGGTTAAACAGGCACTCAAAAGTGATTCTTATGATGTTATGAATTGGCACACCCTTCAGGAAAGCAATTTTATGCAAAAATCTATGGCTTTTGGGCCAACTATTTCACACAATTAGATTTATTTTTAGACAGTATCTGAATTAAAAGGGGGACCAAGAAGAGTAGGTATCTGCATAGGGGTATGACCGGGCAGCGGGCAAAAAATCCCTTTTCTGGAATTGATTAAAGAGGTAAATATAGTGAGGGTGCCGGGAGTCAGGTTTTGCACGCTGCAGAGTGCAGTTAGGACTATGGAAAGCAGGAACGCTAGACAGAAGCCTGGGGTGAACAATTGAAAACAGAGATAGTGATGTGGACTCACAGTTGCAAACTTTACAGGTGAAAAATTTACCTGTAAACAAAGATAAATGAAGTTGAACATCTTTTTTGTTTGCTTGCCATGCATTTTTAGTTCCTTCCCTGTGAAATGCCTGTTTACATTTTTTTACCGCGAAGAAGTTTTGGAATGTTTGTAAACGTAGCCATTCGTTCCTGGCAAGCAGTGTGAATATTTTCCCAGTTCTTCGGTTTTGCTGTAACCAAATAGAATTTAACATTTCTTATGTGTTTGGACCTGTCGATTTTTTCCCGGCTGTTTCCTGGGTTATGTTGCACGCTTAGAAACCGCTTTCTCTTCTCCATCTCCATCTCGATGCACTCATGTTTTTGTCCCGCATGTTTCTGATTCTGCTGATCCCATTTAAATTCTGATCCACCAGGAAGACAAGCCCTGGTGAAAGACAGGCCCGGGGACCCCACATCCCCTGGGGCAGCTCCGCTTTCTCCTTTCAGGGGGCGCGAAGGAGCGTAGAGGGAGGGGCATGGCTCGGGGTGAGGCCCCCAGTGTCCCACAGCAGCTGTGTGAGCTTGGGCCGGTTCCCTCACCTCTCTGTGCATCCCCGTCCCGTCTGTTAAACAGAGATAACAACAGAGCCCACCCCAGAGGTGTGAGATAAGGGGTAATGAGGTGAGACAGTGTTTAGAACTGTGCCTGGCACAGAGTGTATACTTAGGAAACCTTAAATATCATGGTATCCACCATGTGCCTATCTTTTAAGGACCTACGAGATGACAGGCATAAATCTGGGCCCCTGCCTGGAGTGGAGAAGTCCAGAAGGGCAGGTGCAGGAAGGCAGCGCCAGGCCGGGAGGCAGGAAGACGGGATGCGGGGATGCAGCCTCTCCAAGGCTGGAGGCGCGGAGAGCCCGCGCTCGCTCTCGCCGCTAGGAGTCTCTGTTGCCACTAGAATCTTCTGATCGCCGACTTGCTCGCAGGCGCGCGGGCTCCTTCTCAGGATGAACTCTCTGGGGCGTCTTTCCAGTCTCTTACAGCAGGCACGTCCCAGTAGGCACGGTGTGCTTTTTTAATAAAGGAAATTAAAACACACACACACACACACACACACACACACACACACACAGACACACACACACACTGTTTAAATAATTAACAAATCGAGGATTACGGAGAGTGATTTCCCGGCTTTGGCTGGGTTGAAGGCAGCCACTTAACAAAGGGCAGGCTGATGAATGGCCGCTGGGGGGTACGGACAGGCAGGTGGTGCCAGCCTGCCAGCGGCCAGGGCGTGCGTGCGTGTGCGTGCGTGTGTGCGTGTGTGTGTGTGTGTGTGTGTGTAGTTCAAGCTCTGTCTGGGATGCTCTGGCCTTCACCAGGGCTCAGGAGACCCCGGTGACAGGCGAGGCCCCAGCAGAGGTCCCCTGCCTGCCCGCGGGCATTGTCTTCCAGGGTGGTGTGCACCAGGTAGGGTGGTGTGCACCCAGGTAGGGTGGTGTGCACCAGGTAGGGTGGTGTGCACCAGGTAGGGTGGTGTGCACCCAGGTAGGGTGGTGTGCACCAGGTAGGGTGGTGTGCACCCAGGTGGGCGCAAGGGCCAGAAGTTCTGTGTGGTCCTCAGCCTTTCCTGCTTCCTGACTCCCACAGCTCCTGCCCACGTGGGCCGGCTTCTGACTCATGTCTTCTGCTGTTCTCCACCGCCAGGGCTCCATCTTCTGTACTTTCACACTGGGCGACGGGTCCTGAGTCTTCCCTTCTTCTCCACCTGGTCTGGATGGTAAAGTGCACTGGCCTGCGGCCCTGGCTGGAAGGCTCTGCCCTTGGAGGGGACGCCATAATTACCCTCATTCCTCACCCCCCCCCCCCCCACACTGCTGCCAGCCGACCAGAGCGGTGCCAGCCCCGTCACAGAACCCACCTTTGGTTTCCTCCAGAGCCCTCGCACCTGCCGACATGGCCCCCTCTCTCCTCTTTGCCAGCCTGCCTCCCTCCTCTGCTCACATTCTTCATCTTCAGGAGCCGTCCTGTCTGGCTGCTCGGCTTCGAGCGCCTTCCTCATCCCAGCGGCCGTTCAGGGGGACAGGCCGACGCGTCAGGGCTGGAAACGGTCCCCATGGTTTTGTTAGGTCAGAGAAACTAGACCTGCCTTCTCCCTTCCTCAGCTTGCCTTTCTGGGCGACTCTTCTTTCAAAACCCTGTGCCGGTAGCTAAACTCTCCTGAAAACCTGCCCCAAGCCCTTCGGGTTTCACATTCTATAGCAAATTGGTAATTACAGAGTGACTTGTCAGCTCTGTTTTCTAGACACTGTGGTCCGTGAAGGAAGAGCTCCCCTCTTATTTATGTCACTATGTCAATAAGATGCGTTAGTAGTAACTTACGTATCTTTGCATTTCCAGGGCCAAACGCAGTCCCTGACCTTGGGAATTCCTTTTTTTCTGAATGCGCCTACAGTTATTGAATCACCAACTCCCAGACCATGTTTTTAAACCTCCAGAATATTTCTTCCACCTTTTATATCTTAAACCACCCTTACCTCATCCATTGTATTCCTAGATATCTGTTTGGGAGAAAACCAAGTTTCTTAAGGATTCATGTTGGAAGTGGGTTCTCCAGCTGTTTTGTTCGTTTGTTTCAGGGGGCAGGACTCCTTACGTGTAAGAGTGATCTTGTTTAGGTCTTCAACATGGCAAGAGGGGCAAGCTTAAGAAGAGCAGACAGGGATGGAGGCCAGAAGTCCATTCCCAGCTCCGCCCCCAACCCATGTGGCCTGTGATCCATCCCAAATGGCCCCTGTGCCCTTGTGGGCAATGGCTGTCATTGACTTCCAACGGAGAAGAACGGAAATGGAATGGGGGTGGGGAGTTCTAGGAAAGAAGGAAGGCACTGCTGGATTTGAAAATGAGGGGCATTATTTCCTAAGGACTGATTGTAATATCCACCTAAGGAAAATGTTGTGAATAAAGTAAGAAAATGGAAGCATGCATTTCAGAACCAAACATAAACTATTAACTTAGGCAATTGAGAAAAATGGCCTGAACCATAGATATAATCAACCTAGACCAAGAGGAGAGAATTGACTCATCTGGAAGAAGAAAGTTAGGACTCGGAAGGTGGAAATGGAAACCGGAAAGGGGGAAGTGTCAGTTTCTTTAAACTGATGCAGGTTACCCAGAACAAATGTAACCGGTGGTTCAGGTAACTCTGGGTGCTGGAATCAACTTAGATGTTTATTTACAGGCTGCCTATCACTTGTCCTTTGAAGACCCACCCTCTCGTGGGTCTGGCATATGACGTCATGGAAAACTCCCTTTCCAGAACCATGCTAGCCTGCCTCTTACGACAAGCCCCACTCATTAAATGCCAAGTGTCAGACACTTCCAACGTATTACGTTTCTAACGATGGTTCTCATCTGGATAAGATCTGCTTTGAGCTCTCGTGTTATTGACTTGAATCCATTTATATCTTCAAATTCAGTGCTTTATGAAGAGTCTCCATTTGTCGTGAAATGCAATTAGCACTTAAATAACTAAAAACAAAAGGAAACAACATCAGATACCTGGCTGATTGCAGAGTTCACGGACTGGAGCCCACAGAGCAGTTACCGCCTACAGATGTGTGTGTGTTCGCTTGGCTATTCGGTGTTCTGTTCTGATTTTCGCTTCGTTTTCAAAATGAAAACGTTTGCGGGTTTCTCCTAAAAATCAGGATTTCTGACGTGTGTTGAAACACTGGAAGATGTTGGGACCCTGGCCCCCTTCTCTGAATGGGAATTCTAGGCAGGTGGCAGGCGGCGTTTAGGTAGGGGACTTCTCTCCAGTTTCTAGGCTCCAGAGGCCCTATTGTCCAATACAGTCTGTTCACTCGTTTGTGTAACTGGCCTGCAGGTTACCGCCAGGATATTTATTTCGCCAATAGTTCTTCACTAGGCACAACTGTCCGTATGGAAATGCTTCCTTTCAGTGTGGACTATAACAGGGGACACAGGTTAAGGGAAAATAAAGGTGAAATCAGGTTTGCTACAATTAAAATGATATCTGAAACAGAAAGCCCTTCTCAAAGCTACATGTCTATTAATTTTATGTACGCGGGCTATGTGCATAGTATCTCTCCTATGTTTGTTTTATAACTGTGCTAATATTCTTAAACATGACTTTTTCTTGAATTAGAATATTCTTGCTTGCAATTCTAGAGGGGTGGTGTTAGAAGGAATTTCCAAGTTTGGAAACAAAAATTGGGGCATACTGCCTGCTTTTGAAAAATCTATATTTATAGCCAAAAGCTATATTTTTATTGTCGCACTGAAATGCGTCTTGTTTCGTGAACCAGGATAGCACTAGAGAGTGAGTCGAAATCCTCCCTGTAATACCTTCTCCTTCCTAAGATGCTTTATAAAGGAGGAGGTATAATAAAGACATTTCAAAAGTGTTAGTTATTCACGGCCTTGCTCTCAAGCCGAGGACCTAAGAGACCCTCAAATTTCATGCCAGCCGTTTGGAACGCGAACCTTAGCCCCCCCGCCCCCCCCTCCCTTCCTTTGGAGACCAGTGGGTTTGCTATCTACTGGCGCTTCCAGGACAGGACTGAGTTACACTGAAATACTACCTAAGAATTGTGGCATTTTCAACAGGAGACGCTTGAAGAGGCCAAGGCAGAAAAATAAACGTGTATGTGTTAGGGGTAGTTTTCAACAGGATATTGGGAAGAAAAGAAGATTTCATTTTCTCTTTCATTATCTAGGACCCTTGTCCAGTCTTTTCCATTGCTTCCTGTGGGCTCAAGAGACGGGCAAAATAGGACTTTATTATAACTTGGTGCGCCCTCATGAGTTCATTAACAAATGTCATCAGAAAGATGTGCAGTGCAGTGCTTCTGAGCACAAAAAACGGGGACCCAACGTGTCACTGGAAATGAAAAGCAAGAGTCTCCGGGTCCTGAGTTCTGGCGGTATTAAGTCCACGGAGCTGCGTCGTGGCCGCAGTCTTGCCGTTCTAGGGAGGGAAGCTACGGCAAACCCTGGAGTCTGGGAGGTGCTGCGCTCAGGTACTGCTCCCCTTGCCCGTAGGGAATGGGGTTTTCCTCCTGTCCCATCACGAGAGCCCCCGCGGGGTGTCCTGGGAGGGGGTTCCGCACTAAGTGCTCTGCATCGAGTGCTTTCTCTGCACCAGGCACTGTTCAAGCACTTCGCACGCGTCGGCTCATTCGATCTTGACCCTACCACTGAGGTAGGTACTACTCTAATCTGCGCTCTATAAATGAGGGAGACTGAGGCACGGAGAGGCTAAGTAACTTGCCCGAGGACATGTGAAGTGGAGGGGCCAGGATCCCAAACCAGACACTGGCTCCAGAGCCTGGAGCCCTGAACACCCCCTCCCCCCACCCCCAGTGGCAGGAATGGCAAAGCATGGCAGAAGGCCCGTGCATGTGGACGGACAGGTCAGCTGTTGGCGAAGGTCTGACCCGGAGCCACAGGAGTGAGGCTGGTCTTACCGAGCGGTGCCAGATGGTTGACACGGGTCCTGCTTGTAGAGTTTAGGACAGACTTGGGTAGGAACAACATAGACAGAGACGACTTAGGCGTTCCGTTTTCCTCTTAGGTGAACTACCTGCTTGTATCCTTTGTCCATTTTTCTGTCTGGGGTTTATTGCTTATCTTAACAGTCTGTCTATTGTCTGCTCACTCTGCCACAAGGGCGGGTGGCTCTGTCTGTATTACCTCCTGCTGTACACCCAGCAAACACCTACTGCCTAGTAAGTCTCAATAAATATTTGCCGATGGCTGAATGAAGGAACAAGTAACTCTTTGTCTGCCATTTGCTAGTGCATTGTAGTGTGTCTTAAATTGATTCTTATGTGCCTAAGTTTTACATTTTTTAAAAAAATGTTTATTTACTTTTGAGAGAGAGAGACAGATTGTGAGTGGAGGAGGGGCAGAGGGAGGGGGATATGCAGACTCTGAGGCAGGCTTCAGGCTCTGAGCTGTCAGCACAGAGCCCAATGCAGGGCTTGAACCCACGGACCATGACCTGAGCCAAAATCACCCAGGTGTCCCTACATTTTTATGTAATCAAATGTGTTGCTTTTTTTCTTCTTCATAGGTTTTCCATTTAAAAAATGTTGATAAAGTCCTTTCTCAGCCATATGTCATATAAATATTTGGTTATTTTTTCTAGTATTTTTATTGCTTTTTTTTTTTTTTTTAACATTGACTGCTTTAACTCACTTGTAGCTTGTCTTCTGCTATAGTGGGTCAGTGGCCGTAAATAGTTCCTTTCCCAATGAATCTTCAATGTCTTTTTAGCACGATGTATTGGATAATTTGCCATTCCTTCTGCTGGTTTGTCTGTCCACTCCTGTGTGAGTATGGCACCTTTAAATGATTGTTCATGTGTGAATGTGACATGTTCAATGTATACATATATGTTTAAATATCTTTTAATACATGTCTGCCCTCATTATTCTTTTTTAAAATTGGATCGATTGATAGTATATGTTCTGACTATAGAATAGCTGATATTTTATAATATTCATTTGGAAACATGACTAGAGCTAGCTCTTTTCAATCAATGTTCTTGGGTTTCCCAAGAAAACGGAAAATAATGACAAACGTGTGGCTTGCTTTCTGAAGGTTGTAGAGCCCAGGCTGATAGCCACCAAGGCCTGTGTTCTTTACCATCACACGCAGTTGTCCCCTGGATTGGGGCTCTGGACCTAGCAGTGACTTAACTGTGTGATCTTAGGGAAGTCACTTCCTCAAGAAAAGCGAACATTTCATTAGTTTCTCTGAAATTAATGCTTAAAAAACTGACTTGAATGTTCGGTGTGGCCCAAATGATTCTGGGACCTCCCCCAAGAACTCAGCAACTTTTCCAAAGTAGGGCGCATCAGGGAAATAGGGGATGAAGCAAAAACTCAAGGCATTGCCAGTAGTGGTTCGTATACCCATACATCTTTACCACACTTGGCCACCAAGTGGTGAGCCTCCTGAGAACCCGTTCCCACCCCCGGGATGAACCAGCCAAATCCTGTTTTCTCTGCTTTAAGTCCTGCGGTCCTATTATATATGATCCCCTCTTGCTACTGTATTCTTTAGCGCTTTAATTTTTGAAGCTTTCTCTCTTTATTTTTAATCACAGCCTCTCGTGGATATTCTCAGACATGAGTGTGTTCCCGTACTCTCTGCATCTGGTGGGTTGTCCTCCATTTTACAAATGGAGGGCCACAAAGACCAGACACAAGCGGACCAAGACACAGAGACTCAGTGTCCCGTGCTAGCCACAGAACGCAAGAGTCCTGACTCGGAATCGAGCGCTCTGCTCAGCGACCATCACACCGTAGACTGGGAAACTAATGACATGACAAAACCCCAGTGTGGACATGTGGAGATATGTGTGTGTGTGTACCCACACCTTCATATCAAGGCCGACTTTAAAGAGAAAAGAAAGCACAAACTTGCTGACTGTTCAATGTATGATTATAAGAAGGTAAACTGAATCAATCAGGAAGGGGAAAGATTGATGCAAGTCCCAGAGATGAAACTAATCCCGCTCTGATATAACCAAATCTACAGCCATTGCTACTGTCCCCCGCGGTCAAAGCAAAATGGTTTTTGACAATCAGATTGACAGAGGCAAACACTTATTAATGGTTCACTCTCAAATGGGGAGGGTGTCAACTATAGCATCTTGGTGATCCATTCTGGCCAAGAGTTTTGCTCTAATTTATTTATTAATGAGAGGGAGGAAAACAATATGGTGCCACTAAAGTACACAAGACAGAGGAAGGAAGGAAAGCAAGAAGGAAGGAAGGGAGGGAGGAAGACAGAAGACAAAAATCATGAGATTGTGGCATGGCAGGCTTAGTAAGGAATCGAGGTAAATGAGAAGAGATTTAATTCAGATAAATGTAAGGTAATATACCTGGGGAGAAATAATCTTCAGCAAAATGAATAAAAGGGAAGGCTGCTGCTGAGGAAACAGTACTTTAGGAAAAAAAAAAACAAAACAGGCGGTAATCCTAATTCCTCGCCAAAGATCAAGTCCCTAATATCACTGCCACAGCCAAGGGTGATGTTGTCGTGGCCTGTGTGTCTAGAAGGATCCCTTAGAAAACAGGGTGGTAATAAAGTTGCCTGGTACGGCCTTTGTCTGGCAGTGATTTTCACTATGAAATGTGACTGCAGACTTGCCAAGGGGAGCGCTCATAAAAGGCCATAAAAACACTGCTGACTGTTGGAAGCAGAACAGGCAGAATCCTGCGCGGGAGGTGGGAGCGTCAGTGGCTTCGTGAGATCCCACCTTTACTTAAGACGTCAGACCCAGTTGGGCCCACATCTCTTTAGATGGGGATTTAAAGCCGGCATTGGGTTTCACACTATTTACTCTGCTCTATTTGTCTCCCTGTGAGAAGAGCCACGTCCTGCAAACGTGCTTAGTGGTATTTTCATTGGATTCCTGGCATATTTAGATCCCAACAAAGGAAAGGGGTGGGGGGGTCCTCTGAACTCAGGAAACTGGTGTTCAGTCCACAAAATGGAAGTTCTTAGCCAGCATAAAAAAATAAACTCAGAGTTAAATAGGCAGGGAACTCGCTTCTGGTTTGGGTAGTCTCTTGATCTTTGGGAATTTTTGTATAGTTCAACATTATTTATAGAGAAGAATAAAGCTGGAATATTAACCAAACTAAGACATTACCTTAGAGGCAGAACGTCATTTCTGCTACTTTACCAGCCCTTATACCTCAGTTTCCCGTCGGTAAAGAGCAGCTCTGTGCGGTACCTCAACCAAAGGATAATCCATCAAAAGGATGAAACGCAAAAGCCGTGTGAGGCTTCTCTACATAAATGAGTTAGGCAATGTCCTCCCTGAGGTGCCTCAAAGTTTGTTGTTGCATTTTCATGCCATCGGCATAAAGGCTGATTCAGCACTGTTTCTCCTGGGCTCTCCATGTTGATGTGGCCCGGGATTTACATTTCAGTTGTTCTCAAACTTCCCTGTCTACTAGAATCTTCTGAGAGCTTATTTTAAAGATCTTTTAAAATGTTAATTTAGTTTTGGACGCCTGAGTGGCTCAATCGGTTAAGTGGCTGACCTTGGCTCTGGTCATGATCTTGTGGTTCATGAGTCTGAACCCCGCATCCAACTCTGTGCTGACAGCTCCGAGCCTGGAGCCTGCCTCAGATTCTGTGTCTCCCTCTCTCTCTCTGCCCCTCCCCTGCTCATGCTCTGTCTCTCTCAAAAATAAATTTAAAAAACATGTTAAAAATTTTAAATGTTAATTTATTTTTGAGAGAGAGAGAGAAAGCACAAGTAGGGGAGAAGCAGAGAAAGGGGGGAGAGGATTTGAAGTGGGCTCTGTGCTGACAACAGACAGCCTGACGTGGGGCTCGATTCACGAACCATGAGATCATGACCTGAGCTGAAGTCAGATGCTTACCTGACTGAGCCACCCAGGAGCCCCTGAAAGTTTATTTTAAAAAGCAGATTTGGGGCCTGTCTGGCTGGCTCCATCAGTGGAGCATGTGACTCTTGATGTCTGGCTTGTGAGTTCAAGCCCCATGTTGGGGGTAGAGGTTACTTAAGAATAAAATATTTAAAAAAATAAAATGCTGATTTGGGAGCCCAGCTCCAGAGTTCTGATGAAGTATGTGTGGGGTGGGACCAAGAACCTAAATTCTTAGCAAGCATCCCAGCATATTCAGATCGAGGCCTGGCCAGCCTGTGTTCTAATGGCCTGAGGAAACCCGGCTGTGGTCCAGCAATAATAAAGAATTATTTATTATTTATTATAAATAAAGAAAATCTTTATATAAAAATAAAGTATTTATTATTCTATAATAATATTAACATTATTATAATATTATTAATATTAATATACATTATTACCAATAATTATTTATTATAAATAAAGAAAATCTTTATATAATAATAAAGTATTTATTATTTTATAATAATATTAACATTAGTATAATATTATTAATATTAATATATATTATTATTAATTTATTTATTATTTATTATAAATAAAGAAAATCTTTGTGTGGATTTGTGTTTCTGCCCCAGATCCATTCATCGTGCATTTCCTTTGGAAGAACAGCCCTTCCCCCTGCTCATTTCCTGCACTTCAGGCGGGTTTCATCGTCCGGACCAGGGTGACCCCGGCCTGGCCGGTCAGGGTGCTGGGTCCTCTTAGCCACAGTGACTGGCTTGGGGATGAAAATGTGACTCTAGGCCAAGCAGAGTATGTCTCCAGGCTTATCCAGAAACCATTAGGATTTGAATCCAGGGTCTGGAGATGCGGGAGTCAGTGCCACCGTGAGGGGAGTTCCTATTTCATCGATCGAAAGATGGAAAGAGAGAAACTGAGTCTTGGCAATATTATTTGAGCCACAGGTCTGACCAAACCTAAAGCCAGGTGGATTCACCCCTGCATTTTTCAGTTTAAATGGGGGAAAAGTTCTGCTTTTCATCTTAAGCCGGTTTGAACGTGGTTTGCTGTCTTCTGCAGCTGTAAATTCTATCTGATGTTGTCCTTACGGCAAAGCACCTTCCAGCACTGTTTTTGATGATCAGATAAAACATCCTATAATCATTGCCTTGAAAACATATATGTCAAAAACACATATGTGGTAGGAACACTTTGGAATTAAACCTTAGTTTGGGTAGGAAGAAGCTGTTAGGGGATATTCAGAAAAAGGCCAAATAATAATAATACCTACTGTCTGGTGACTACCTCTGAGGTGCTGGGCATTGGGCTTTTATTTGATACATTATTTCTAATTTTCACAACAGACCCAGAGTGGGTAATATCTTCAGTTAAGGATGAGGAAATGGAGGCTCAGAGAAAGCATTTAGGGTCACACAGCAGGAAATGGTAGAACTTGGACTTAAAAGCCTTCTCCCAAGGGGCACCTGGGTCGCTCAGTCAGTTAAGCATCCGACTTTGGCTCAGGCTGAGTTCTCATGGTTCATGGGCTCGAGCCCCACATCGGGCTCTATGCTGACAGCTTGGAACCTGCTTGGGATTCTCTCTCCCTCTCACAAAATAAATAAATAAACTTAAAAAATAAAAAGCCTTGGGGCGCCTGGGTGGCTTAGTCGGTTAAGCGTCCGACTTTTGCTTAGGTCATGATCTCGCAGTTCGTTGGTTCGAGCCCCGCGTCGGGCTCTGTGCTGACTGCCAGCTCAGAGCCTGGAGCCTATTTCAGAGTCTGTGTCTCCCTCTCTCTCTGACCCTCCCCTGCTCACGCTGTCTCTCTCTCTCTCCTAGAAATAAATAAAAAAATATTAAAAAAAAAAAAAGCCTTCTGCCAACAACAGCAGCCTACCTGGGAGGCTCCAAGGTCATGCAAGATTTTTCCAAACCTTTGTATGTTTTCCTGCCAGACCACAGCATACCTACTATTCACATTACTAGCTTCCCCTGCCTATGCACTGACGTGAAAGTTCCCAACCTATTCTTCACCAAGATTTGTGTCTTCTTTTTGAAATTGTGCCTTAATCATCCAAGAATCCCTTCTTGTGAGTGAATGAAGATGGTTCATCCACCCTGAAGGTGCCCTCAGCATTCCCCAGAGCCAGATGTCTCCCTCCAAGGTCACGTTTCCGGTCCCGAAGGGCATTGCTCTGAGTGGATTTGCACTTTGACACCTCTCCCCCCACACCTCACCGTGGCTGGCAGATTCATCAGGCCAACGCATGCACATTCTGCTTCCCCTGTGTGTCATTCTCCTTTCCTTCCCTTTTTTTTTTTTAAAGTTTATTTATTTTGAGAGAGAGAGAGAAAGTGAGAGAGCGCGCGCACAAGTGGGAGAGGGGCAGAGAGAAGGAGAGACAGACTCTCAGGCAGATTCGGCTCCACCAACGCAGAACCCTATGTGGGGCTTGAACTCACAAACTGCGATGGTGACCTGAGCCAGGGTCAAGAGTCGTATGCTTAACCGAGTGAGCCACCCAGGCGCCCCATTCTCCTTTCCTTCCATGCCAGTCCCTGGGTTACTTGCCCCTTGGCCACTGATTCTCCTTCTTTCTCTGCTCCCAGGCTGCTCAAGTCTGCAGGCAACCTGGCGAGAACTCAGGTGATCTTGGTCGCGGCCAGGGCTTGGGGCAGCAACAGCGTTCTGATGAACCTTTCACTGCAGGTCGAGTGACCGTCCCTTTTATGCTTCATGTGCCTCTTAAATTGACCTGAAATTGACCAAAGTTATTAAGAAAGATTATTCTGAAAGACACCTGTGATATAGCTGCTAAGTTCAAAACGGGCCAAATAACACCAAAACTTAGGGTCTCGCTTAACCTTTTCCCCCAAAGGTGGCGTAACCACAATCAGGAAAGGCATGATCCTTTGGACTTGTTAGCAGAACAGACCTGTGAGCCTTCACCTCAAGTGCCCGAGGCTCTCAGGTTTCTGGGCATTTGGGCCACCTAGGCCGCTGCCCCTGCCCCACGCCATCCCCCTGACTCCCCACATCCGCGGGAAGGAAACAGAGTGAGGACTCCTCGGCCTTTGGTGTATTTCCATAGCTTTTGACCTGTGGGCTTGCAAGAGGGGCTCTGTTGGCATTCTGAGGGGGAAAGTGCTTGGTCGGGCAGGGCTGTGAGGCACACTGCAGGACACTAGCATCCTCGGACCCTGCACATTGAGTGCCAATTCGTAACAAAAGCTAATAAGAAATACTCCTTCCTATACATTTGCAAGCACTCCCTTGGGGAGCGGGCAGGGCACACTGCCCCTGGTTAGAAACCATAGACGGTGGGCGGCCCAGGATAACAACCTTGCCTGGGGCTGGGGGTGAGGAAGCCAACGGCCCAAAGCCCTCTGAATCTTCCCAGGCTCCGGGCTTCTGGGAGCCAGCCTCCAGCTAGTCCAGGGTCTCTCCTCGGACTATTGAGTGGTGGTGTACAAGCTTCTAGCAAAATGCTGCGCCTAAACAGGCACTCCATAAATAGTTGCTAATCAAGGGCCACGTCCTGCTCATTATTAAATGCTCATTGAGACCAGAGATTTCACATCCTGTCTGTTGTGAAAAGCCCTGGGCGGACTTCATATAATGCCATGCCACCGATAAGCGCTCAGGAAATATTAATTACTATTGATGAATGCAGTGACTACTTTAATTTGGATGCAAACAGCCAAAAGGAGCTAAATACCCTTGACTCTTTGCCTCTGTTGCATTTGGAGAGACTGATTAATACAGTCGCAACAATTAATTACTTGTCCTTCCACTCTGGCACCTAACCCTCGGGTGCATTCAGGTCACCGAGCAGTTGTGTGGGTGGGTGACAGTTGAGCCAGAGAGCCAGGCTATTGGCAGCAGGGTTAGACTTTTAAGATATGGAAAACTTCATAAATATGCCAAAGTAGGAGACCAGAAACCAGGCCAGCTCAGGCCGGGCCAATAGATGGGGTACCCCAAGAGGCTGGGAGACCATGGGGGGCGGTATGTGCAGGAGACACCAGAAGGTGGGAGTTACTTTGAGCGCGGGGGTGGGGGGGCTGGGGTAGGGTGGGAGCCAGTGTGGTGTGCCCCTGCCCAGGCCCCCACACCCGGAAGCCCCAGTTTCACCTGAAAATGTGATCGCTATCTTGCTGAGTGCAAGCAAGATCAAATCTGTGAGCTGGGATCCACATTTCTATCATTCTTCATAAGTCAGACCAGAGATCCTTGCCAATAGGTACGCTGTGCGGGTTTGATTTCCCAGGATGCCCGCTGCAGCGCATCGGACCTAACAGCAGGCTCAGTGATTTCTCTACAGAAGCGTGAGAAAAAAGTCCAAGGCCGGACTAAAGCTTTATAGAGAATTAAACTCACCCCTGTGAGTTTTAAAACAAAAAATAAACTCCGATTGTCCTGAGCAGTCACGGGTTTACCTATGCAGAGCTGCCTTGCTGCTGAATATCCAGGTGACCTGGGTTCATTTGCAGATTTGCAGATTATACTCTCATTTTGTTCAACTTCTATACAAGAGACAATAACATTTGCCAACGGCTTAGACCCGCCTGGTCTGACTTTCCTCAAATATCCGGCGAGATTAAATCCATTTTGTTCTAAAGAGAAAAGTAGAGGGAGTGGAGGATTGTGTTTTAAGTACAAGGCGTACCTCCCCTTCAGTTTACTCCCCCTCCACCCAGCCCGAACGGCAATTCCTTTTTAATTAGCCAGGAGTGTTAAATAACAAAAGACAGCTATATTTTCTTCTTCCTTCCCAGGTGATCAGGATTTGGATCAGTAAATTTTGGCTCTTCGCCTTTCCCGGATCTGGGGTGACAAGGACCCAACACAGGATATCTACATTGATTTTAATGACTTTGCTGGAGGTCACTTTGGGGGAAAAGTTTCAAAAACAACCCCCACAGTGGTGAAAGCAGACACCTGCGTTCCGTGTGACGCCCGAGGCACATTCGTATGTGAATGTGTGTGTGACATGTACATTCTTAGGAAATGGCACGTCAAGGAAAGCTTGTCACCACAGAGTAGCATGAGGGTACCCACCCCAGATGACCGGCCCTTTTCTCTGACTCCTTAAATCAGGGGGTCCTCTGGGGGTGCTCTCTAAGGTGTGGGAAATAATAAGATTGTTTGCATATGTGTAGGAAAAGGAAAATACAGCATGTTTTTAGTTCAGTTTGTATTTTTTAGCTGGACCGCAGGTTACTCTAGCCTTCGGTTTTTATAATTATTTCCTTTGAATCGGTTTTGAGTTTTGGCTCTGCGACTCAGCAGAGACCTTGGGAACTTTTCATAAACTCTCGGCTCTGTTTTCTCATTTACAAAATGGGAGTGTCAGGGGCGCCTGGGGGCTCAGTCAGTTAAACGTCCGACTTTGGCTCAGGTCATGATCTCACGGTTGGCGGGTTCGAGTCCCAGGTCAGGCTCTGTGCTGACAGCTCAGAGCCTGGAGCCTGCTTTGGATTCTGTGTCTCCCTCTCTTGCTCACTGCCTCTCCCCTGCTTGTGCGCGCGCTCTCTCTCTCTCTCTCTCTCAAAAATAAATAAATAGACTTTAAAAAAAATCTTTAAAAAATGGTAGTGTTAATACCTACCTCATTGTGTTGGGTGAGCACAAAGGATAATGGGCACAAAGCACCCAGCAAAGGGTCCCCACGCATAGCAGAGGCTCACAATGACAGATGGTCCTTTCTCTCCGGGCCACAGCTGCTGGCAGGCAGGGGCTGCTGTCACCGGGGCAAGTGTGAGGACACGTGGGAAGGACATGCCACTAGAACGCTCTGCTGACCATGGACGTCCTCGGAAGCTAATAGGAAGCGCTGGGGTGTGCGTGGGGACACTTGGGAGAGAACAGGCTTTATACTGAGTCACAGACCGCGGGGAGTGGTGTAACGCTAAGGGAACGGGCGAAAAGTGGGGCCAGACAGTGCCCTGAGGAACAGCCCCGGCAGCACCTGTGTGGAAGCGCAAGTGGAGAGGGAGGACATAGACGATGACCTCCAGCAGCCACAGCACCCAGTGCCCCGCAGTACTAGACCTGTGCCTTCCCCTCACCCTCTGGCTTAGGTGCTGGGGCCGTGCTTACTCCCGGCCGACTTGCTGGTGCTCCCCACCACATCTGCACGTAACTGTAGGTGCTTAATAACGATTGATGACTGATGAAATGAATGAATGACACTTTCAGCCTCCCGAGAGCCCAAATTTGCATTTTCCTAGCTTCTGAGAAAAAGTGGGCATTTTGCAGGGCACCAAGTTCAAAGAGTCTATTTTCCTGAGGTACTGCCTCAGAAATCCTTTCAGAATTCACTTTGTAGCAGCAGCAGGGTGGGAGTGGAGGGTCCAAAGAGAAGGTTTGAGGGGCGCCTGGGTGGCTCAGTCGGTTGAGCGTCCGACTTCGGCTCAGGTCATGATCTCACGGTTCGTGGGTTCGAGCCCCGCGTCGGGCTCTGTGCTGACAGCCAGCTCAGAGCCTGGAGCCTGTTTCAGATTGTGTCTCCCTCTCTCTCTGACCCTCCCCTGCTCACACTGTCTCTCTTTCTCAGGAATAAATAAAACATTAAAAAAATTAAAAAGAAAAAAAAAGAAAAGAAAAGAAAAAAAGAGAAGGTTTGATGCAACAAAATGGTTCCGGCATGCCTTTCGTGGTAAAATTCAAGAACGGTTTTCCTGTGGAATGAAATAGGGTCAGTAAACTTCCAGAATCTAAAAAAAAAAAGTCAACAAAAAGCCAACTTCTCTGCCCTCTTTGGCATTTGGCACATACCTGATCAGTGGACGTCCTCACCTGAACCTTTCCTTTAGACTTTATCTTTTAGTTTTGTTGCTGGAAGCACGGAGTTGTTTTGAGCCATGGCCTGCCTGCCTTCTTTCTTTCTTTCTTTCTTTCTTTCTTTCTTCCTTCCTTCCTTCCTTCCTTCCTTCCTTCCTTCCTTCCTTCCTTCCTTCCTTCCCTCCTTCCTTCCCTCCTTCCTTCCTACCTTCATTCTTTACATTTATTTATTTTTGAGAGACAGAGAGAGGCAGAGCACAAGTTGGGGAGGGGCAGAGAGAGGGAGACACAGAATCCAAAGCAGGCTCCAGGCTCTGAGCAGTCACAGAGCCCGATGCAGTGCTTGAACCCATGAACCATGAGATCATGACCTGAGCTGAAGTCAGATGATTAACTGACTGAGCCCCCTAGGCACGCCGTGAGCCATGGCCTTAAGACCATCTCTCCATCTTTGCCAACAAAAAGCCTTAATTCTTTTTATCTTAAACTCATCAAAAATATGAATGAAGCCATAGCATTATCTGCACAGTGAATCTACTAGAATATAGGACTATTGAAAATGGTTATTTTTTTTAACTTCTTTAAATGTTTATTTATTTTTGAGACAGAGACAGAGCATGGGCGGGGGAGGGGCAGAGAGAGGGGGAGACACAGAACCCGAAGCAGGCTCCAGGCTCTGAGCTGTCAGCACACAGCCCAATGTGGGGGTTGAACTCATGAACTGTTAGATCATGACCTGAGCTGAAGTCGATGCTTAACTGCTGGAGCCACACCAATGCCCCGCAACTGGTTATCTTTTAAACAAGTGTCCGACTTTTAAATCTTTCTTTACGACAGTACATTTATAGCTTAAGGAATAATTGGGCAGGCTGTTGCCAATTTTTTGCAAAATAGAAGCTCACAAATATGCCTACAAACACTGGCTTATTTATGAGACCATGTGCGGAGCTCTCACTTGAGCAATAGTTTTCTTTTGCTTTATTATTATTATTATTTTTTGTTAATTTATTTTGAGAGAGAGAGTTCGTGTGCACACAAACAGGGGAGGGGCCAAGAGAGAATCACAAGCAGGTTCCTCACTATCATCCCAGAGCCTGACACTGGGCTCCGTCCCACAAACCATGAGATCATGACCTGAGCTGAAATCAAGAGTTGGACGCTTAACTGACTGAACCACCCAGGCACCCCAAAGCAATAGTTTTCTGTTGTCCTCCATGGAGAGGCAGAATGGACCCAACAGAAGTGTATTTTTGGAGGCTAAGGAGCTTCCCATGACTCAGCCTGGGTCACTGCTAGAAAACTGGTGTCCTGGTGACCCAGCAAAGCTCCTTCTGCAAAAAGGAAGCTCATCCAAGGAGAAGAAATTGAGCAGGAAGATGCTCCGAATGCTGTGGGGCAGTGAGCCCTTCTCCTCTGCCCTTGGCCCAGTTTACTTCACACACACATGTCTGGAGAAAGGAAAAACTACAAGTGAAAAATGGAAAGATCTGCTTTAACCTACCCTGTAAAACACAGGAGCTGAAGCAGTCATGCTCTGAGAGTCCCTTTGGCACGGCTTTCCATTCCATGGTTCGGGAGCCGTGAGACCTCAGGACCCCAGGGGCATCACCTACAGGGAACCATGGAGACCAGCGAGATGAGGCACGGTGCCTGGTGGCGCGTGGCAGCCCTAGCCTGAAGTGCAGGAGCTGGCGGAGCGCGGGCCATGTGGAGGCGACACACCAGATGCTCCCTGAGCAAACCCAGTGTTCCTCAGGTGGAATCACCAGGGGGCGGCACTCCTGCGGTTTTGAACATTGGGTGATTACTCTTTGTGTGTGTGTGTGTGTGTGTGTGTGTGTGAGTTTGTTTATTATTTATTTATCTAATCTCTACACCCAAAGTGGGGCTTGAACTCATGGCCCCAAGATCAAGAGTTGGATGCTCTTCCGAGGGAGCCAGCCAGGTACCCCAAAAATTGGGTAATTAATCTTAAGAGCACCTCTTCCAAACTTTAGTAAGACCTAGAAAAACTGGGGTTTTAGCATGTATTTGGTAATCATCTTATACCATAAGGTAATACTATAAGTAGTGGTTACATTTCTAAATGAAGAAGAATGGAAGGGAGGGAGGAAAATGTGGCCAGTTTATCCCATGATAAAGTTTAATTGGCTAAACGCTGTACATTTGTTATTGGAAAAAAGGTAGAACTCTTTCTGTTTTTAAACCCATAAAATATAGTTAAACATAGCAAAGTCCTTTGCAAACAGATAACTGGCCTGCAGTGCCTTCCCACAATCACCCAAGCCGTTCACCTTAATCCACGTGCTCACTGAGGGCTCAGAACTCAGAACTTATTTAAGGCTGTGTCCATTACTCTGTCCCTGAAATATACTTTTTTTTTTAATGTTTTATTTATTTCTAGGAGAGAGAGAGAGTGACAGCATGAGCAGGGGAGGGTCAGAGAGAGAGAGAGTCACAGACCGAAACAGGCTCTAGGCTCTGAGCTGGCAGTCAGCACAGAGCCCGACGCGGGGCTTGAACCCACGAACCGCGAGATCATGACCTAAGCAAAAGTCGGACGCTTAACCGACTAAGCCACCCAGGCGCCCCTGAAATATACTTTTAAAACCCTGGATGGGGTGAGTAGGATGAGAAGTCCCAGCACCGAATGAGGAAGGGCAGGATGATAGGTGGGAGAGACTAACCAGCATCTATTAGGTGGGTCTTTTCTTTCTTCCTTTCCCTCCCTCCCTTCTTCCCTCCTTCCTTCTTCCTTCTTTCTTTCTGGTTTCTTTTCTAACCAAATGTTGATAGAGGCATTGGCTTATTTATTTTTTAAAACAATTTATTGAGGTATGATTGGCGCAAGGAGCTCTCCATATTTAATGTACACAACTTGATGAGTTTTGAGATAAGCACACATCTGTGCAACCACCACCCCCATCGAGGCCAAAAACATGGAGCCTCAGAGTTTTGCAAGTTGCTCAAGTCATACAGGCAGGAAGTATCAGCTCCAAAGCCCATAAACCTGAAGTTGTACAGGGTCATCGGCCAAGGTACAGTCAGGAGGAAGAGGAAGGAGGGGAACAGGATGGAGTGAGAGGGGGTGGAGGGCAAGGGAGTGCTAAGTGGTGAGAAGTCACAGGTCACCACGGAAATGGGAGAAGTCTGTGACTCCAAAGGCAGATGCTATGCTAGTGAGGAGGAAGAGAGGCAGAAAGAGAATTCCCATAGAGCCAAGCTGGTGTGAGAGCAGGGAAGATCAGAGAACATTTTCCCCGGGCCAGGGTGGAAAGTGGGAACCAGGAGATGGGTTGGGGGAGTGAGGAGAGTCCAGAGGCCCAGGTGGGGAGGACAGGACCTCCTGCTGTGCTTGTTTTGGAGAGACCAGCAGGGATAAGAAAGTCAGGCTGAGTCCCCGGCCACACCGGAAGGACATCTGTCCCCATACGAGCCTTGCCTCGAAGAATCATCTTGATCAAATTTTCCACTTTTATTCCTTAAAAACTTACCTTCTGAATGTTGAAAAGCCTGGAGTCTGCAGGCCAATAGCAATTTCTGTCATTGTTCTTAAAAGATGAATTTCTAGAGTGTTTTAGTTTTTATTTTCTATGCAGAAGATACCTTTTTTTTTTTTTCCTTTACAAACTATTCAACCCTGGAAATGAGCAAGTTAAGGACTATGCATTCTAGGAATTCCCTACAGGGTCCTAAGAACCTGGAGCGAGTGTTAAAAAGATCATTAAGAGCAGAGCATCTTTTCATTCCCTGGAGTTGCTGGTAATTTCTGTTTAAAGACCTAGACTCTAGCAGAGTTAATATTTACAGTGAGGTAATATATTATTTACATGGACCCCAGACACCAAAACATCTATAAATTCACACATAGTTAACCTCCTTCTGCTCTTTCCTTTCTTTACTTGTTCAGTCAATTCAAGACCTAGACTATTATCAGATATAAAGTTCTTTCAATAATTTCACCCACAAGCCCTTTAAAACGAAAATTAACAAAAAAAGGACTTGTCAAATTCTCATTTAACATGAGGACCTTTACAGATTTTAGTAGTGGGTTCTTGGTAAGGTAATGATAAAAGCATGAAAGACAAATAAATTATCATTTTGTCTTTCAGAGTTACAGACACATTGCAGAGGAGGAAATGGACTTCGAGGGATGAATCTTCCTCCAGAATATAACAGCTTTTCCTAAGGATTTCCAGGGATAAAGGAATATGTGTGAGAACAAAGCTAATCTCAAAGGCAAATTATCCTGCTTAACAATATGTGCGTTCATTAACATGAACTGACAAATTACATATTGCACAAAAATTCTTTTCTTATTCATCTGTTTTGAATTTATTTTTTTAATGTATGCACAAAGAATTCCTAAGTAAGTGTTTTGCACCAAGTCATAAAATCCTGCACCTGCTGTTTGTTTTTCTGCACCTTCTGCAGCGGCTCAGTGAGTTCAAGTCAGGCTGCCTGTGTGTCCAGGTGCTTGGGTGTCTCAAGATTTCCCCGTTGGCTTAATCCAGCCCAGGCTACGTGACCAACTTACCTCTAAGGGACAAGAACAGAGAGAATCTCCTGACTTAATTCCACAGCAATGAGCGCAAGTGGACGGTTATTGGGAAGGCCTGTTGGGATCAAGATGGTACACCGATTTGAAAGCTAGAGGAATCCGCAAAAATTTTATGCAAATGTTTATAGCATGTTATTTAGAAGGGCCAAAAATGCTAGCTCAACTGTCCATCAGTTGATGGATGGATAAGTAAAATGTGGTATATCCACAAAGGAAATATTGTGCAGCAATAAAGATAAATGAAGAACTGATGTGTGTTACAACATAGATAAATACAAATCACCAATATCAAGAATGGAAGGGGTCATCAGCACAGATCCCACTCACCTTAAAGGAATAATAGGGGATATTATGAACAACTTTATGCCAACATATTACTAACAATTTAAATGAAGTTGGACAAACTCTCTGAATAACTTATAAAACAGATACAAGGTTGGGTGCCTGGCTGGCTCAGTTGGGTGAGCATCCAACTCTTGATTTCAGCTCAGGTCATGATCCCAGGGTCATGGGCTCAAGCCCCATGTCAGGCTCCATGTGTGGAGGCTGCTTGAGATTTTCCCCCACTCTCTCTGCCCCTCTCCCCCACTTGTGCTCTCTCACTCTAAAATTAAAAACAAAAAAAAGGATACAGGATGACACATTAACTTTGAATAGTTATATATATATTAAAGAAATTTAAATTATTATAAAAAACCTCAGGAAGAAAATTCCGGGCACATATTGTTTCACTAGTGAATCCTATCAAATATTTAAGGGAAAAATAATTAAAAAAAAAAGAGTAGAGGGAAACACTTCTAATTCATTCTATGAGGCCACCATCACCCTAATACTCAAGGCTGACCAAACATTACAAAAAAAGAAAGAGGCCAATATCCCTCTTGGTGATAGACACAAGAATCCTCAACAAAATATTAGCTAATCAAATTTAGCAATATATAAAAATGATAAATATCAAGAACAAATACATTTACCCCTGTAGTGCAAAGTTGGTCTAACATTCAAAAATCAATGTGTAATTTATCATCTCTATGGAATAGAAGAAAGACACTACATAATTATTTCAACAGATGCAGAAAACTTATTTGGAAAAAAATTAATACTCATTTGTGGTAAAACAAAGACATGAAAAACTATCAGCCAAAAAGAAAAGAAGGGGATTCTACACAAACCCTAGACAAACAGCGTACTTAAGGGTGAAGTATTCAAGTGGTTTCCTGCCAAGATCAGGAACAAAAGATGTCCAATGTCTCCATGTCGATTCTATTCAAGGTCTTAGCTCTTGCAATAAGGCAAGAAAAAGAAATAAAAGGCAGAAAGATCAGAAAGAACTGAAATCGTCTCTATTGGCAAACGCAGATGGTAGCTGCTACCTGGGATGCCCGGAACAAATAATCCACATGACCTCGCGTATGGCCTGTGGGAACCCTTTGCTGAGGCTTCTAAACTAGCGACTAGTTAGTACTCAAGCCCTCAAGGCTTCAATAACCATTCTGCATGGAGGTTCTCCTATTATAGAGGCCCTGCATTTCTGTGTGCCCGGGTTTCAGGCACCATATAACCCCCACCTTTCATTCCCTTCCTGGTCTGGGGCAATCTAATGACAGACACCACAAAGGTCTCCTGCTGTGCAGGCTCTGACCCCAAATCAACTTCCAGGGACTTATTCTAGCCTTTTAGCTTGACAGGCTTAGACAGTATTTTAATTTTTGCTTTAAAGGGTCATTCAAACAAAACACACACACACAAAAAAATAAAGGGTCATTCATATGTATTTCAAGGAAATTAAGACGAAAAATAATCTTTTGTATTTAACCTGATATTAACCATTTTTCCAATTCCTTCCTGAATTTCTGTGTGATAAAATTTTCCTTTGCCTGAAGAACTTACATTAGAATTTCTTATAGCACATGTCTGCTGGAAATGATTTCCCTTCGTTTTCTTTTAACTGAAGATGACTTCATTTTGCTTTTATTCTTTTTTAAGATTAATTAATTTATTTTAAAAAAATTTTAAATGTTCATTTATTTTTGAGAGAGAGATAGAGCGTGAGTCAGGGAATGTCAGAGAGAGGAGACACAGAATCCGAAGCAGCCTCCAGGCTCTGAGCTGCCAGACAGAGCCTGACAGAGGGCTCAAACTCATGAGCTGTAAGATCATGACCTGAGCTGAAGTCAGACACTTAACCGACTGAGCCACCCAGGCACCCCTCATTCTTTTTTTTTTTTTTTTATGTGTTCAGATATATTTTGAGAGAAAGTGCATGTGTGTGCTTGAGTGGGGGAGGGGCAGAGAGAGGAGAGAGAGAGAGAATCTCAAGCAGCCTCCATGCAGTCAGTGCAGAGCCTGACTCAGAGCTTGATCACTCGAACCGTGAGATCATGACTTGAGCTGACACCAAGAGTCTGACACTCAACCAACTGAGCCACCCAGGCACCTTTTGCTTTCATTCTTGAGTGATATTTTCACTAGATACAAAATTCTGGGGTTTTTTTTGTTGTTTGTTTTTTGTGTTTTTTTGTACTTTGTAGATGCTGTTACACTATCTTCTGACCTCACTGTTTCTGATGGGGAGTCAGTGATAACTTGAATAATTGTTTCCTCATGTGTCATTTTTCTTTGCTTTCAAGGTTTTCTCTATATCTTTGGTTTTCAGCATTTGACTATGCTATCTATATGCCTGGCTTTCTTCATATTTATTCTACTTGAGCTTCCTTGGTTCTTTTGAATCTGGAAATTCATACCTTTCACCAGTTCTCAATCATTATATCTTCAAATTGTGCTTGGCCCCATTTTCTTTCTCTTCTTTTGGGACTCTGTTACATATATGCTTAACGTTCTGATATTGTCCCATAGGCCTCTGAAGGGCTGTTCATCTTTTTCCCAACCACTTTTGTCTCTTTTCTTGACAATTTTACCCCCAGGAAATGAGTAAATGCGATGGAATGGTTACACTGAAGAAAGAAGTGCTGATTACCTTCTGTTGATCACTGGCCATGTTCTTCTGTCATCTACATTTTGCTGTTTAGTCCATACAATGGATTTTTGTTTGTTTCAGATATCACACTTTCATTTTGTTTCAAGTAGTACATTTTACTTTTTCTTTTGTTTCAGGTATTGTAATTTTTTTTTTTTTAGAATTTCAGCTTGATTCCTGTAATGGTTAATTTTACTTGTAACGGTTAATTTAACTTGACTGGGTCACAGTGTCCCTATATTTGTTCAAACATTATTCTTAATGTTTCTGTGAGAGTCTTTTGTGATGAGATTTACATTTAAATCAATGGGCTGCAGCACCTGGGTGACTCTGTTAAGCATCTGACTTCAGCTCAGGTCGTGATCTCACAGTTCATGAGTCTGAGCCCTGCATCAGGGTCTGGCTGACAACTCGGAGCCTGGAGACTCCTTCAGATTCTGTCCCCTCTCTCTGCCCCTCTTGCACTCTCTCTCTCTCTCTCTCAAATATAGATATTTAAAAAAAATTTTTTTAAATCAATGGGCTTTTAATAAGGCAGATTGCTCTTCATAATGTAGGTGGATCATATCTAATCAATTGAAGGCTCGAAGAGATCAAAAGCCTGACCTCCCCTGAGCAAGAGAGAATTCTGCAGGAGATGGGGCTTTCAGACCTCATCTCACTATGGTATCTTCTTAGATCTAAGGCAGACTGACTTTGGACTTAATCCTGTAACGTAAGTTCATCCTTGGGTCTCCAGCCTGCTGGTTCACCCTACAGATTTTGGACTTGCTAACTTCCATAATCTCATTAGCCAATTCCTTATAATAAATCTTTTCTGTATATGTGTATGTGTATGCATATGTGCATGTTTAGGCATATGTATATGTGTATATGTATGTGTGCATATGTGTATGTGTGTATATGCGTATGTGTGTATACGTGTATGCATATGCATGTGTGTATGTGCATGTATATATACGTGTATGTGTGTGTATATGTATACATATACATACACACATCCTGTTGGGTCTGCTTCTCTGGAGGTAATGACAAATACAGTTTCTATCTTTCATTCACTGTGAACAAGTTCTCCTTTAGTCTGTGAGCATAGTTATTATAGTTGCTAACTTCAATATCTTGGTCATCTCAAGGTGGATTTTTTATCTTGAAAATGGGTTGAATGTCCTTACATTTTTAGTATGTTGGGTAATACTTGGGCTTGTGCATGTGTTGTGAGGACTCTGGATATACCTCTGAGTTGCGTCAGTTTTATTGTTGCATAGCCAGGCAATTCACTTCAAATTCAAGCTGCAAACTCTGTTTTTTGGGAGGCAGCTGAAATCTTGCTTCAATTTTTTCTGCCCTTAGCTGGGCTCCTCTCTGTCTGCTCCTGGCGCATTTGGATAAGAAGTCAGCAAGAGATTTGGGCAAAGTCAGACACAGAAATGTGTCTCCCTTTCCCTGGCACTCTCCTTTCCCACATTCCTCTGTCACTGTCCAGTGGCTGTATTTGCCCCGAAGTTGTCTACTGTCTCTTTAGGGAAGCAAAACTGCAGGTTTTCTGTCGGAATTTCAGTAGGGGTCACCACTGTCCTGGTGCGCCCAGAACGGAGAGTTTTCCTGGACCACGGGGCTTCCAGGGCTGAAGCTGGGACATCTCTGGAACACCTGAGTTGGTTGGTCACCCTAAGTTGTTGCAGACTGCGGTTGAAGACATGGAAACAAAGAACTCACCCAGTGCCATTTTTTTCTTCCAGGAGCTATTTTTGGTCACTTTCCAGTGCCTTTAAGTACTGGGGTTTTTTGTTGTTGTTTCTTTGTATTTTGTCTGGAATGCACAGCTTTTAGCTATCATCTGTGGGAGAGCTTTGGTCCACTAGGGGTTTCTTAGTCATTCCCAGAAGCAAATGTCCCTTCAGTCTCTCTTACCTGACATACCGCAAACTCTAGTCCATGTCTTTTCCTCTGCTGGGCCGGACCCCCCATTCTCCATAGGCAGTCTGTCTTCTTCCTCTCCTGAGCTACCTTCCAAGTCCCCAGTCTTATGAATGTGCCTCTCCAGAATGCTCCCTGAAATCCCTACCCCAAGAGGCAGGTTCAGTGTGCAGTACTGATCGACCTTGGTCAACATCACGAAGCAATTAATGTCCACAATGCCTGGGCTCTCTTCCATTCATGAGCTCATCTGACCCTTATTGCAACCTCTGCAAACAAGGCATTTTCCTCTCCATATTGTAGATAAGACACCGAAGAGTCACTGAAGGTATTATCCAAGATCACAAAGCTGGCAAGTGGAAAAAAACAGAAAACAAACCTCTTTGCCTAGCTCAGTGCTCTGGACCCTTATCACTCGTGGCTAGTAGGACAGTGTAAATAGATCCTTCTGAATTAGCATCTTGAATCCTATCTCCGTGGATACTACCTTGCTTCTCTGATTGGCACCAGAGTTTCTGGCACTAATTCCTCATTTCACATGTGGGGTCTCTCACGTCTTGGACCGAAGGACTGTGGCTGTTCAGAGCCCTGGTCCAGCTGGGTGGTGGGTCAGTGATCATCCCAGGTGGGGATGGACAGCTAGGAAACAAATACTTTGACAAAAATTCCCAATGCCCATTATGCATGAAATTGTGCTGGGCAAAAGCCTTCTCTAAGATAATAATAGTAATAAGAATAATAACAATAATACCCACAGCCTTATATATATAAAGGAAAGGGGAGGTTTTTCTGGGAAGAAGTTTACCAGCAAGGGTGTAAAAAGATGTTACTGTGAAAGTCTCTCTGGTGAAATGTCATGGTGCTTAATTCTACTGTTACTTTCTTCTCTGTGGCAGTTTGAGTGTCTTCAGAGGGGCCCTGAGATTTTGCCCCAAGGAAAGGAGGAAATGTGGAACATGTACATTGGAAAAAGTATGGCTGCTGAGACAGAGCTGCCTGGGAGGCACCAAGCGCTAACATTCATCTCCACTTTCCGGTTAAGATCATGCTCACCTGGCCACGTTTCCCCCCAGAATTTTATTGTAAGCATTTTCAAACAGAAAAGTGGAAAGGACTTTATACTATTGGCTGGCTCTATCACTAACATTGTACTCTGTTGTTTTGCTGACATCTCTCTCCACCTGTACATCCCTCTATTTATTTTGCAACTCGTCTTAATTTTTATGTAATTAAAAGGAAATTACAGACATCAGTGCCCTGGAAGTTTTTGAGCTTAAGTTTTATTTCTCCTTGGGTCACAGAGCCTGTAAATTTTTTTTTTTAAGAGTAAGAGCTTTAAAAAATTTTAAAAAAATGTTTTAACTATTTTTGAGAGAGAGAGAGAGAGAGAGAGAGAGAGAGAGAGCATAGCAGGGAGGGACAGAGAGAGAGGGAGACAGAGAATCCCCAAAAGTCTCCATGATGTCAGCACTGAGCCCAACGCAGGGCTCAAACTCATGAACCAAACCATGAGATCATGACCTGAGCAGAGATCAACAGTTGAACATTTAACTACATGAGCCACCCAGGTGCCTTTAACTTGTAAAATCTTTATGTTTGTTTAACCCCTACCTCCCTGTCTCAAAGGGCTTGTTTCATTCATAGAGGGGCCCCTCTGGGCTCTTCCCTTTTTGGTCCTCGTCTGTGTCGATGTCCATCACTCCCCGAGCATGTCTTGGGAGCAGAAACTCGGCTGGGGGTGGGGGAAATCTGGCTGTGCGGGAGGACCTCGCCCCTCCCAGGAGGCCACCTGTCTAGAGGAGGAGCCTGGGGGTTAGGCGACAATACCCAGCAATGCCCACTGCCCATGTATACACAGGAGACTGTGATTTTAAAGTAAGAAACACAGAATCCTTTGGAATCTCCTAAGTGACGGGAGGGATAGAAGTGTCTTTTGGTCTGTTAATGAGGTGACTTTTGGAGCCCATCTAAGGATGGGAGCTGGTGGCCAGGAGAACCAATAATGTGATTGGACGCTTTGAACTTTTAGTCCCACCCCCTCAACCTCGAAGGAGGGAAGGCGGCAGAAGGTTGAGTGAGTCACCAAGGGCCAGTGACTTAATCAGTCAGTCATGCCCATGTGATAAAGCCTCCATTCACCCCCAAAAGGTGAGGGTTCAGAGAGCTTCTAGGTTGGTGAATACGTGGAGATGTGGAGACAGTGGTGCGCTCAGGGAGAAAATGGAATTGAGGTCCTGAGATACAACCTTCTCTAATACAGACGGCTTTTCCTGAATTATATCCTTTTATAAGAAACTCGTCACCTAGGAAGTAAAATACTTCTCTGAGTTCTGTGAGCTGCTCTAGCAAGTTAAATGAACCTAAGGAGGGGGTCGTTGGACCCTCCAATCTGTAGCCAGTTGGTCAGAAGCACAGGTTGAAAGAAGACTTCAATTACTTCCATTTTGACCTCAAACTTCCTTATTGATTAAGTTCCTTTGCAGTTGATCTCTTAACACAGGCAGAAGGCACTGCAGGCGAAGCATCCCCTGATGGGAACCAAATCCGCTTCCTCAAGCAATAGGGACTGCGCCGAGCCAGCAAGACCCCAAGACAGTGATCAACCTGACCTTCACTGCCCACCTGCGGTACCCACCGACCTTTGCCCCCGCCTTTTCCTGGACGTCTTTTCAGCACTTGGGAGACAGTCGTTAGGATATTAGTCTGCTGCCTTCCCCGGGGTTGGCCTCACTGAAATAAATCCCTTTCTTCTTCCACCACCACCTCTCTCTCTGCCTTTGGATTTTGTCAGTGATGAGTGGCCCATCTCGGTCTGCTGGAACGTCCAAGCCAGCTGTTCTTACACCGCTGTGCCCCGGCTACGAGGTGACAACCTGGACCTGCCGGTGGCATCTAAAGGTGGATGGGGCAGACTTGTAGGACTGAGCCCTTCTCCTGTGGGATCTGAAGCTGTCTCCAGGCAAATAGCGTTAGAACCGAGTTGAATTCACAGACACCCAGCTGCTGTCCGAGAACTGAGTTGATAATGTGGAAACACCACCCCACTTCCGACACACATTGGAATAACTGGTGGTCAGGATCTTAGCTGGTGTCAGAATCCTCAACACCCCATGCATATCACACATGTGCACATACACACACACGCGTGATCACTGCCAGCAACCCCATCAGGGCCCACAAAAGTCGAGGAGCCATCCATTGGCCACAGTGATGCGATTTTCAGACTTGCCCCAAAGTGGTTTGTGATATTGGTGGTGGCTTCTCTCCCGTCACTGGTGGTAGGAAAGGACACCAGCAGAAATATCTTATTCATGAAGACATTCTTCTGTGTCTTGTACCAAAAACATTCATCAAAACCAAAATCAGAAAGAAAAATTGAAATGCACCATGAAATAGCTTTCTTCTGGGCTCAGCTGGCTGATTTTTATGTTGTATGAAGTCTGGTTAATTTTTCTCGTCGTTCTGGAGCCGCTGCTAACAGAAGACAGGCTGAAAGCCCACACATTCCCATCACACTGTTCCCCTCGTTTGCTCTGACTGTATTGTTCTTTCCAATTCTTCTCCATAGGCTTCTGGGCCCGCTCCTCGGGGGCCACAGTTCCATCATTTTTATCTATTTTATTTCTGAAAGGTTCACTACTCCAGTGTCTCACATTTCTTAAAATCTCCAAAGCATTCATAACCAAGAGGCTTTCTTTCCCTTTCTCTCCTGCTCAGCCTTCCCAAGGAGCCAGAAGCATCTTCTGCACATCCTGCTTAGAGTTGAGGGTAGACCCGATTGCTTCGTTTTCTTCCTAATGAACCAATCCATTCACCCAGACGATCTTACACTTCAGTTCTCACAAATCTAAGCATGGCTGGCACCTGTGAAGTAGAGGAATTCTTTGTCAGAGTCTTTTTCTTCGGAAACATTCACCAGGGGATAGTAAGTTCTTAAAGGAAATGCAAACAACAATCTAGTAAGGAAGAAAAACCCCATTTCTCATAGATTTTACCCACTTTTATTTCCTTCTCATTCATGTCCTGCCTGTTTAGAGGGTTTCTTCAATCTCCCTTTGATTATGGGAAAATGCCAATTAACAGAAAGGGTAAATATCCCCTAAATCTTCAATAATATCTAACAAACATGTGATTTTATTCTATTCCTGACAATTTTGATGGTTTTATGGATTAATGGATCTTCCCATTGAATTATTGAGCATAAGCCTTAAATAAAAACATCTAAGAAGCCTTTCTCTGGTTCCTTCCCAGCCACAGGACAGGCCAACCTCGAAGCTCACTTCCTTATCAGTACACTCACACCCTGCGATTTATTCCCAATGCACGCTCACCAGAACTGCACTCTGCCGGAAGGGCTCGGTGCTCTCCAGCCCACATACTGTCAAGGCCACCCCGTGGGGTAAGGGGGCCTTTCTCTAGTCTCGAACAAAATGCTATCAGTCTCTCAATTGACTTACTTCAGGTCTTCTTCAGTTTCCTGATTCTGCTGACAGGCGACTACGTTGGCGAATGCTTTGTTCGACACACTAACAAAAAAACCCATTTTCTTTGTGTGTGTGCTTTTTTAAAGTTTATTAATTTACTTAGAAAGAGAGAGAGAACGGGAGAGAGGCAGAGAGAGAGAGGATCCCAAGGCTTCACACTGTCAGTGAGGAGACTGACTAGGGGCTCGAACTCACGAACCTGAGCCACCCAGGCATGCCTCTTTTTTTTTTTAAGCTTTTAATTAGTTTGTTTTTTTTTTCTTTTTCTTAAGTTTATTTATTTTGAAAGAGTGCTGGAGTGGGGGAGGGGCATAGGGAGGGTCCCAAACGGGGTTCGGCACTGTCAGTGCAGAGTCCGATGCAGGGCTCGATCTCACCAACAGTGAGATCTTGACCTGAGCTGAAATCAAGAGTCAGATGCTTAACTGACTGAGCCACGCAGGCAGCCCCTTTATTTTTTTTTAAGTAATCTCTACACCCTATGTGGGGCTTGAGCTCACCACCCTGAGATCTAGAGTGGCATGCTCTTCTGAGCTAGCCAGGCCCCCTAAAAAAGGTAAATATTTTCTAACTCCACAATTATCTTCCATAATATCTAAAAGCATAGAACTTTATTCTACTCCCAACAGCTTTAGACGGTTTTGTGGGTTAACAGACCTTCTTACTGAACTACTGAGTCATTGAACTTGAGAAGGCAGAAACAGCTCCTGTGCAGAGGTGGAAGATGAAGTGGAAGTTTGGCATCTTCCACTTCCACTTTCCCCCTGGCATAACCGGGGGAAAATTCTGTTTTCAGTCATATTTCCCCCCTGGTTATATTCTAGGCTGGTGAATAGGGGCTGCAGCAGACTGGGGATTGAAGTGACCCGGACTTCTATAGTAGGATTAACATTAGAAATAAAAGTATACCTAGTGATCTCTAATATCTGGGTTTGGTCCTGAAAGGTGGTGTATGAATTCAATTTGGGTCGCTGTGTAATTTTCTCATTTACTTACACCATAGATTTTCGGTTGCTTTACCTGGGCATCTAATTATCCTTAAAAAGTAATTCTTGCCAACATTTCTTTCTGTTTTTCTGCTCATAGGCTTCTGATAAGTAGCTATTATTCTTTTAATGAGTGCTTACAAATGCCTCGGAAACTGCACTTGTAAGAAGACGATGCTTTTATAAGGCCTTACGTTATTTCTTTTAGACAACATTTCTCATGCTGGAGTTTTTCTAGACAGAGCACACCTATGCTGAACCGCCTTGGTAGGCCCGCCTCCACTAGGGCACTGGGAAGTTTCTGGTTATCCGTTCCGCTGTAACCAACCACCGCAAAACATAGCGGCTTGAGACGACCATGTATTTCTATGTCTCGTGGTTCAGTGGCGTAGCTGGGTTCAGCTATGTGACTTGACCTTGGATCGCTCATGCAGTTGCAATCGGGTATCGGCGCAGCTGGGACTTCCCGAGCCTCCGAGAAGGCTTCTTTAGCCGCACGTGGCATGCCGAGGCTAGGGTGGCTGTGAGAGCCGGAGGCTGGCGGGGCCTCCTCACTGCAGAGCCTCCTCAGAGTGGGAGAACTTCTTCCTGGCGGCGGCTTCCCCAAGAGATGCCATGTGACAGGAGCCCGGTAGACGCCACAAGTCTTCTTCCGAGGTAGCCTTGGAACTATGTAGCCTATGGAACTGAGGGGGGCCAAACCGGATTCAAGGGGATAAGGCTACGCAAAGGCACGGACACAAGGAGGTGTGGCTCATGGGAGACCCGCCTTTGGAGTTCAGCTACGAGCCCCTGACTACATGCCTATTGCTACGTGTTCAGTGTGTCATCGTGTTTGTAAAGTGGGTTAACTGGGGCTAATGCTACTTCTTCCAGTGGCCTTTCTGGGAACATCTAATGTAATAATGATAATAATAATACTGGTGTTAATAATGTCTACCACTCATGGAGCGATTACACAGAGAACTGTGCAAAAGCACACAAAAAATTCCTGCTCTCCCAGAGCTTGAATTCTAGGCGGGGACAAATGCAATACAATAAAGTAGAAAATACATAATATGTGATAGTGATAAATGCTACGGAGAAAAAAATAAGCAGGGGTTGAGGAAATGATAAGTTGAGGAAATGTGGCCTGAAGCAGTTTTAAACAGGCTGGTTAGAGAAGGCTGCCCTGACAAGGGAACGATCGAGCAGAGATCCGAAGAATATGAGGGAGTGAGTCTTATAGTAAGGGGCCCACGTGGCTGGGACTCAGTCGTGGTGATGGGACAGGTGTTGGGAGACAGGGCCCCTGTGGTGGGAGGCTTGGGGGCTGTGATAGTCTCCTAAGGCCTTTCACTTGGTTTTTACTTTGAATGTCAATGGGAACCCATTGGAACCCCAAAGGGGAGCCATTTGAGCAGAGGAGTGGCTCTCTCAGCAGAAAGGGAGCCACCGGGCAGGGGCGTATGCGGTTTGGCCCTGGGTGGTGGCTGCAGAAGCCATAGATACTGAGATGTCATATTATGGCTATATTTTGAAGGCAGGAAGCAACAGGATTTGGTTACAGATTGGATTTGGAGACAGGTTCCAGAGAACACTGCTCTGAGAAGTTTTGGCATAAGTGAGACGGAGTGGGGAACTGATGTGAGGTTCCAAGGGGCATGTGGCTTTCTAATTTTTTTTTTAAAGATGTGAATAATATCTGGGGCTGGCTCAGTCCATGGAGCGTGCGACTCTTGATCTCAGGGCTGTGAGTTCGGGCTCCATGCTGGGTGTACAGATTACTTAAAAACAGTATTTAAAAACTGTGAATAATGTTTGTATGCTGGTGGGAATGGCCCAACGGAGAGGGAAGAGCTGGTGATGCAGGAGAGAGAGGGGCTAATCGCTGGCGGGATGGCCTTGAGTGGGAAATGTGGATTCAGGGTACGAATGAGGGGTCCTTGAGGGGGGTGCCTGGACAGCTCAGGCAGAATAACAGTGGAAGGGCCAAGTTCACGGCAGGTGGGGGGATGTGGAGTGGCACTTATGGGACTCCTCTTCCGATTGTCTCCACCAGAGCCGCAGAAGGGGTTTTGGGGGGTCTGGAAGGGAGACTATTTGCAAAACAGCCCCCCAAACGCAGGAGGAGTGAACCCAGGGGCAGGACGCAGGGCCTGTGAGAGACCCTTGGGCTTTGAACAGCGGGACCAGCAGCATGGCTGTGTCTCCAGTCTTGGCAGCTTCGTGGTCGTGGGAGCACTAAGAGAGGACGGGACAGGTGCAGGTGGATGTTGGCAGTGAGTTCAAGGGAAGGAAGGGAAGGGACGGGGGGTGGCACTCTGCAAGGCAGAGCCTCCGCCGGGGACCTGGGCTCTCAGCCAGATGAGGAAAGGGGGGGAACTTGAATGAGGAGGAGCCATGGAGGTGATGAGCCATGAGGGATGCTGTGGAGCCTGAAATACGGCCTCAGGGCTACCGAGGGGGTTCCCTACCCAGGTTCATGGGTATCTACACCAGGTGTATACCCAGGTTCCCGCAAGCTTTTCTAAGTGGTCTAAGAATACCTTCTGGGCCTAACAGGAAAACCAAATCACATATGTCAATAACAGACCCTCAAAACCAACGAATAGAACTACAAACCTTTTAGGGTTTCCGTCTATAGGGTCACCACTAACTGCTCAGCCCATAGAGTCAGCAAGGAAGGCCTTTGAGAAATGGCTGGCTGCGACCCAGGCCCCGGGGCCACAGTGTGTGGGAGCCACACCCCTACCCAGGACCCACTCCCCTATATCGGACCCCCCTCCCCCACCCCAGACCTTGGGGCCACTGCCTGTGGGAGTGAAATCCCTACCCAAGATGCCCCCCAATCCCCTGCCAGACCTCTTCTCCCTGGGTCCCCAACCCCCTCTCCTGCTCGAAGTAAAGGCGGGACCTAGGACTGACTGCAGGCAAAGGCTCCTGGGGCGAAGCCAAGCGCCCCGCCAAGACCCGGGCCTGGGTGTTGAAAGAAGCCGAGATGAGGCAGGGAGGGCTGCTCCACCCAACACCCACCGGGATTGCGGATTTCGGATTCAGATGTGGATGCGGATTCAGCTTTGGAGCCTGGGCCTCCCATAGTCTCGGCGTGTGGAGCACTTTCCCTGCCAACGCTTGGCACTCTCCCCAACCCCCATTCAGGCGTCAGCTTTCAGCCTAAACACTTGCTCAAACCTGCCATCAGTTTGGGGGCCGCTGCATGGGGCAGTCTTCCCCTGGAGCACTGCTGCCACACTGCTCCTGGTGTCTGCTCACCGCTCACTTGCTGCAAACAGCAGGGCCCAGAAAGGCGAGCCTTTATCTCTGTTGTTCGCAGCTGAACCCCCAGCCCTAAAATACTGTCTAGATCACGGAGGGACCCCATACGAATGGACGTGTGAATGATGAGTCTTCCCCACAACTACCCCACACCACCCATAGGGAATTGCGTCTCTGTGAGGCCCACTTGCTCAAGGTTGCAAGGCTCGGAAGTCTCAGTCTTGAACCAGGGCCTCTGGTTTCTCACCTTCTCTGCTCTCTGGTACCCTGGGTGAGGATTCCAACTCCGAACGCTCAAACGTCAGGGAGCAAACTGGTGAGGGCGGGGGTGGGGAGTGGGGGGGCTCAGTCTCCGTTTTGCCCCACTGTGAACCAAGTTTCAGTTCCAAGCTGCGCCTGTCTTGCTGGCCTCTGCCTCTGACCTTCAGGGATCGAGAGCAAAGAATCTGGGTATTTACTCTGGACTTGATCTGAGGCAAAGCGACAGTGAAGATTGCTTTGACACAATTTCAGGAGCTGGCTCTCTGGCTGGCTGCTGTCCGCTTGCTGGTTGTGGAGGGTCATTACCACGGTCCGTGTCCCAAATAACAAAGACTGTCAAGCTTCAATAACTTGCACAGGACTGGATCTGCTTCGGAATCCCCGCAATGTGTTTCCGACCCTGCCGGCTCACACGGGGGCTGGGGACCAGGGCGCCCGGCCGGCCTGGCTCCCAGGGCTGCCTCAGTGGGCCTGAACTGCAGGGCGGGCGCGTGCTGCCTGTCTGCACAGCCGTTGTAAACCATCTGTGCCGGGGTCAGGTTTATCTTTGCATGGATTGCTTCAGGCTTGGGCGTACTGTGTGGTTTCTGCACAGACAAAGACCGGGATCCTAACTGTCAGAGCCAGGGCACAAATAACCCAATGATCCGTGAGAAATTCACATACAAACACACAGGAAAGTACAATAATACAGGAACTGTATTGACATTAATTTTAAAAAACCGGAGACAATGCCCTTCCGACGTGGCTCAGGGCTCCAGGTAGCAGGTCTGCTTAGAACGGCCTCCTTGTTTCCTCGCTGGGCCCGATGGCCAAGGAGGCCTTGCCTCGTGAGAACAGCTGTGGCATAATTAAGTCAAAGGATGGTGGCCTTCTCCCGTGGAAGTGTGAACATTCAGGAAGAGCTAAGGTAAAAACAAGAGCTGAAAGTTCACTCTGCACTGTCAGAGGACGATGCCCTTGGGCGGCAGCCCTGGAGTCAAGGTCAGGCTTTCCTTTTCTGTATAGTTTCTTGAAGGGAGAGGTCCAGTCACTTTTTTTTTTCCTTGAGAGACAGAGAGGACACAAGTGAGCGAGGGGCAGAGAGAGAGAGAGTAGTGGAGTTCACATGGGGCTCGAGCTCACCTGATGTGGGACTTGAACTCAACAACTGTGAGATTATGACCAGAGCTGAAGTCAGATGCTTAATGACAGAGCCATCTAGGTGCCTGAGGTCTGGCCACTTCTCAGCTTATCACTGAGCGAGGGGTTAGAGGGAAGGAGACGGGATCTCAAAAAAGGAGGAGGAAAAAGAAAAGAAGAAAAAGTGGAAGAATATCCTTTTATGGAGAAAGATGAACCCCTCCCTCTGTAGTCACGTGGCTTTGATTTCTCTGCTAAATCCAGTGGGTGAACCTCTCCATCCCTCCCCCACCCCAAAGAAAAGCCCAGCCCGAGCACACACACGTGTTTCCTTTCGTGGTGTCTCTTAGTAGGAAGACAAGCTGGCATTTTTGAAAGGTCTCTGACAAAGGAAAGCATAAAGGAAATAGCTAAAGAAAATATCAGTAGTATAGAAAATCAGATTTCTAGGAGTGCCTGGGGGCTCAGTCAGTCGAGCATCCGACTCTTAGTTTCGGCTCAGGTCGTGATCACGAGGTTTTGTGAGTTCGAGCCCCGTGTCGGGCCCTTCCCTGACAGTGCAGAGCCTGCTTGGGATTCTCTGCCTCCCTCTCTCTGCCTCTCCCCCACTCATGCTACCTCTCTAAAAATAAATAAATAAACTTTAAAAATTTTTTTAAAAATCAGATTTCCCAGAGATGGATTTCTTTCTTTCTTTCTTTCTTTCTTTCTTTCTTTCTTTCTTTCTTTCTTTCTTTCTTTCTTTCTTTCTTTCTTTCTTTCTTTTTTAATATTTTTATTTATTTCTAGGAGAGAGAGGGACAGGGAGACAGCGTGAGCAGGGGAGGGTCAGAGAGAGGGGGAGTCACAGACTCTGAAACAGGCTCCAGGCTCTGAGCTGGCAGTCAGCACAGAGCCAGACGAGGGGCTCAAACCCAAGAACCGCGAGATCATGACCAAAGCGAAAGTCGGACGCTTAACTGACTAAGCCACCCAGGCGCCCCCACAGATGGATTTCTGATCCTACCGTAATGATATTCTCACTCCGCAGGATGGTGCAACTTGACAGGCGCGAGGGCTGTGCCTCTTGTGATGGCCGCCATCTTGGTGTTCATCACCCAGGAGCTGGTCTTGATACTTGACACTGAGGAAAGCCCTGCTCCCCACGTGCTCTGTCACTCAAAGCTGGTTTCCATGTAAGGAATCCACCCTGAAATAGATACAGTGAACTATTCACCTTTTGGTAGGACTTGCCCACCCCACCTCTTAGAAGACGACTTTCCAAGTCTGCAGATCAACTAATGTAAGAATAACTGAAATATATCATCACTTCCATCTTCCTGTAATGACACACATGAGTTTCTCCTCTGAGGAATGGAGGCCTTGCACAAATGAGGAGCTTAATAACTATTAGTTGAGTGAATAAATGAATGACGTTTTATTTCTCAGATTGATTTACAGAACAGAAATGACTGACGTGCCTGGAGCCCAGCAAATGGTTAAATAAGCCTGTTGTGGGGTTTATCAGCGTCCGCAGGCTCTTCTAGACTGAATGGTTACTTAAATCCTTTCCCTGGTTCATTCCCTCCTTCCATCCACCCAAAGCCTTCTGCATGGATGTGTTTTGTGCAGCAAGAGTAGGGAACAAGGACATATCGGTGAGAGGCCCTCCTCTGAGCTCTCCGAAGCAGGGATGGGCATTATTCAGGGAAAGTAGGGCTGAGGGCAGTACAAGGGATCAATTGCACTTGTGAACAGTTTGCTGGAGTTATGACATGTAAGCATACCTTTGGGAAATGAAGCAATTAGTGTTTTGAAACCGTACACACACGAAGGTAGCATTGCTAAGTGTCTTCTTACAAATGGGTCGGACAATAGAGAAGGAACCTGGAAACCTGGCAATTCAGAATGAATTCCTGTGAACACAACAACAAGAAGTGATTTGGGGTTGGCAAAGATTGAAAGGGATGTGGGTTCACAAGGTTGCCAATGCAAGTTAGGACACAGAGGCTTCCAAACTTTTATTAATTTTTTGGGGGGAGGGGTACAAGTGAGTGAGGGGCAGAGAGAGAGCGAGAGAGAATGAGAGAGGGAGAGAGAGAGAAACGGTGCTCAGCAGAAGTGGGGCTCATGCTCAGCCAGAGTGGGGCTCAAGCTCACACATCATGAGATCATGACCTGAGCCGAAATCAGTTGCTTGATCAACTGAGCCACAGGTGTCTGCTTGCAAACTTTTTAAAAGCGGATGCCCTTGGAACCAAAAGATTCCATACTTTCCTCATGAAGACAGTCATCACACTTTATTTGCATTTCTTATTTAATACCTAAATTCTCTACCGGACTCACAGCCCTGAAGGAGGGACTGTGTGTATCTTGATTATTGAGCTATGCCAAGTGCCAAGAGAGAGTTCTAGGAGGCACTCAATACATGTACCAAGGAATTAGTGAATACCTCCCGTTTCTAAGAGGTAGCCCCAAAATGTTGATAAATGGCCATTTACCTCTTCATGGCTTCTAATATGTCTAACTAAATTAAAGCATCTATTCAGGGACCCCTGGATGGCTCAGTCCGTTAAGCTTCTGACTTCAGCTCCAGTCATCATCTCACGGTTCCTGAGTTTAAGCCCTGTGTCCGGCCCTGTGCTGACACATGGGAGCCTGGAGCCTGCTTCAGATTCTGTCTCTCCCTCTCTCTCTGGCTCTCCCCTGCTCACACTGTCTCTGTCTCTCTCAAAATTAAACAAACATTAAAAAATTTTAAAAAGGCATCTATTCAATAGAATACCATGCAACCATTTAAAATGATGTTCCAATAAGTGAATAAGAATATTAAAAAAATAGAGACAGAGAGGGAAAACAACGTTCCATACTTATGGACACAGGGAAGTGTTCACAATCCAAAGCCATGGAAACACAAAGCCAGTGACACAACTATACACCATCTATTGTGGTGTTTTTGTAAAGTAGAAAAGCTGTGGGGTAGAAACCCAGGTATTTTTATTTTCCTCTTTAGGCTTCTATATTGGCTGGCTTAAAAAAGTTTTTTTTTTTTTTTTAACAAATTCCTTTTTGTAGTGTGAAAAGCCAATAAAACCACTTCCATTTTGAAAACAATGTAATTGTTGGTTCCCATTTGGCCTTTCTCCACACACACGGGGCAATTATGTGTTGGTCCCGGAAAGGAGGAAAAATAGCTTCAATTAGAGAACACCAGAAACTCGCACCTCATTAATTGACGGAATTAAAAAGAAGGAATTGTGTCTGCTAGAGGCTCTCTCCTTTGTAGCAAACAAAAGGACTCTGAAAAGCAATTTAAAAAAAGCCAAAGAAATAAAAATGCATCACAGGCCGCAAGTTGAGTTGCCCGAGGAAGATTCAGAACGGCAAATCGGGACATGATGAATCGCAAGGGTTTTTTCCCTTTCGATCCAACACATAATAATGCATAATTGCAGCCCAGTGTCACCTGCTTGGAGGCCCCAAGTCCCCCAGTCCCTCTGCAGTCTCTTTATTTTTTTTTAAATATCCGAACCCTCACTCAAGAAGCTATGCCACGCTCTGGCTAGAGGATGTTGTTGACCTCAGCAGAATGAACAAGGGCTCCCCCGGATTTGGGGGTAGGGGTATAAGTTTATGTTCTCACTGTCATCTCTTGCTACAAATCCCCGCTTTTGCTGAATCTGGGCGACCTCTCTTCTCACTCCCCAAGGCACTGTTTTGTCCTCCCCGACACGGCTCCCTCCCATTCCCCAAAGCACCAGAATCCGATGACTGTGTGGGGCCTGAGGAGCCCCCCACAGCCCCGCTCAGAGTAGATACTGACTTGCAATTAATGGCCCAACATCACACAGCCCTTCATCCCTTTGCGTTCCTGCCATGGGGTCCTTCTCCCTGGTTGTCCCTCATCTCACCGTGTCCGTGCCTGCTGTCTTATGTCTTCAGCCTGCCTCTTTTCTTCTAGATGCTTCTCTTCCATATCTGCTCTTCTCTCCATCTTCCAAGCCCACGAAGTCTGTTTCCTCTAGAAGTGCTGGAGGACCCTGCCTACATTCTCCGTACTTTAATTTTTTTTAATATTTATTTATTTTGGGGAGAGCACAAGCAGGAGAGGGACAGAGGGACAGAGGGACAGAGGGACAGAGGAACAGAGGATCCGAAGTGGGCTCTGTGCTGACAAGCTGGCAGCAGCCTGATGTGGGGCTCGAACTCACGAACCATGAGATCTTGACTGAGTGGAAGTCGGAAGCTCAACCCACCGAGCCACCCGGGTGCCCCACATCCCTCATGCTTTGTTAAGGAGAAAGATTTAATTTCCTTACTTTTTGCCCTCCCCTGCCAGTCTCGACCCAAATAAACTCCACTGGGGGCTATATGTCTTCTGACCAAAAAGCCCCCACATATTTTCTTAAGCATGCGTGCTGCCTACATCGAGTAGTGCCTTTTCCCCCTAGCATGTGAAAGATCTACGTTAATTAAAAATTTTAACTGGTAATTTCCTCTTCTCATTGAAATATAGATAGCTATCAGGTGTCAGAGGTGCTTAGCTACGTGGGTATTTGCTACATTTCTGTATACACAGGCTTGTCCCTGTCCACACACAACTGTTTTTTTTTTTTTTTTAAGTAAAATAAAACCAGAGCTTTCTTTAAGAATCTGTTCCCATTTCTGTTGTACAAGCTTCAGAGGTGGGGAAGCAAAACAGGAACATATGGAAAAGGTATTTTGCGGTTTGGTACAGACATTTCATAAGAGATCTCAGAGCAGCTGTGTCTCAGAGAGTCTTTGCCAAGTAGTCTCGAATCAAGGAAAACAAGAGTTTCCATTTGGATGGAGGTCTTGGTGGCTGTCCATGGCCCTCAGAGAGGTTTCAGTCTCTTGTTCCTTGCAGATGGCTCCTGGGATGTCCCCCTCCCCCATCAGCTGGGGTTTCTCTCTCTGAACTCTAGGGAGAGGGCACCCCAGGTCCCGGAGAAAGATAGTGTTCTTTGAAGTAGCGCCGGGATGGACAGTTATAATTCCTCCTCTGTGTATTGCAAGCTGTGAATAATTTAGAGTTGCACTGCAACCCTTACTGGCCATTGACCGTTCAGCAAATCTCTGCCTTTCCCCCTCTCTCTGCCTTGGATGGCCCCGAACACATTTACTAGAGCATCCGGCATTGAGTTTGTGCCTAAGCATTCAAGAAACACAACCGGAATTGCCCGAGAACACGCGTGTGCATTGACTGCAAGCGCATAAATAGTGTTTCGGAGTCACGTCTGGGAGGCATGATGACCTTCTTGTGGGTGTCCGCGTCCCGGAGGGACATTTATAGCAACAGCGAAAAGGCCAGATAATGGCCTCATTTAGAACAGCCATTTAGGACCATAAATACATTTCCTCGAATAAATCTGCTGATTACGCTCGCACGTCGCCTTGACAGCACAGCCAAGTGGTTTGCCCAAAACGCTGCGAAAGGCCCCACCGCACGTTCATCCACATCAGGGACCTCAGAGGCAGAAATAGGATCGCCTGGCCCTCTCGGAAATGATTGCACAAAATGAGGAGAGAAATGGGGGGCAAATCTCGCAGGAGCCAGCATTTGTTATCTAGCCGGTTGCCTATAGGAAATCATAATCACTGCTTCAGGAAAAATTGGCCACAATTCAAGAGCCAGAAAAGCATTTCTACAAATATCTTTGAGATGACAAAAGGAAAAGAAAAACACAAGTTTTCTTTCAGAAACACGATAAAGATGAAGTAGACAGTGAAATGCTGGCTTGTTAACCCTTCAGATGGTCAACATGTTTAAAATCTGTTAGAACTTCTCCTTGGGTTTTAGGAAGCAGTTTAAATTCCTTGAGATGACGGAAAAGACTCTGCATGGTTTAGCTGCGTCCTCTCTGCCACCAGGGGTCTTTCGTGATCTGCCTCTAACCATACAGAGCCATCAACAAAGGTCTCTTGCTCTCTGGACTGTTCTCCCCTCTCCTAGCCACACCTGCTTCCCTTAGTAAAATCTTATTTGTCATTAGGAACTCAGGGTACAGGTCATCCCCCCTGGGAAGTCCTCCCTGAGTCTCTTCCTCCAGCCCTGACTGATTTGGTCCCCCCCCCCCGCTCTGACGGCAGCCCTGGTCATCTCGTGTGGTTTTCTTGTCTTTCTTCCAGGAAGCTGAGAGAATGGGCTGTATTCCTAGTTCTGGAATACAGTCGGTGCGGGGTGAACATTTCTTAACTAGTAAGAGACAACATGTACCATGTACCAGGCACTAATCTTAAGTCCTTTACATGCCCTATCTCTCTGAGTCCCCCCACTCCCCGCCCAACCTTTGCCACAAAGCCTTATGGGGTGGAGACTCATAATAACTTCATTTTATAGGGAGAAAACTAAAGCACAAAAAGTGTCAGTCATACCATTAGTAAGTGTTGGAATCAGGATTTGAATTAGGCAGTTACCCTCCTGAGCTCCTATTTTTATTTTTTTACTTTTATTTTTTGTTAATGTTTATTTATTTTTGAGAGAGAGAGAGACAGAGCATGAGTGAGGGAGGGGCAGATAAAGACGGGGAGACACAGAATCCGAAACAGGCTCCAGGCTCTGAGCTGTCAGCACAGAGCCCGATGCGGGGCTTGAACTCAGGTACAGCGAGATCATGACCTGAGCCGAAGTCGGATGCTCAACTGACTGTGCCGCTTAGGTGCCCCATGAGCTCCTATTTTTTTTATTTTTTAAAAACATTTATTTTATTTTTTGAGAGAGAGGGAGAAAGAGACACAGAGTGCAAGCTGAAGAGGGGCAGAGAGAGAGGGAGATACAGAATCTGAAGCAGGCTCCAGGCTCTGAGCTGTCAGCACACAGCCGGACGCACAGCTCATACCCTCAGGAGCTCATGACCTGAGCTGAGGTCAGACACTCAACCAACTGAGCCACCCAGGCGCCCCTTGATGTTATTTCCTGAGAGTGGATGAGGTCAGGAGAAGCTAGGGTTCTACTCTAACACACACCAGAGCCTGGCCCCTTGCTCTCAGGAGCCAGATGCCTATAATATGGCGTCTGTGGGGAGGTGGTGAAGGGGTGGGATGGGGGTGGGAGAAGCCACTCTTTTTCTTTGACATCTTCTTGCTCCCCTGACTTCTTGCCAGTTTGTTCCTTTTGGGGTAAATAATTGTAAACTGCAGGGGTGAAGCTATAAACAATAAGCCCCACTTGCCCTTATTACTGTGACTCAACCATTAATGTTTTAGAAAAAAATGCCTTCTCTCTCCAGCCTAGACATTCTTCAGACAGAAACTTCCATAGATTTCTACCACGTGTGCTGGTGCCTCAGGCACAAAGTATCAGTGGCTCTTTCACTGCCCCCCCTTCTGGACTCTGACGGTCCATCACTCAGGTCCAGGTAGGGGTGAAGTGAGAGGTACCAACCGAAGGGTGCCTGAGGTCCCAGCTGGGCTCCAACAGGGCTCTCCTTGGGTGTCCCCAGAGACAGTGGCTGCTGGGCACCTCTGGAGATGGGCAGAGGGCCAGAGCTACAGACTGTGTCCTTTGGATGGTTTTAGTGCCTCAGCCCCAGAACAGAGCTTGGGGATTAGTAGGATGTAGGACGTTTGTTTCCCGTGGAAGGGAAGAGGGAAGAGAGGAGGGTGGGAAGGAAGGGAGGAGAGAAGGAAAGAAAGATGGAGGGAGGGACGGAGGGAGAAAAGGAAGGAAAGTCGGTCCAGAAGGATACACAGACCTGGGTACTGAAGAGGGGAAGGTTAGACACGAGACAAGAAGAGCCACGGGTCATGCGAACCTAAGGTAGACCACAGCTGAGGGTGGGGGTGGCCTTTAGGGTGGTGGGTTTTATTTTCCACATGTTTCCCCCAGGCTGGATTTCTTCTAGGTCTCAGGGCCATGTTCATCCTCCTGGGTACAGGACTTGGACTTTGTGATAAACAAATTGCTACACTGGGATTTTCAACAACCCCCAGGTCCCACGGTGCCTCTTCTCTGAACTCACCCAGCCTCTCATGGTTCAGATCTGCTCATGAGGCTGCTTGAAACACGAAGCGAGCTTACCCCAGGTATATTTTGATTTTAGGCAGAATTTGTCTTTACGCAGAGAATGGCTCAGAGATTTCAGAACGGGCTATGGACTTAGTTCACTGTGGTTGGGTTCCCACAATCTCCCCACAAAGGGCTCCTAATGAGATGATCTCCAAGCGTTACCCAGGTGCTTATTTATTGTTTTTCCCGGGTATGCCCGGATAGATGGCAATGACGAACCTGAACTCTAATTATTTTATCACAAGGAGGTCAGCTCAATGTGAGATCTCATGGCTGAGACCCAGAAAATATCATAACTCACTCAAGATAAGGTCAGTGTCATGGAGTAAATCACAAACTCTATGGTTAGAACAACCCTCCATATACACTAACGTCCATTGGCAGACATGTTCTTAATCAGTTCTTCCAAACAATGCGTCCTCTATTTGAAGGGTTTGCTGCTTTAATCTCAGACAATAACGGTCATTCACTTTCTCAAGCCGGCAGCTGCCTTCCCCTCTGTACTAAAATTCCTTAATTGGAATCACCCTCCCATTGACCTAATCCATTCATTACAAACTATTCCAGACAAGCTCCTGATAACCCCGTAGTCGAGGCGGCTCTGTTTTTCTCTTATTTAAGATGCTTTTCCACTCGAGGAAGCTCTAGTCACTGCTCTGAAAGCTCATTTCTTTTGTCCTCACGTTCATAATGCACAGCTTTGCATTTAGCAGCAGACCTGGGACCACTCGATCTTGGGTTTTCATTAGTTATCCAACAAGGCTGATTAGAGCTGTGCTAGGAAATGAGTATTCTCCTACGCTCTCGATGGGAGTGTAAGTTGCTGCAACATTTCTGGAGAGCAGTTTTGTGCCATGTGTCAAAGCTTTAGAATTAAATCATTAATGAAGAATTAATATTAAATGCTAATTAACTATAACTAACATTAGATAGTAATATTAAATAAATTGTTAATAATTTAAAAGCATTTGTTCAAATAAATGTCTGGAAATTTATCTGAAATAATCACGCCTGTGTCAAATGATTTGACTACGAAGATGCTCACTGAGACTTTTTTTTTTTATAAAAGCAGAAAACTAGACCTGCCGAAATGCATAATAATAAAGGATTAAATTAATTCATGAATTATGAATACGTTTTTAGGACAGCACCATGCGATGAGCTTGACAAGAGCCGCAGGGACAAGGCAAGGATCCAGGGCGGGCCAGCTGCTACCCACCTTGACCATCCCCCGGAGAGGCGCGGAGGCCAGGGAGGGTGAGATGACCAGAACGTGTCAGCAGAGACCTCTGCGGAGTGCCCTGCGGAGAGCAAGGACCGCTGGTCAAGAACAAGGCCAGCCCAAGGGACCTTGTGCAGACTCTCCTTTCTCTCTGATCTTCAGCTCATCTCCTGTTGACTGAGCTAAAGACCACGGCAAAGGTAAGGGGTCCTGTGAATGGCACTCATACAGGGCAGATGCAGACGGGGAAGGGTGGGCAAGAGCGGAGGGGGCCGGCGTATTCATTTCCTGTGGCCGCCATGTTGAAGTACCACAGACGTGGTGGCTTGAAACATAGACACTTAATCTCTCACAGTTCTGGAAGCCAAAAGTCTAAAATCAAGGTGTCCACAGGGTTGGCTCCTTCTAGAGGCTCAGAGGGAGAACCTGCTCCACACCTCTCTCCTGGCATCTGTTGGCCATTAGGCATCCTTGATGCTCCTTGGCTTGTAGACACGTCCCTTTATGCACCTGCCTTCACGTGACCTCTCCTCTGTGTTTCTCCTTTGCTTCTCTCCTCTTCTGAGGACATTTGTCACTGGATGTAGGGCCCACCCAGCTCATCTGGGACAAACCACTATTGAAACCATTAATGTAATCACACATGCAAAGACTCTTTGTCCAAACAAGCTCACATCCACAGGTTCTGAGCAGGTCTATCTTTTGGGAAGGGTATCATTTAACCTCCCACAGGCAGGCACATGGTATCCGGAACAACCATGGAGAGATTCGCATGCAGACACATGGGGAGAGGGCCAGTGGAGCAGGAAAAATAGATGTCATCTTATGCCCTGCCTTTTTTTCTTTTTTTGTAAGAAAACCATGCATGTGTGTATCTAAGCATAAAAAAGTAATTGTGAGAAATACTTAGGAGTGTTCAGAATGGCTCTTGCTCTGTGGTAAGATTATAGATTATTTTTGTTTTCATTATTCATTCATTCACCATTCATTCATTCATAGTTTCTACATTAGGAGAAGATGATGTTATATTATTTTGTACTATGAAAAAGGAAATAACAAGCAGAAAGGGAGAGAGACAAAGAAATAAAGACTGAGTGAGAGCCAGCGTTATGACCTGCGTGAAAGAATGACAGGAGTTTGCCCAAATATAAATACAAGAAAGCCTCCACGTGTGGTCACGTGTGACCCACGCTTCTCTGCTAATAACACCAATGGAAAAAGGCGGGGTGCTTGGGTGTCTCTGTCATTAAGCATCTTACTGTGACTCAGGTCATGACCTCACAGTTCGTGAGTTCAAGCCCCGCATTGGCTTGTGAGTTTGAGCTCCACATAGGGCTGTCTGCTGTCAGCACAGAGCCTGGTTCAGACTCTCTGTCCCCCTCTCTCTCACTTGCACTCTCTCTCTCTCTCTGTCTTTCTCAAAATAAATAAGCTTTAAAAAAAAAAAAAAGAAAGAAAAGAAAGGAAAAGAGCATTCATGCTTTGTTTTTCAAGCCCAAAAGCACTTTTACTGTTTTCTGTGGGATCTTCGCCACTAGCTTCCGTCCCATCCCAACAAAAAAAAAAGGCCACATCCTGGCTCTGAGAGAATGGATTTCACTGTACTTGTTTCCATGGCCAAAGCCAGGGCTGGGCGTTCCCGTGACCACAGGTGCCTCAAGGCTCTGACATACACCTGGCCTTGGACCATGGCAGCGTAACAAATTTTCTTCACGCAGAGCCTACATACTGGCTGGAAGGTTCTGATGCTGAGTACGCCTCTGGGGTTGAATGGGGTCCCCAACTGCTCCTGGCCTAGGCCTGCCCCATCACTCAGGGTCTCAGCAGACATTCTGCTCTTAGACAACTCACGTGAAGACCTAATCTCCTATTCATTTTGGTGTTTCTTCAAAACTTATTAGAATATCTTTAGGAAGCAGGAATTGCAAGTACAAAAGCCCTGAGGTGGCCACAAGGAGAAGGCGGGAAAGTCAGAGGCGTAGAGATGTGAGAGGAAGTGAGTCTAACCGTAGGGTCTCCATCAAGAAAAGGAAGCAAATAAAGTGTTTTGACTTGAAATGACTTAAAGTCTCTCTTTTTTTAGAAGACTTTATTTTTCTTAAGGACAGTTTTAGATCTACAGAAAAATTGTGATCATAGTATATGGGGCGCATGGGTGGCTCAGTCGGTTAAGTGCCCACTTTGGCTCAGGTCATGGTCTTGTGGTTCGTGAGGTCCCTCCCGATGTCGGGCTCTGTGCTGACAGCTCGGAGCCTGGAGCCTCTTTCAGATTCTGTGTCTCCCTCTCTCTCTGTCCCTCCCCTGCTCATGCTCTGTGTTTCTCTCTTTCAAAAAGATAAATAAACATTAAAAATATTTTTTAAAAATTGAGAACCTAATATAGAAATTTCCCATATATCCCAGTTTCCCTTACTACTAACATCTCACATTAGTATGTTACATTTGTTTCAATTAATAAATAAAACTTGATGCCTCATTATTAATGCAGGGTGTATTTAGACTTCCACAGCTTTTATCTTATCTAGGATACCACATTGCATCTAGTTGCCATGTCTTTTCAGTGTCCTCTGGTTGTGGAAGTTTCTCAGATGTTCTTTGTTTTTGGTGACAGAAACAGTTCTGAGGACTGACTATTGGTCATATAATTTGGAGGAACCTAGACTATTAGAATTTGTCTTACTTTTGTTTTGTTTTGTGTAAGTCTGCCTGTTGGGAGGCAATGGATTACAAAGGCTGGGGGGAGCAGAAGGCGTGTGCTTTATTCCAGAAGGACATGAAAGGGAAGCAATGCAGTGATCAGGAGAGGATGGGTCCCAGGTGCATCTGAAGTTAGAGCTGCCAGGCTTTGCTGACAGATTGGATGTAGGCTAGGGGAGAGGGAGATAAGGCAAGGCTGGAAGCAGAACTTCGGGCCTGGGAAACTGGAGGGTGGTGTTTAGGAAACGGACAGGACCATGGGAGGAGTGGACTAAGAGAGGCTACCGACTCGGAGGGGCCTGCTGGTCACTGAAGAGACATGGGGGTAGAGCGGCGAGAACCAAGATGCAGGCGTAAGATTGGGACCAGTCAGAATATAGGGACTGATGAGTAGATGCGGTTACCAAATGTAGACAAGAAAGAAGGTCCAAGCATTGAGTTCTAGCACATTCCAGTGTTGGGAGACTGCAGTAGTTTCTAAGGGCTGCCACGACAATGTGCCACAAAGTGGGTAGCTTCACGCAACAGAAATGTGTAGTCTTACAGTTCTGGAAGCCGGAAGCCTGACATGGAGGTGTCCACTGGGCTGTTCCTTCCCAGACTTCTGGTGAAGGCTGGCAATCTTGGGTGTCCCTTGTCTTGTGGATGTGTCACTTCAATCTCTGTCTCCGTCTTCACTTGGCCTTCTCTGTGTGTCTTCTCTCCGTGTCACCTCCTACCAGGATGCCCAACGTGGTGGCTGCTCCCACTGATCTCATCTTACCTAACCAATTCCATCTGCAATGACCCTGTTTCCAAATAAAGTCACATTCCGAGGTACTGGAGGTTAGACTTTCCACGTGCCCTTTCTGAGGAATACAATTCACCTCGTAACAGAGACTGGCAAGGATCCGCCAAGGAGCAAGCTGGTCCGGAACGTAAGTGCAGAAGAGGTTGAGGAAGGGGCGTCACGTGCAGCTGCTGGGTCACTATGGAGAGGAACGCACCCGCTGCAGGTGATGGGTGGGGACCAGAGCCTGATGGGAATGGCTCCAGAGGGAAAGGGAAGAGAGAGAGGTTGGGGAAAGCAAGTGTAGACAAGTCTTTTTAGTAGTTTGCTCTAAAGGTAAGGAGAGACAGCGAGTGGTCCCTGGGAGGGTTTCGTTCTTGTCTTGTGGGGCAACTCTAGGAGGCTGATGAGCCAGGCCCAGCAAAGGGGGGAAACTGAGGATACCAGGGAGGGTGGGGGAGTTGCTAGGGAATATGGGATCTCATGGTCAAGGGCGGTGACAGCCCGCACATCCTCACAGCAGGGAAGGCAGAGTGCAGACACTGAATATTTACAGGTGACAGGTGAGGCACGCAGGGGTGGCTATGTATACGGGCAGAGTGTGTGGAGTTCTCTTCTGACCGCTTCTGTCACTCAGTGAATTAGGACGGGAGGTGATTCCCCAGCAGCCCCCGTGGCTCAGTGTGGCCGGTGGGAGGGACCAGGAACTCAAAGGTTTCCTTCCAGTCACACGGTTAGGGGACGGACCCAAGTAGAGTGCAGGTCTCCTGGCTCTTAGGACAAGGCTTCTCTCAGTGCCCCACCCCTGCCTTGTGCCACTTAGAGAAGACATTCGGGCCGAAGCTCCCCCCACTGCCTACTGGCCAGGTGACCTGACACTGTCCCAGGCCAGCCGGGCAGCCGGCCCCCTCAGCCTGCAGGCCCATCTCCGGCTCTCGGCTCTCGCCAGCCCGGTTGTGTGCTTGCCTCGAATTAGCTGTGTCTCTTTTTAAACCTGCTTAGGGCCATTTTCCTTTGGTTTTGACTCAGCCAGATCTCACACACACTGATTAAATATGAGTGGCGATGAAGTTCATTTCTATGAAAATGTGGCAGGAAAAATGATCAAGGTGAGCACCTCCAGATCGGAGCAGGTATTGCTGAAATGATCATGACAGATGAGGGGAAAGCCGTCAGGGTCTTGACGTCTTCCGCATCTGAAATGTCCAAGTGCTTTAAGTTTTCACTCTGCTGTAGAGAAACCAGGCGCAGGGGTGGCGGATGCTGCATTCGAGGCTGGTTTCTGCACGAGAGCACGGGGACGCCCCGGTCAGTGGACACACCGTCACGAGCAGCCTGGCCTGACCTCACAAGGGGAGTCTTATGTCTTTGAAAGTGAAATGATCTGACTAAGGTGAACGTGTATCGCTTTTCACGATTCCCCGCTTCGAGGCTGTTTCCATGAGAGGACTAACTACCAGCGCTGATCTTGTGGGCATGAGGGCTCCCGCTCTCCTCAGCCAGCTCCCCTTCCCCTGTCTCCCCCTGACCGGGAATCTGCACAGGCCAGCCGCGGCCGTGGGTCACACACATCCCCTTTAACCGCCCTCGGTGGCATCTGCCTCTGAGTCAAGCCCACACAATCGTTGACAGTGAGGTGACAAACTTAGATGCTCACAGGGGACAGGCAGGTAGCATGAAGGAGCATATAGGCCAGGTGTCACAAAAATCGATACAGATGTACTTTGCTTTCCTTTCAAATGTGTAGAAGTACTCGTTACACCTACAGATAAATGTGCCTCGCCAGGGCTCTTTGGAGTTTGTGACTCTCTGCCTTAGGGGTCCTCTCTTCCCTGCCTTGTTTCCCAAGAGGCACCAGGAGTCGGCCCTGAACCCTAGTGGGCATTACCTATCCACGGGCTGTGGTACATGCAGAACACCAGCTTAGGCTCTCCAGGAGCAAAATGTCATAAAAGAAAGATCAAAAAGTGGGACAACATACAGCATCCAAAGCAGAAGTATTGGAACAGATGGAGGAAGGCTTTAAAACACTAATTATTTGGGCGCCTGCGTGGCTCAGTCTGTTGAGCATCAGACTTCGGCTCAGATCATCAACTCGAGGTTCGTGGCTTCGAGCCCTGCGTCCGGCTCTGTGCTGACAGCTCAGAGCCTACTTCGGATTCTGTGTCTCCTTCTCTCTCTGCCTCTCCCCTGCTCGAGCTCTTTCTCTCTCTCTCAAAAATAAATAGAGACATTAAAAAATTTTAAAACACTAATTACTTATATTTATTTTATAGAAAATGAAGCTATTGGCAACATAAAACAGAGATAAGAAGGCATTCATTTACAAGACCCGAGAAAAATGATTAAGTATGAGAACTTTTCTAGTTGAAATAAACAACACAGTAGGTGTGGTGGAAGGGTTTGGCGTCAGACGGTGGAAGATATGAGAGAAGTTGTCTACACATATCAAAAGAACAGATGACAGGAACCCTGGGGAAAGGCAGGTGGCCTGGTGCTTTCACGAAGCCCTCTGGACCTCCAACAGAAGCCAGAAAATTTTTTAATGTGGTTTCTCTGCATTAAAAAATATTTTTTTTTATTTTTTACGTTTATTTACTTTTGAGCGATAGAGAGAGACAGATCACAATTGGGAGAAGGGGAGAGAGAGGGAAACACAGAATCGAAAGCAGGCTCTGAGCCGTCAGCACAGAGCCTGACGTGTGGCTCAAACTCATAAACCATGAGATCATGACCCAAGCTGAAGTCAGATGCTTAACCGTCTGATCCACCCAGGCCCCACCCCCCAATTTTTTTTTAAAGTTTATTGATTTATTTTTGAAAAAGAGAGAGGGAGAGAGGGAATCCCAAGCAGGCTCTGCACTGTTGGCACGGAGCCCGATGTGGTGCTTGAACTCACGAACCATGGGATCATGGCCTGAACTGAAACCAAGAGTCGGACTCTTAACCAACTGAGCCACCCAGGCACCCCAGATTCTCTGCATTTTAAAATATTAGCTCAATTTTAGTGAAATACTGAGAAAGCCAAACAAAGCACACAGTCTCAGTCTGTGGATTCCTGGTTTGCGAATTCTAAGACACATAGCTGTGAAGTTCTGATTAGCCCCGTTGATTCGTAACATGTGAGCTACTGATAGTCTACGTGATAATTCTTTTTCACACTGAGGATCAGTTATAGCCTGACTTGAACTGACGGTGGTATTAGCCGCACATCTGACATGCAGTAGACGTCCATCATTTAAAGCCTAGTTTGTAACAGGTGCTTTACATACATTATTCCATCTAATCCCCCTGCAACAGCCCTGTGCGAGAGAATTATTATCTCCATGTTTCTATAAGCTGAGGCTTAAAGGAGCTCAGCAGAGCTGGGGCGTACCCTGGGTTCCGCGTCTTGGTTAGATGCACCAAGGTATGTTTCCACCAGCTTGAGGGGTGACAGGTGGGATGGGAAGCCTCTTACCTGAGCAGACGGCGCCCCTTACCCCGGCGTACCACACAAATAGTACAATTTTCTAGGTCAGGGCTGAGAGAGCGAATACACAAATGGACAATAGACAGACCATATATAAAAACAGAACTCCGAGCTGTAATCTCAGTCACCTGTTATCTCTAGTAACCTGTCCAGGAAGCCAGTCTGCTCCCTGTCAAGCAGACCGCTGTCTCTAGCCCTGGTTAGGAAGCCAGACTATAACCCCGCAGCAGTCAGCTTCAAAGGGCCAGGATTTGATTGATAACTGACAACTTCTCACATTTTTGTCTCCAAAAAGAAATCCAAATAGGTGCCCCTAACCAGTTGTATGGAATCTCTGTTTCTCATTAGCCCGCCGACAGCTTCCCCAAGCCAGCAGCCTCCAAAATGACAAAGGTTTACAAAATGACAAAAAGTAGCCATGCTCACGGAGAACTTTCGAACAGTAGTGAAGAATATAAAGAAAAAGTGCAGGTGGCCCACCGCACCCCCTCCGGAAACCCCCATCCCGCAAGAACTTCTCTGGGGCCTCCTTTTGAACATCGTCTTTACAGGTAGAAACAAACACATACTTACAGTCACATTCACACTCCGGTAGAACAGGACTAACACCTCACAGAGGGCTCCCCCCTGCCTGGTTCTGCCTCCGCAGGCACCCCTGCACCCTGTTCGCACTCTGGTTTGCCCCAGCGTTGGGGAAGTTGGGAGCTGCTGAAGGTCAAAAGGAGAAAGTCGGAACCAGAGAGGAAGAGAGGGAAATTTCCACCATGACTGCCTTGCCGGCTCTCCCATCAGAAGTTTTCTGTATTTATCCAAGGAATGTTTGCTGAGTGTCCACCGCGTGCAGGCAGCGTGGGATGCCCCGGGCGTTGCGTGAGAGGGACATCAGCCCTGGCTCCTGGGGAGGACGGGGAGGAGGGCGGTGTGCTTGGCTTTCGGCTCCTGGTGAAAGGCAAGAGGGGAGGGCGGAGGGGTGAATGCAGAAGTCTCTTTGCAGCCCAGGGAAGAAACCAGACTCCAGGAGCAATGAGCTCTCGTAGGGGTAACAGCGCAAGGGGGTGAGGGCGGGGGGCATAGGCAGTGCTCCTGGCTCCTGGCTCGTTTGGCACAGGGGGTGGTGACTCTGGGAAATTACTTAGAGAAGCAAATAATGGGGGTCAGCGCAGGGGCTTCCTGAGGATGGGACGTGCTCTTTATCACTCGGCATGTCCTGTTCTAAAACTCAGAGCGTGGTTAGTTGAAATCCCAGTGAATCACGCTGGTGTCTATTCACAGAATTTGTAACTTTCTGAGGGCAGAACCGGGATTTGTAATATGATAAGAATCCAGAAATTTTAAATGGAATTTCTTCCGAAAGTTCAGGACAGAATGAATGTCTCTGTAGGACCAACCTCTGCGAGAGTCTTTGGCTCACAGGCAACGAGGGAGTAGATACAGTGGATTTCATAGAATTTAAAATTTTGTGCTTTGAAGAACACCATCAAGAAAATGGAAAGACGACCCACTGGGTGGGAGGAAATATTTGCAAATTCATATATCTGATAAAGGACTCGTGTCTAGAATATATAAAGAACTCTTTGACCTCAATAATAAAAAGACAATCTGACTTAAAAATGGGCAAAAGAGGGGTGCCTGAGGGGCTCAGTCGGTTAGGCCTCTGACTTCGGCTCAGGTCATGATCTCGCAGTTTGTGGGTTCGAGCCCTGCGTTGGGCTCTGAGCTGACAGCTCAGAGCCTGGAGCCTGCTTCAGAGTCTCCTTTCTCTGTCTCTGTCTCCTCCTCTCTCTGCCCCTCCCCTGCTTATGCTCTGTCTGTCTGTCTCTCTCTCAGAAATAAATATTTAAAAAATTTTTTAAAATGGGCAAAAGATCTGAAGAGACATTTCTCCAAAGAAGATTTATGAATGGCTACTAAGAGCATGAAAAGATACTCAACAGCACTTATCATCAGGGAAATCAAATCAAAATCACAGCGAGGGGTGCCTGGGTGTCTCAGTCAGTTGAGCATCCACTCCTGATTTTCAGCTCAGGTCATGATCTCGGGATCGTAGGATCAAGCCCTGTGGCAGACTGCGTGCTGAGCAAGGAGCCTGCTTAGGATTCTCTCTTTCTCCCTCTGCCCCTCTCCCAGCTTTTGCACTCTTTCTCTCTCTCTCTCTCTCTCTCAAATTAAAAAGAAAATCACAATAAGTTACCACCTCACACTCACTAGAATGACTAGAATACAAAAGACAATAATAAGTCTTGGCGAGGGTATGGAGAGGCAGCTGAAGGAACGTAAAATGGTGCAGCCAGTTTGGAAAAGTCTAGTGATTCCTCAAAAGGTTAAATGTAGAGTTACCATATGACCCAGAAATTCCATTGCCGGGTCTATACCCGAGAGAAATGAAAACATGCATCCATATAAAAACTTGTACATGAATAGTCATAGCAGCATTATTAATAATAGCCAAAAAGTAGAAAGGCTCATCAACTGATGAATGGATAAGTAAAAGCCAGTCTATTTGTACAATAAAATGTTATTTTGCCATGAAAAGGAAATGAAGTGCTGTTCCATGTGACAACATGAACATGAGCATTGACAACATCATGCTAAAGGAAGGAAGCCAGATACAACAGACCACATATTATATAGGTCCACATAGAAAATATGCAGGGTGGGCAATTGACAGAAAGCATATAAGTGCCTAGTTTTAGGGACGATGGCGGGGGAGTAGGGGTGATGGCTAAAGAGTATGAGGTTTCTTTTCGAGGTGATAAACTTGCTTTAAAATCAATCGTGGTGATAACTTCACAACTCCACGTATATTAGGAACCACTGCATCATATTTTTAAATGAGAGAATTGTACGGTGTATGAATGATATCTTAATAAAGCTGTTACCACAAAAGTAGTCTTTGCATTGGAATTTAACAGTAACAGAACGAAGAAAAGAGAGTCGGTGGTGACTATTTCCTGAAAGCTCTGGTCTGCACCAGGATGGGAGCCCATAAGCTTCTTAGTTATTAGACCCTACGTATCCTAAGTACTGGCTTGTTGCTCATTCATTTCCTTGTGAGGAACCCCCTTTACATTCTGGTGCAGTGAATGCCAGTCCAGGTGGACAGATTGTCGTGGAGGACAGGAAGCCATCTTGGCATTCTAAATCAAGCTGGAAATTTCCTGCCTCCCTTGGTAATTCCTGCCAGCTCTCTGTGGAGCAGAAGCAAGATACACAGCCTCCCTGGCATTGGGCTGTTCCACAGGGCTCGGAGAACAGAGCTGTGTGCCTTCCGCCTGAGGCAGGTGTGCAAGCCTGGTGTGCATGTCCGAGACGAAGCGACATCACCACCAGCAGTCAGCTGTTCTTGGGTGGGGTCCCCGGCCATGGCTTAGGGCCCCCCTTGTTCTCAGGTTTGGGTTGTTTTCCTTCTAAAGAGATGCACACACATCTGCCTCTTAAAACTGTGTTTTATCAATGATGAACTTGAATGTCTATACAAAGAAAGGAGCCAAGGAACATGTAAAGTAAGTTCATTTCCTTTGAAGTTATCTTGAAATGTGTATTGAATACTTACCTACTTTAAAGAATATAGTTTCACTCAGCACACGCAGGGTGCCTTTAACTTCTGTCGTCGTTTAAATATTCCGATCTGAGTGCACTGACGTGGTTCATGTATGTCCTTGTTGTTAACGGCCACGGGGTATTTCATATCAACGTATAATTTGCTCAGCCATTTCCCCTTTTCTGTGTGCCTGGCCCCATTCCAGCTTTATACCACGTTAAATTGCAGCTGCTGTGTACATATTTGTATGTATTAGGTTTTTTTTTTCTTAAGCATTATTTTCTTGCAGCATATTCCCCAAAGTGGAATTACTGGGTCAAACAGTTCTGTGGCTCTTGTTACATATTGTCCAATTTTTCTCAAGGAAGAGGAGAAACACTATAAAGAGCCACCAGCCGGGTAAGCTTGTGCTCATTTCCTTAAAGTCTTGCCAGCATTGTCCTTTATTCTATTTAAAAAAAGAAAAAAAGGTTGTGCTAGCTTAATAGATGGGAGGTTGTTTTAAGTGACATTTCTATCATTGCCGGGAGTTTGAAATCCATCAGCTTGGCGTGGCACCAGACGTCCAAAAGTCTGTGTCGGGATCCCAGCAGGAAAGCGTACGGTGAGCCCCACCCGGGGAGGGAGATGGGGCTCAACGAAGAAGCGCCCCATCAGCATCCGATTGCATTTTCCCTTTAACCTAAGTGACTTGTAAGAGAACCTTGTACCATGTGTGTGAGGTGCACAGTTGGCGCTCCATGGACACAGACTCCACATGCTTTGTCCCTGAGGATAGACCCCCAAATTCTGTATGGTCGTCTACACCCACGACCTTAAGCGGTCCTCTTTACCCACTTCTCCAGAGGGTGGTTGGGGTTCAGCTGCCAGGTTTGGTTCTTACGAAAACGTGGAGATGTTTTGGTCCCAGAGGGGCACTCTGGGAAGCCACACAGGGACTGGGCGTGTGGCTCTGTCCCTGCTTCTCCCCACTTGCAAAAAAGAGAAACTTCCACCCTGTTTGTGTGCTGAGGCTGAAGCCCTCCCTCAAATATCTCCTCTGCAGCAAACAAGATGGTGCCTAAAGCCATCCCAGCTGACTGTGCCTGCTGATGGAGGTATGGTTTGACCCACTGGGCACTGCTGGCTACTTCGGTTCTGGTGCATCTTCCTGTCTGTGGGGATTCTCAGGGTTAACCATGAGATGATCCCACCTGGAGAGCCATCCATACACTGTGGGGTTTCTTGCCTCCCAGACCCTCAGACCCACTGGTTCCTCAGCCGGGACACCTCCCCCTGCTCACAGCTCTTGCTAATTCCTGTAATTGTGGGTCATCTTTTCCAAGAAGCTCATTCCTGACCTGCTGTTCTGCATTAGGAGCCGCTGTCTGTGTTCCCGCAGCATCCTGCCCTTTCCTCCTCCTCACACGTGTCCCACTGGACTGTGACAGTTGTGCCCTGTTTCCCTAGGACCAGTGCAGTATCTGGTGCCTGGTTTGATGTGGTGAAAGAATGGGTGAATCAATGAGAGGATGAACTAATCAGCCCTGGTACTTACTAAGGTGGCCTCTGGGGCTCACAGCGTCCCACAGCCCAGGGCACAACCAGAAATCTGTGAGACATTCTAGACAAGGGAGCCCACAGGTGCTCTTCATGTCAGAGCCCAGAGATGAGCCTGACTCCTGGCGCAGGAGCAAGGGAAGGAGCGGTCACCAGGGACTTGCTAACAAGTTCCAAACCAGCACTAATAACCCAGTTTTCGACCAGCTTGATCTAGTTCTGATGCAGGGCTAACCCTCCACAAGACCTTGGGATCATTACCTCTAATTGTAATAACCGTGAACACACCTACCAGTGTGGGGACAGATCTGACTGTGCCCATTTAAGGGAAGAAAAGAGGTGATACTCTGATTCTGAGATACCCCTTTCTCATCTCCCGAAAACCTCCCAGATCAGCTTGCGTCCGGGCCCCTTAATTACCCTAACCTCATACCCCCTGATGTTGAGACCTTTTGGGAGAAGGTGCCTTTAGAGCCTGGCCTCCCCCTCTCCATTCTCTGCCCGTTGAATAAATTACCTGCTTGCTGCCAAATACTGTTTGGTTACTTGGCCAAAGGCATTGGGTAGGGAAAGAGCCTACCACTTTGGTGACAGGGCTGGGGGTTGGCAGACGACTAGTTTCACAGTTATCTTTCTGCTTCAGTGAAATTAGGATCACTTCCTCCACACATTTTTCAGCCTCTCGTCTTTGTTCTAATGGCTTTTATGAAGTGAGAACAGAAAATACAAAATAAACAAAAATCCATGAATCACCACCTTGTTTCAAGGAAACAGCTTTCTTTTTCTTCTAGGTTGATCTACAAAGACCCTACCAACCAACCGTCACACACGTACCCCATCCACAGGTGGTCCAAGTCCTCTTGTTACCACCCTATGGGGTTTAGTCCACAAACGTTAATGAGCAAATGCAAAGTTCCAGAATCCCTGAGGGCTGAGGTGGGTGTCCTCACATTGGGGCTGGGGATGGGGTGGGATCAGTGCAGAAATTCTAATCTGAGGGAACTGCAAGGAATACAAAACCAACCAAACAAATAACCGTAGATTTGAGCTGAGAGTGGTGCTCAGTCCAGGTCTAAGAACAAGGATGATGCCAAGCCAAAGCTTTCAAGGATGTAGCTGGTCGAGAGGAGAGCTGAGGGCTGGGGCCAGCAGCTTTGGTCAAGGGGAGGCTGTACGGTCAAAGCCTTGCATCAGGTGGTCACTGCAAAATCATCTAAGAAGAGCCAAATGCACCAGGGGGTAGAAAAAGCTTCCAGAAAGGAGCAGAATATGGCCATTGCCTTTTAGGACTTCCTCAAGCATCCAGTCAGCAGGGAAGGCAGAGGGAGAAACGGGTCACTAGTCATACCCACAGAACAGACTGGGAAAAGCGACAATTAATTCCCATCCATGACCATTGAACTTTTTACAGTGATGGTAAATATGTGAAAAATAACTTTATTTATCAGCTTAGACATTAGTCCTCGCTTAAGCAAAGAGTTTACTTTTTATGTCTTTGACATTAAAAATGATAGCATAGACCAATGGAATAGAATAAAGAACCCAGAATTGGACCCACAAATATATGGCCAACTAATCTTTGACAAAGCAGGAAAGAGCATCCAATGGAAGAAAGAGTGTCTCTTTAGCAAATGGTGCTGGGAGAACTGGACAGCAACGTGCAGAAGAATGAAACTGCACCACTTTCTTACACCACACACAAAAATAAATTCAAAATGGATGAAAGACCTAAATGTGAGACAGGAAACCATCAACATCCTAGAGGAGAAAACAGGCAATAACCTCTTTGACCTTGACTGCAGCAACTTCTTACTTGACATGTCTCCAAAGACTAGAGAAATTAAAGCAAAAATGAACTATTGGGACCTCATCAAGATAAAAAGCTACTGCACAGCAAAGGAAACAATCAGCAAAACTAAAAGGCAACCAGCGCAATGGGAGAAGGTATTTGCAAATGACCTATCGGATAAAGGGTTAGTATCCAAAATCTGTAAAGACCTTATCAAACTCAACACCCAGAAAACAAATAATCCAGTGAAGAAATGGGCAGAAGACATGAACAGACACTTTTCCAAAGAAGACATCCAGATGGCCAACAGACACCTGAAAAGGTGCTCAGGGAAATACAAATCAAAACCACATTGGTGTAGCACCTCGTACCGATCAGAGAGGCTAAAGTTAACAACTCAGGAAAACAACAGATTGGTGAGGATGTGGAGAAAGGGGACCCTCTTGCACTGTTGTTGGGAATGCAAACTGGTGCAGCTGCTCTGGAAAACAGTGTGTAGGTTCCTCAAAAAAATAAAAATAGAATTACCCTATGACTCAGCAATAGCACTACTAGGAATTAATCCAAAGGATTCAGGAGTCTTGATTCATAAGGGGACATGTACCCCAATGTTTATAGCAGCGCTATCAACAATAGCCAAATTACTGAAAGAGCCTAAATGCCCATCAACTGATAAATGGATCAAGAAGATGTGGTTTATATACACAATGGAATACTACTTGGCAATGAGGAAGAATGAAATCATGCCATTTGCAACAGCATGGATGGAGCTGGAGGGTATTAGGCTAAGCAAAATAAGTTACTCAGAGAAAGACAGATATCGTATGTTTTCACTCATGTGGAATTTGAGAAATTTAATGGAAGACCATGGGGGAAGGGAAGGAAAAAAATTAGTTCCGAACAAAAAGGGAGGCAAACCATAAGAGAACATACAGAGAGCAAACTAAGGGTTGATGGGGGAGGTGGAGGCCTGGGGGGGGGGCGGGGGAAATGGGTGATGGGCCCTGAGGAGGGCACTTGTTGAGATGAACACTGATGAGCATGATGTAAGCAATGAATCATGGGAATCTACTCTCAAAGCCAAGGCACTGTATACACTGATGTTAGCTAACTTCAAAATAAATTCTATAAAAACAAATAAACAAATAAACAAGCAAACAAGCAAATAAAGATTAAAACATATTTTTAATGAGAGCATAAACCAATCTTTTAATGTAATCTTCAAAATTTTAAAGTCGCACATACTCTGTGGGAAAGAGATGAATCAAAAAACCAAACGTTTTTGCAACAATGTTGTTTTGCAGACTTTTTAACTGTTTTAACCAACTTCAGATTCTTCTAAGAAGTAGTAGGTTAGGTGGGATATAAAGTATAAAAAACTACTGAGTAAAACTAGGCTCCTTGGTCCTACTATTATGTCTCTACCATAGGTTGTAGCAATTTATAATTAAAGTTTACTTTTTTTTCAGCATGTCACATAATTAAAGACAACAGCAACTACCATTTCTCAGACAGTTAGAGATATAATCTGTTTTAATTATAATTTTCTAAAAACCGTTTCTCAAACTGGGAATCACAAATGGCTATACAGCTACAGGATTTTAATTTTGTGGTTGAGTTTTAGTGATGCTTTTTAAAAACTAGTACTTACTGAAGACAAAATTCACCAAGATAATTTACATTTGATGTTTTTAGAAAAAGATTTTACATTTCTTAAGTCTATGTTTTCACAAATTCTGAGAGCTCTACAAAAGAATTATTTCCTTATAAATTCCTCAAGTTTCCAAAACACTGCTGGGATTCATATCCTTATCCTTCAAAGGCCATTCTTTTCTGGGTTTGAGGTTCGAATGAATGATGTATTACCACCGTGTCTTCTATTTTCCAATATCTTTTTGGCTTTCAGCTAAGCCCCTGGTTGTAGAAGATCTATTTCTATTTTAATTTCCTGATGCACTGTTGTTTTTTTTTACAGCAGGTAAAATTGGCCAAGAGAGGGTTTCCGCCCCCGCAACCCAGGACCATGGTTTTCTTCATCATTGTTAAAAATGCAAGTAGGAGCCACATGGATTCCATGAGGGAAGTAAAATACATTTATCTTTTGCTTATTATAAGGTTTGTGGAACTGTTTGAGAGCTTCACGTTGTCACCCTTACAAAAATAGCATTCAAATTACGCAAGGCGTCACTCTTGCATTGGTCGAATGCTGAAGGCAGATAGGATAAAATGTAGACCAGGAAGATTTAGTCACAAAATCTGGTAGGGTGAGCTGGACCTTTAATAACGAAATATCAAGGAGTAAGATAGAGAATTCCAACCTGGAATTACTCTCTCCTGGCAAAGAATAAACCACTTAAAATTAAGAATATTCAAATCCCATCCAACTTCCTGAGCTAAGCCCAAAGACCAATTTGTTAGTGACCCCTTCCCCAATCAACCCATTGCTTCTTTACCATCACTGGCCCTTGATCCCCTTCGAGGCATCCCCTGTAATCTATTCCTGGCCTAGGGGACCCCCTATCTTTACCTTCCATGGTAGTTACCAGGTGCATGTCTTCTCTTCCCTGCAAGATTATATACTGTCTTTTTTTTTTTTTTTTTTTTTTTTAGTTTTTTATTTAGAAAGAGAGAGAGAGAGACAGAGAGAGAGAGCCCCACAACCTGGGATCTGAATCAAGAGTTGGATGCTCAACTGACCGAGCCACCCAGGCGCCTCAGGATTTAGCTCATTTTGGCAGGAATTGCTGCCAGCCTCCTCTCTCTTGTCCTTGGGGTGGTACCCAGTTGCTGAAAGAGGCGGGGTGGTTTGTGGAAGAGAGGAAAAGGGTTACTTTAAACCCGAGCTTCCCTGAAGCATTAGTGCAGCCATTTTGATTTTTGTTCGGCTTTATGCTTTTATTTTATTTTACTTTAGTTTAGTTTTTATAAGCGGTTTCAGTAACAAGGAGCTTCTGAAGGAAAAGGCCATGACAAAAACCGCATCACTGGGATCCACGTTATTTGCTCTGCCAGGGGAATTGTGAGGGAAACCTTCAGACTCCCTTAGTGCAGTGTTTTCGAGAAACCGTGATGGAACAACCTTTTGCCAGAACCAAGAGCCTTGTGTTGGGAGAGACACGTGTACCTGGCGGCCGCGGGCATGTCCTCCTCTACCACACACCCTCTCATCGGCCCACACTCGGCCACGAGAGGGCGGGGCGGCGCCTGCTTGGCCCAGAGCTGGAGACACCCTCCTCGAGGCCGCTCTCAAGTCCGGCAGACACAGTCGGGGACACAGATGGGTCCCCAAGAAGGCTCACTGCTCTGGAAAGGTCTGTGAGCAAGTGACCTGAGCCCCTCCACTCTGCTCCACACTCTTTGAGATTTGGGGTTCAGGCATGATTAAAACAGAGCTTTCTCCGGCCCAGCTCCCCAGGGCCCACCTGCCCTGAGAAGGACCTTCCCCCTCCCCTGCATCCAGGGACACCCACCTTGTGGTGGTGATCTCTCCCCTCTTCTGGGGAGCGTCTGGGTGCAGTGACCCTGTCAGGCTGGGGACCACAGTTCCCAGAAGCTTAAAACCAGACAGGGATGGCTTGTAGGTACTTAACTCATTTGATTGCTTTTCCAAAGATGGCTTCATTTAGGCACTGGATTTGTATTTCCAGCCAAAATGCGTTAGACTCGTTCCTTGAGGACGGGCACCATGACTGCCTGTGATCCCCACAGCCCCCCGGGGCCCAGCCCTGTGGCCGCAGATGCTCAGTAAACACTTGTTGACCATGTGATTGAGAGTTCTTTCATTTTCTACAGCCTGTTTTGTTGTTTCTGTTGTTGTTGTTTAAAGAGAGGAACAGAACTGACAGCTCACTGGGCTGCCCGGTTCCAGGGACAAGTATTTCTACAACATTCTATATAAATGGCACTCCTTGAGTAGTGACCTGGGGAAACCTGACCCAGGCAGCAATGCAAATTCAGATTTTACTTTTTGGTCACAGATATTCCTCATTTCTTAACTCCTGGCTAAGACTGGTGTGGGTCCTTAATCTGGTGTTTCCTTTAAAGTCATTCTAGGGGCGGGGCGCCAGGGGGGCTCAGTCGGTTAAGCGTCTGACTTCAGCTCAGGTCATGATCTCCCGGTTCGTGGGCCTGAGTCCTGCACTGGGCTCTGTGCTGACAGCTCAGAGCCTGGAGCCTGCTTCGGATTCCGTGTCTCCCTCTCTCTGCCCCTCCCCAGTTCATGCTCTGTCTCTTCTCTCTTAAAAATCAACAAACATTAAAAAAATAAAAGTCATTCTGGGGGTGCCTGGGTGGCTCAGTTGGTTGAGCATCTCATTTTTTATTTCAGCTCAGATCATGATTCCAGGATCATGGGATCGAGCCCCATGTCAGGCTCCACACTGAGGATGGAACCTGCTTTGAGATTCCATCTCTCTCTCTCCCTCTGTTCCTCCCTGCACCCAACTCTCTAAAATAAAAAAAATAAATAAATAAAATAAAGCCATTCTGGAACACAGGACCGGAGCCCCCTCTGTTCACGGAAGCTGGAGCTCCCTAAGGTTGGGGAGTGCTGATCATGTGGGGCCCCCTCCCTCCCTGAGTCCAGGAACTTGTCAGTGGGAGTCTACACCTAGGTTTTGCGAAAGTCAGCCACAGGGTCAGAAAGGCTGTAAACAGATCCTGTGGCCCCTCCCCAGGGAGTCACAATCCCAAGGATCCTATTCATTTACCGAAGGCTTGAAGTGTCCCATGTATTGTGTCCACCATGGCGAACCTTGCACTTAGTGAGCCTCTGCTGTTCTTAAAAGGTTTTAAAAAATATTTATTTATTTTTGAGAGAAAGAGAGTGAGCAGGGAGGGGCAGAAAGAGAGAGAGAGACAGAGGATCTGAAGCAGGCTCTGCACTGACAGCAAAGAGCCCAATGCGGGGTTTGAACTCACCAACTGTGAGATCGTGACCTGAGCTGAAGTAGGATGCTTAAAAAAAAATTTTTTTTTTCTGATGTTCTTGCTTTTCATCCTTTTTCTGAGTAAGCTCGTCCCAGCCCAGGGCTTCAACTGTGGTCTGCTGGTCTCTCTCAAAACTCCATCCGCAGCCACAACTTCTCCCCTGAGCACAAGACCCCTACGGCCACAGGGCTGTGTCACAGGCACATTGACTCAGTTCCGCCTGCCCCCACCCTCCCGCCTGCGGCCCCAATAGCTCCCGTCTCGGTTAGAGATGTCACAGTCCATCCAGTGATATTGAAATGTCTTCCCGTCCACGTGACAGGTGACAAGTGTCTAGTGCTTCTGCCCTGACTGGCCCCTCTCCCTCTGGCTCATTGTCAGCCTCTCGCATCGAATCATTCCGAGCTCCTCTCCCTCGTGGGACAAAACGCATGTGTCTTCACATGAGACCCAAGGTGAGGCCTTTGTCGCACAAAGGAGTCTTGTCTGCCCCTCTCTACATGGCCCTGTGGCGTTAGACAAGGTGCTCAGACCAGCCAGGGGTGGAATGTTCTCCTGTCCCGGGTCCTGAGCCCCCAGGCCCGATTCTCCGCCGGTGCCTCTCTCCCTCTCACCTCTGCTCACTCGTGCTCCTCTGCTCTCTCCCGGAGGCTGGTGCCCCTCAGGGCTTAACTGTGCGCCCTCTTCTCTTCCCTCACAACCCCCATCATCCCAGTGCATCTCGGCCACGCTCTTCAAATGCCATCTGAAGGCCAAAGACTCCCAATGTAGGCCTCCAGCTCAGATCTCTGAGCACGCGATGCGTTTATCCAGCCTGGGCTGAGATCTCGAGACGGAGGCTTAACCGACCGAGCCACCCAGGGGCCCCAAGCCTGTGCGTTTCTGAATCAGGGCCGAGCACAGTGTCTCCCTCATAGTAGGTGCTCAATATGTATTTGCTGAGTAGCTGAATGACGGTGACCCAGCTTTGTTTTTCTAGTGTCACCTCCTGTCACACCCGCCCACCTCATCGTCCCTCAGGCTGCTCACCAGGACCTGGAAAGCGGGGCTGGGGTGGTCCCAGCCCGGGCACCACCGCAGCCCTGCCTTGGCTCCCCTCACCTCCACCTGGGGTCACCCCCTCCCGCCCCCCTGCTCCTCGTGAAGTCCAGTGCGTGGCAGGCGCCCGGTTCTCATCTGCATGGCACTGGGTCCCTCTCCAGGGAAGGGACAAGCCCTCTGAGGCGTGGGGGACCCTCCAGGGCTGGGGACTGTCGCCAGAGCCCAGCAGCGTGGGAGAGCGCAGGCGGCCACGGAGTGATCTCGTGGGACATCTGGGAGCCGGGGCTCCGTCTTGGCCCTGGTCCTAAGCAGGTGCCCCGGTCTTCAGGCCTCAGCTCCCTGTGAAACCAAGCTGCTGGGGGGGCTGAGGTGTCGGCTGCCTAGAAGTCTCTAGAAGCTCAACTCCTTACGAGGAGGCACCGAGTTCTGTTAACTGCAACCCAACTGAGCCGTGAGGGCGGTGAGGCTAGATTCATACCCAGGACTTGGAAAGAAAAGAGCCCAGTTAATCCTGAGACTGAGGGCTTTTCCTTTCTATTTGTGTAGTGGGTGGAGACGTGTCCTGCATTCCTCGCTGTGAGGCCTCTCCGCCGTGACCGTTTCTTCTTTTAATGAATTTTCCTTATTGATGTTATTTTTGAGAGAGAGCACAAGTGGGTCAGGAGCAGAGAGAGAGAGGGACAGAAGACCCAATGCGGGCTCTGCGCTGACAGCACAGAGCCCCACGTGGGGCTTGAACTCACGAACTGCGAGATCATGATCCAAGCTGAAGCCGGACGCTCAACCGACTGAGCCAGGCAGTTGCCGACTTCGCGGCCCTAGAGGCTGGGTCAGTCAGCTTCGTGGCCTCAGCCCCGCGGCAGGCCGAGGTGCACTCAGCGCCAGCCCTGGCTTGTGGCGGGGAAGCACCGTGCTCAGTGAGTGCTGGTAGCAGGCAGAGCCTCTGGACAAAGCGCAGAGGCAGGCATGACAGCGGCGGAAGATGGCTACTCCCGCACTGAAACGATTAAGGCCTGGGGTTGGTGTCGGGTGGGTTTGGGCTTCCACCTTTGCTCTCCCTACGGGAGGCTCATCGGCTTACTTAAGCCTCAGATTCCTTACCTGTTAAATGGAGGTAATAATCGAGTCCACATCGCAGAGTTCTTGTGAGGATAACTAAGATAACACAGATAAACGCCTTATCCTAATGCCTGGCAAGCAGTAAGTGCTCATTAAATACCAGCCATTAGCCTTATCCTTTATTCTGGGTTTTTTTTTGCTCATCAGACGCTGCAGGTCGGGAGGCTCCCTTCCTTACCCAGCCAGAATCGAGGCCTCACATTCGTTTTTTAGCCTTAGTTTTCTTAAGGGTTGGATCAAAACCTCAGCTGGGGCTTCGGAGGACAGGAGCGTCAGACGGCTGGGCTCCACCCCGCACACCCAGCTCTGAAAAAGGGCTTGTAAGCCTGCGGCTGGAGCTCCGCACACCCGCTCACGCCAAGGCCAGGTGGGATCGGTTAACAGGGACTAGGCTTCCTCTACTTCCCTGAATGCCACCGCCTGAAACCGGCCGGCTGCTCATTGCACCAGAGCAAGCGTGTGTGGGCGGCCACAGTGGGGCCCCAGGGGTGGGCCACGCCTCCTCCCCATCTGCGCCCCCGCTACACACCCCTGCCACCTGCTTCACTGCGTTCACCCCCAGGCCGCCCTGAGCACGGCGCGGCAGGCGGGGGTGGGAGTCACTTCGTGGTGCTGACTCCCCAAAGATCAGAGGAAGCTACTGGCTGCAGGTTGGAAGGCCCAGGCACACGTGTTCACGCTTGAAGAGCAGGAATCGTTTGTTTTTGCTTACATAGACACATAGAGATATTTTTCTTTACGGTATTTGATGTCCTCTCCCCGCTCACTCTTATTTTAATTCCAGTGGGCAAGGACTGGATCGTTTTCCTTTTCTCTCTTATCAAAATTGTTTGGTGAGAGTTTCAGGGATGCTCAACTAATAGGCTGCCTGGCAATGATAAGTCAAATGAGTCATTTTGGGGATGGATAAGTGCTACTATACATTTTAACACAAATTTTTCTTTTCTTTTTTTTTTTAATTTTTTTAATGTTTTATTTATTTCTAAGAGAGGGAGAGAGAGACAGTGTGAGCAGGGGAGGGTCGGAGAGAGAGGGAGATACAGAATCTGAAGCACGCTCCAGGCTCTGAGCTAGCTGTCAGCACAGAGCCGGACGCGGGGCTCGAACCCACTACCCGTGAGATCATGACCTGAGCCGAAGTCGGACGCTTAACCGACTGAGCCACCCAGGCGCCCCGCAAAGTTTTCTTTTAAACCATGGGTGTCTTAAATGTCTGCAGGACCGAGAGTCTCAGAGTCGGTGGTGTTTGGGAGATCAGAACATAAAGGCATAAGGGGAGAGGGGCCACCTTGAGCAGAAAAGCAAAGATCAAGAGGTAGGTGGAGAAGGGAGGGGGTGGGCAAAGGCCAGAGCCATCCACCCGCCTCGCCACCTTGTCTGCAGCCTGCAGTCCCAGGCTTAGCTCCTGGCTGCAAGGCCAGTGGTCCTGGTGCTCAAATGGTAAGCTCCAGAATGTTTGAGGATTCCCACAGAATCCTGCAAACCCAGCTCCCTGGAGCGACTCTGGTTTGTCCGGTCTGCGCAGGGGGCAGTGGGGAGCTGCAGCGCTCTCGTGCTGGGAAGGAAAGGTCACGGCCTCCCAGGGCAAGGCGGCCTCTTTATTCCATTCCATCACATGTGCACGCACGCACAGGCACACATGCACACACGCGTGCACACTCGCACACATTGTGATATTCAGAATCACCTCCTCGTGACGCTGAACGATTGCTCTCCAGAGCTCTCTGCGTCCTTGCCGCCTCCCGGAAGGAAAGGCCTAGCTCCCCATCAGCCCAGCTCCTGGTGCTGAGGCCTTGGGACAAATCGCTCGCCCTTTCTGGACTCTTACATCTTTGTGCAAACCTAAACCGCCTTTTATTTTAGTATATTGAGGACAGCAGTGTATCTAAGGGATTCTGAAAATCTGTAAAAGTGAAGATCTTTTTTTTTGTTTTTAACATAAAATGATGACAAAGACTCAAGGAAGCACCATTCCCCTAATGACTCTGTGGCTTCCTTTGGGCACATCACGATCGGGGTTCTGGGTCTCTCCCATCTCCCGTTGAGCAACGACATAAAGCCTCTTCTCTGACCCTGGACTAGAGTCAACCACCAGGTCGTGAAGGCCAGCGGTTGTGTTTCAGCAGGTTAGGATCCTCCGGGGCAATGGCTTCATTTGAAGAGCCTTTCTGTTGTGTCCCACGCAAGCCCGTCGGATCCTACCTTCCCGCTGTGGGTGCAGGAGCCCCGGGGCCCCTTGCAGAAAGGGGCTGGGTTTGTGGGGCCCCGGAGCAGCCCTGGGAATCCGGAGCATGTGACCTCTTGTTCCACCCCGGGAGGCCCTGGATTCTCTGAGGGGGTCACGCTCTGCAGAACTATGCTCTCAAGGTGTGGCCTAAATCGAAAAGACAAACAAAATGAAGCCTCCAAGGTCAGCTCCCATTATGGCTGTTGTTTTCACACCAGAGCTTTTGTGCCGGATCGTTGGGAGTCTTCCTGCCTGGTGGTGCTTTGACTCTGTGGCTTAAAGGACGGCAAAGACAGCCCAGCTTTGGACACACACATACAAACACACACACACATCCCCGATACTGAGAAATCCTGCTCTATCCCAAGTCCTTGACATAGATGGAGGAAATCTTAAGAGCTTCCCAGGATCCTCCCCTCCCCACTTAGCACCTCTGGGCATCAGTCTTGGGTCTTTTTCATTTTAATTAACCCAGTGAACCGGCCTCTACCTTTCAAAGGAATCCGAGGAAACTTCCCTGCCAAGTCCCCACTGAGTGCCTGTGACACTCAAGGAGGGCCAGGCTCTCATGTAGGTTAAGGAAGTCCAAGGAGAATAAAGATTATAGGGAAACAGTCTACCTTTCTTTACAAGGTCTTGTTTTGCATCCCTGAAATCTCAGATTCGGCTATTACAATGAAGTCCTGTTGCGGAAAGAGCTGGCCTTTTATCACCACTTAAGATCTAATTAATCCATATTGAAGCACAAAGATTTCTGTTGTGTTTTAGGGTGAGGGGTCATAGAGCCTTCTTTGTTCATCCTTAGACTTATAACCATCAAGCATTGGGGATATAATTTTACCAAGCAAATTGGAAGGTAACAGATCAAATCCTTATCAGAAAGCCCAACTCATAGTTTTAACAGGGTCCTTCGTCCTTTACATGAAACATTATATTCGAGAAGAACAAAAACGCATTTCAGAGTTTCCAAAGAGTTAATGGCCAAAGCTTATATTCTGGGCAGCCTAGGACCAAGACCCGTCACACTACTGTCAGCCACGAAAGCCAGTGGCTCCCATAGGGGTGGCCGCAGTTGTAACATTTGTTGCAATGGCGTTAGTGCTTCGAGTGGTGATGCAGTTTGTTGGACTTTTATTATCTTTGCTGGGATGGGTTCTGTCCGTTATTACAACTTATCTGCCACATTGGAAGCACCTCAACCTGGACTTGAACGAAATGGAGAACTGGACCATGGGACTCTGGCAAGCCTGCGTCGTCCAAGAGGAAGTGGGGACGCAGTGCAAGGACTTTGAGTCCTTCCTGGCTCTGCCGGCCGAACTCAGGATCTCCAGGATTTTAATGTTCCTGTCCAACGGCCTGGGGCTCCTGGGCCTGCTGGTCTCCGGCTTTGGCCTGGACTGCCTGAGGATCGGAGAGACGCGGCCAGGCCTCAAGAAGGGACTGCGGGTCCTGGGAGGGGCTCTGCTCTGGGCGGCAGGCGTCGCGGCCCTGGCCCCGGTGTCTTGGGTGGCCCACATGACCGTCCAGGAGTTCTGGGACGACACCGTGCCGGAGATCGTGCCCCGCTGGGAGTTTGGGGAAGCCCTCTTTCTGGGCTGGTCCGCCGGGCTTTCCCTCCTCCTGGGAGGGTGCCTGCTCAACTGTGCGGCCTGCGCTCCCCAGGCGGCTCCGGCTTCGGGCACCTATGCGGTGGTGGAGACGCAGACTCAGTGTCTGTGCCTGGAAAATGGAACGGCAGACCCCAGAGTGTAAGCCTTTGGCAAGAGCAGAGGGACGCGTCTTTCCACATCAACTGACAGGACCGGACGGGACGGGGCGCGTGGGGTCTACGCTTGAAAGGGGCCTTTGTCATGTAACTAAATCTGTGCTGCTCCCATTTTCTCGCCAAATAGCTACTTTTCTAAACTAGATCCCCTCTTCCTTCCCAAATCTGGAGAATAAAGAGGCAAGTCTTCCATCTAAAAGAAGATTACATGGGAAGCATTACATAGGGATAAGCAAAAATAATTTCATCGATCTGGTTATTTAAATCAAAATGTGGTGGTGGCTGCCCCTTCTAATCAGAATTAAGCTTTGATGTGTTAAATTTTATATTAGGAACGTTGTTTTTGATTTTTTTGTTGATAGCTGGGAATAATAATAGTTTCTATTTCCTAAGGAAAAAAACCCCCCAATCTGCAATCTTTTAAACATTCTGCATTAGCAATACCCCCTGGTAAGCCTATCCCAGAGTTTTATTTCCACAACAATGACCCTGGTCTTCTTTGAACACACGCAGTTTGTGTAGGAGATGACTAAGGACCCTGTGTGACAGGATTCTAGGCTTATGGGTTTCAGTATATCGAGGTACTCTCAAGATTCAACATACCGGCCAATCCCTCCTGTCTCTTCCTTCCAAAGTTTCAAAAAAAAAATTCGAGAAATATTTTGCTTGAGATCCAGATATTGATGGTTCATCTCCTCAATAAAAACTTTCCTTTGTTTGGTTAAAACTGATAGGCATGGGGATATATACATCAGTAGTGAACCAGAAGGGATGTTTATCCTGACCTTCAAAGTCCTACTGGTTACCTTCTCCATGACACAGAAAGCATATTTAGGGGGAAAAAAAAAAAAAAAAAGGAAGTGTGCACGCACATGTGCACGAATCTGACAGAAAGGCATGTAAGTAAGTAGACCTGATGCTTGGGGTTTGGCGTTCGGTATTGCTTCCTATGTTATGTGGTGTACGTAGCTAACGGGTCTTCAAAAACCAGACTTGATTTAAGATCTAGAGAGATTTCTGATAAGAAGTATTTCTTGAACTTACTTTTAAAAAGCGGTAACATTCACTATTACCATGACACACGTATTGAAATGGGAGAGTGTTAGGTAACAGGTGACAATCTGGACAGGTGCAATTAGTCATATAGAAAGCAGGTGGTGGGAGCTGAGGCCAAACTGTCGGCAAACATTTTGCATCGGGACTTGTTAATTCTTCGACTTGCTAGAAAGCTTGGGAACAACGCGAAAGCCATTTAGATGTTAACAATGAAAGGAGGATCAGTCCTACCCAGTGTTATTTTGGAGACAAACTGCGACTACGGAGTCAGCCCCTGGGACGTGGACAGGGTGCTGGCCACACCTTGGCATTGCTGGCTGGCAGACTTATTTCCCTCTATCCTTTTCTGAAACCTAGTCAACACCTTTTCAAACAATAGCCACTCTGGCAAGAATCCTCTACACACAATGAAGAAATCGTTCCCAGCTCTGAAGTGATAGCTTAAGGTGTCACAGGTCTCTGCGCAGCGCTCGGAAGGCAGGAGTGAGTCTGGCTCAAGCTGCCGGGGGTCTGCCATGGCTTTGGCATTTCGAAGCGTGGCACAACTAGCTGGAATTTCATTCTCTTTGCTGGGATGGGCTTTGTCCTGTCTTACAAACTACCTGCCACAATGGAAAAACCTCAACCTGGACTTGAACGAAATGGAGAACTGGACCATGGGACTCTGGCAAGCCTGCGTCGTCCAAGAGGAAGTGGGGACGCAGTGCAAGGACTTTGAGTCCTTCCTGGCTCTGCCGGCCGAACTCAGGATCTCCAGGATTTTAATGTTCCTGTCCAACGGCCTGGGGCTCCTGGGCCTGCTGGTCTCCGGCTTTGGCCTGGACTGCCTGAGGATCGGAGAGACGCGGCCAGGCCTCAAGAAGGGACTGCGGGTCCTGGGAGGGGCTCTGCTCTGGGCGGCAGGCGTCGCGGCCCTGGCCCCGGTGTCTTGGGTGGCCCACATGACCGTCCAGGAGTTCTGGGACGACACCGTGCCGGAGATCGTGCCCCGCTGGGAGTTTGGGGAAGCCCTCTTTCTGGGCTGGTCCGCCGGGCTTTCCCTCCTCCTGGGAGGGTGCCTGCTCAACTGTGCGGCCTGCGCTCCCCAGGCGGCTCCGGCTTCGGGCACCTATGCGGCGGTAGAGATGTAGTGTCACCGGCCGCACCTGGAGATGAGAAAAGCCCATCTGAAAATCTAAGCCAGAAAGAATCAGTGGCATCCACTCATCGAGAAGCTCACGCCTCTCTGGGTTTGGTAGGATTTCCTGATGCACACCTACCCGTTCACTGTGCTTTTTACTTTCCTAAAATGCATTTGTTTTTTAAACTGTGGCTACTGGCTTCTTAAACTGTAATTTCCTTCTAGGACAATAAACCACTGTTATCTTCTTTCTATTCTGAGACCAAAACCATTCAAGACTTAATAGTAATCACACTCATTACTGTGGATGAGTTTTCTCAATTTTGAAATAGATTCAGTGATCGCACAGGACTGGTAAATAAAACATTCTATTAGTGCTTCCATATCTTTGAAGGGGTCACTCATAGTACAGATCATTTTGGCAACTGGAAATATTACTGCTGATCGTCTGCTGCTTTCACATGTGTAAGATCCCCTATTAGACTGAAATTAAAGTCCCGTTGCATTAGTTATTGAAAATGTATATTAGATTATAGTAAGAAATTGCTGGTTCTTGGAAAGCCCAGGAGGTAAGGGGGGGGCGGGACCCATCATCTCCTTTTTATTCAAACACCTCTGTGCCTCTATGGAGCCTTTCCCCAAAGCCGGCCACGCTCATTCCTGCCCGCAAAGGAGGGCGGGGTCTGGTGTACGGGAAGATCCACGTAAAACCTACCACACAGGCGTGCTTTGCCTCCTGTGTCCTGTGCTCTGCAGGGGACGGCTGGCACCACCCCTGTCCCTGTGGAGCAGCCACGGTGGGGGTGGGGGGAGTGCAGGTCAGGGCCGGGGCGAGCTGGCCAAGAGGCTCCCAGGACCACGGCCTGCCGGCCAGCTGACCAGAGGGCTAGCCAGGGTGGGTGCGGATGGCAGACCTCACCCTGGAAGCCCCTTCTTTTACTCCCACTCTGAATATAGGCCATTTTTATTTCTATCAGCAATCCATATTGCTCAACTGCTTGCTGGCTTGGGAAGTTCCTCGTGACAGATTTTACATTTGCTCGGTACGTGGCTCAAGTAAACTCTGGTTTGCAGCAATCAGGGAAATTAAACAATAAACGACACTGAAATAAAGTATGAGGCAATATGCATCTTTGTTTAAAAAAAGAAAAACACTGAACTTTTTTCCACCCACACACACAGGAAAAGTGCAGAAACCAAAGTTAATCTATGTGATGTATTTGCATACTTTGACAAACGAGACAAATTAAAACAGAAACATATTCAGAATTTAACCTGATTAAATATTTAGTTCAGTCCTGAGCTTTTGATATTTAATACAATATAGATAAAGTAATAGCAAAAAAAAAAAAAAGATTTTAAATTTGATTTGCATGCCACAGAGATTCAGCTAAACTTTGTTCATTTGGCTAGCAATATTTTTTTGTACCTGTAACTTAGATTCCAATATACAAAATTATAATAACATACTGATAATTCAAAATTGAGACCTAAATATTACATTCTTTTTACCCTGTGCAGAATAGATTCTACCTTTAAAAAATAGTATTTATAATATTAAAATTCATATTGTTCATATAGTCTTGTGATCAAGTTATTAAAATGTTTTGTCACTGTGAATCATTTGGGTTAGTACAAATAGGACAGAATTGTGAAAAGCTGCCTGTAAATACATAACACTATTGCTGATTTTTAAAGTGTGGAAAAGGATTATATTAAAATAAGTTCACTTCTCATGTTAGAAAGGAGCACATCTTGTAAAATAAAACCAGAAGCATCTTGGTCACAACTGTTAACTACCAGCCTGAGACAGATTTTATTCTTGTATTCTTGTCTGAAACTTTTTGTGTTACAAAGAGTGAATAGCTAATCTGAGGAAGATTATTTATAAAGGTGTAGATAGTCCAATATAGCCTCTTCTGTGTCAAACATTTAAAATGGCCAGAACCGAACTATATATTAAACAGAACATAAATAAGACCGTAAATAAATAAATGAAGAAAATAAAATCGTACGGTACAACTACACATAATTCTATAAACATTTTCACGGTCACACTACGAAGCTGAAAACGGCTGACCTTCATTTAGCTCTATATTAAATAAACTTCTGTCTTTCACATTTGACCTTGACAAGGGTGAACGGCATTCCTGCCCTGGTTTTCCTTAGTCATCTGATAGAAGGCGCAGTCGCGAGGCTGGTTTTTGTTCAGAGTGGTGTCACATCCAGTTACGGCTTCAGGGACTTTTAGAGAGAAGTGGTGGGACAACTTGGGAAAAAGTAAAGTTCTAGGCTCAGGAATTGCTTACTTCGAATTTGGATTCTGCTAAAATGAACTTTCCAAAATATGTAATAATTACTTACAAGAAACTGAAAACTCTTGCTGAGGATGCTGAGAAATAGAACTTCTTATTTTTTTTAAGGGCTCTGTCCCTTTAAGAGGATTTTGTATTTCTCAAAAAACCCCAAATAAACATGTAGTTTGCTATGTAAGATGGCTGACCAAAAACTGCCTCTTCCAGGAGAACTGACTGATAAGTATGAGTTAAGTCGCATAAATGCTTTTTATTTCAAAAGCCTTTATGCGGGCAGAGCAGGCGAGTTCCGAGTTCCGTGTAGGCAGTGCGTGGGGCCGGTGGGCTGACAGACAGTCTACACGGGGGGACCTGGAGCCATTTTCTCTCTCGACATTAGTTCATTGAGAACTGTTTTCTTACACAACTGCTGTGGCTGAGATTTCCAATCAACAATCTCCCCCCAGGCACACTCTTCTCTTGGCCCTCCTCGCCGCAAATTGCAGACAGGATGCCCTAAAAACGAGAGCTGCAAGATAATTTCTAGCAAATGTTAGAAATCTGTTTAATAAAGTGAAAACAAATTTCTTTTTGGCGACTTTGATTCAGCCAGGACTCCCGGTTTCCCCAGGCGCGCGCTGCTGCGGGTCCCTCCACGTGGCGGGTGGGGACCGGGGGCATCACGGTGGCCCCCGCGTGGCGGGCGGGGGGCCATCCTCACACTCAGGCCACAGCATATGGGCGCAAGCCGGGACCCCGCAACCCCTCGCAGCGCGGACACGAGCCCAGCTGTGTCAGAGGCGGCCGGTGCTCCGAGGGGCCCGCTGGCGGTGTGCAGGCTCCCCGCTCTCTCCCTTCCTCTACCCTGCTCTGGAGGTGGCCAATCACAGGAGCGCTGCTCCTTGCTGTGCTGGGACCCTCACCGCAGTCTGCCTTCTGTAGACTAAAAGAAAAGGACAAAAAGGAAGCTGTTTTAAGGAAACAAGGGCTCCGACAGAGGTGGCGGCCGTGAGCGCAAACGCCTGTTTCTCAGGTGGCGCCGGAAAGGCGTTGACACTGGACTTGAAGTCGGCAGGGCTGGCCTCCTGTACGCAGCACCGCCCGGCCGGGGCTCGGCGGTCTGCTCACCGCACAGCCAAGGAAAAGCAAAAATCACCTTCTGCTCGGCCCGGCTAGTTCTCAACGGCTGGCTCACCGGGACAGGCAAGGGGTGCTGCCTCTGTCCCACTTCTAGAAAATACGGCCCGTGGGCAATACGCAGGCACCGGACGTTCGTGTACCCGATCAGCCCGTTTTGGTTATCTGATTTCTTTTCTCTATTAAACATACAAGAATTACATTCAAGGTACTTTACAAATTAACATGTTGAAAATCTGATGCGAAATAAAAGCTCTTTAAGAGTTGATAGTTATGTAACAAAAAGAACCCCCCCCCCGCCCCCGAAGCAAACAAACGCTCAGTCTTGTGCCCTCCCTAAGAAAGGGCAGGAGACCACAGGATTTCTTCAGGGACGTGTTCACACATCATCGGCCGGCAGGGACGGGATGCTTATCTTCGCCCTGGTGAAGTAGGCGATCTTCTCCCTAGAGTCAGGGGTGAGAAATAAATGGACTTGAATATGATGCTGAAAATACTCTGTGACCCCTGAAAATTGTCCCCAGAGCTCCGCAAGCCTGGACAGGAGACCGTTTCCTTGGGCAGAACGCCATAAAATCAAGATCGACGCCTTCTGCGAGAGGACACGATGAAGGAGGGCGGCAGCTCGGGCTCCCGGCAAATCACCCGCAGACCGAGGCGGTACACGCCTTCCCGGATCTCCAGGGTGGGGCGGTTTGCACACCATCAGTTAGGAGTGCTTCTGAACTAAGTCGAGAACACGGGAGGTCCAGGGTCCCAGGGAACTTCTCAGGGCCCCGTAGAGAAGTACATGGTATCGGGAAAATCCTTCAAAATCCATACTGTCCTACTAAGGTAAGGGTGGAGTGACACCATGACTCCAAACGAAGGGAAACAAAGGAACGTGACTGGAGTAAAGGCAGATCGGTCCCGCACCCCAAAACAGCGATCAGGAGAAACAGCTCGAAAGGCAGAAGCAGAGGAACATAGGGCACAATGGTTTTCAGAGGTTAGGAGAGTATTAAAAAAAATAAATAAATAAGGTTTTGGGGTTGTATAGTTACCAAAGACAGGAGCAATCTATCTACTTTGGTACAAAATCTTCACACCATACACTGTATCCCATCAACTGAAGATGTGTTATGTTACACCCGGCACGACGGGGGCCACGAAGGAGAATAAAGCAAAAGAAAAAAAAAAAAAGAAAAGAAAAGAAAAAAGAAAAAAGAAAAAAAAGAAAGAATAAAGCACCAGCCTTCCTTTGGGAAAATAAGAGTCTATCTAGATGGTGGAGGAAGAGCGAGGTGAAGAAGTAAGCGCTGAGGTGGAAAAGCTCAAAAGACTAAGGAAAGGGAAGGGAAGAAAGGGAAATGACAATGGTGGGAACTGCAGTGAGTTATCTTTGTGGTATTGCATCCTTTACATTTGTTTGATTCCAGAAGAGATAAAAGCAAGACTTAAAAAAAGGCAAGTGATGGGCCTCCGGCTGACTCAGTCGGTAGAGCGAGCGACTCTTGATCTTGGGGTTGTTGAGTCTGAGCCTCATGCTGGGTGTAGGGACTTAAAAAAATAAACCCTTAGGGCACCAGGGTGGCTCAGTCCACTAAGTATTGGCTCTTTTTTTAATTAAAACAATTTTTTGGCGATCTTTATTTTTGAGAGAGACAGAGTGTGAGTGGGGGAGGAACAGTGAGAGAGGGGGACACAGAATCCGAAGCAGGCTCCCGGCTCTGAGCTGTCAGTATGTGGGGCTCGAACCCACAAACCGTGAGATCGTAACCCGAGCTGAAGTCGGTGGCTCAAGCGACTAAGCCACCCACATCTGGTTCTTGATGTGGGATTCTGTTCTTGATCCCAGCTCTGCTTGGGATTCTCTCTCTCTTTTTCTGCCCTCTCCTACTTGCTCTCTCTTTCTCTCAAAATAAACCTAAAAAAAAAAAAACTCTTAAAGAATAATAAAAAGTAAAAATAAAAAAGGCAAGTAAGCCTGATCATGACATCACTGAAAGCCTTACGGAGGAACCAAAAACTGAACACTCCCTGCTAATGGATTCCTTTGGCGCAGGCGGGGTGTGCACCAGGATCAGATGTTTCACACAAGACTCCTATTTCGAACTTTCCGTGAGAAACGAGACAGTGGGGGAACACGGGGCGATTCTGGGTGAAACCAGGAGTGTCCCCCTCATGCTTCGGGCAGAGAACCCGGCTCTGCCACCCAGGCCCGTGCCCAGGCTCCCAGGGTGTATCCCCCCAACCCGGCCCAGCCCAACCTACGGGGGCCGGGGTGGGGGGGCATCCATGACACCACGGCGTTGCGGGGGGTCGTCTGTTGAACGAGCGAACAACAAAAGACCCGAAGATACATGCTTTTTGTATTTTGCATCAAGATTTCTCAGTGAGATGTGGCGACTGCTTCTAAGAGCCGGGGACACCCTGAGTTCTTGGGGAACCAGGCTTTGCTTGGGTCAGGGCCCGCTGTCAGGGGTCAGGGCCATTGTCAGGGATCAGGGCCGCTGTCAGGGGGGCAGGATCACCGCCGGAAGGGGGGTGTTGTAACCTCAGGGAGGAGCAAACGGAAGCACAGACGTCCCAACGGGTCTCACGGGCTACTGTGAGCTCCCAGCGACTCCGAGGTGACTCCCACAGAACTCAGACCGCGTGGAGGACGACCCGGGAGCACTGGCGGGGTGGGCTGCCTACCTGAAGGACTGCACCTGGCGCGGCACCTTCCGGCTCTGCTCTCGCAGCCGGCACACGTCCTTGGACACTTGCCGCATCAGTTTCTCCGCGTTCAAGTCCTGCTTCTGCTCCTCTTCGGACTGTTCGGCCTGGCAGAGGGAATAAGAACAAAACCCCACGGAATGCTCATTAGAGAGCCCCGAAGCCGGGCCGCGAGGCTTGCTTTTGTTCCTCTGTCAAAGGTCGGTTGACCATATCCATACGCACGTGGGCCTATTTCTGGGCTATTATGCTCCACTCACCTCTCTGTCTATTCTTTCATCAATACCACACTGTCTTGATTACATTAGCTTTACAGGAAGTCTTGAAGTTGGGTAATGTCAGTCCTGCAGCTCTGCCTCCTTCAATATTGTGTTACCTATCATGTGTCTTTTGTCTCTCCACATAAACTTCAGAATCATTTTGTCTATATGCACAAAATAATTTGCTGGAATATTAATTGGAATTGCATTAAATCTAGAGGTCAATTTGGGAAGAACATCTTGACCTTATTAAATCTTTCTATTCATGAACATGGACTCTCTTCTCCATTTAGTTAATTCTTTGATTTCATTCATCAGACTTTGTATTTTTCCTCACTTAGAACGTATACATATTTTGTTAGATATATAACTAAGCATTTCATTTTAGTGGGTGCTAATCGTATTGTGTTTTTAATTTCAAATCCTACTTGTTCATCACTAGCATACAGAAAAGCAACTGACTTTATTAACCTTGTATCCTGCAAACTTGCTATTGAATGATTTCTTGTTTTCAATTTATTTGAGAATTACCTAATTTTTATTATTTTTCTTCTGAATGCTTTGGATTCAATTTACTCTTCTTTTCCCAGTTTTCTAAGGCAGAAACTTAGATTATGGACTTTAAGTCTTTCTTCTTTTCCAGTATATACAATCACTGCTATACATTTTCCTCTAAGGACTGCTTTTGCTGCACCATGCAAATTTTGGTAAGTTAGCCTTTCATGTTCATTTAGTTCAAAATATGTTTTCTCTTGAGATTTCTTTTTCTGACACACGTCTTATTTAAAAATGTGTTGTAGGTCTCCAAGTACTTTGGGATTTTCCAGCTATTTTTCTGTTATTGATTTCTAGTTTTATTCCACTGTGGTCTGAGAGTAGGCACTGTATGACCTGTATTCTTTTACATTTTGAAGTTAAATTTTATGGTACAAAACGTGGTCTATCTTGATGAATGTTCCATGTGAGCTTGAGGAGAATGTCAGTTCTGCTGTTAGATGAAGTAGTCTATGGATGTCAATTATGTCTAGCTAATTAATAGTGTGGTTGAGTTCAACTATGTCTTTACTGACTTTCTGCTTCTGGGAGCTGTCCATTTCTGAAAAATGGGTACTGAAGTCTCCAACTGTAAAAGTAGATACACCTTGTTTTCCTTGCAGCCCTATCAGTTTTTGCCTCACATATTGTGATGCTGTGTTAAGTACACACACATGAAAAATGTGTTATGTCGTCTTGGAAGACTGGCTGTTTTAATCATTACATAATGCCCTCCTTTATACTAGACAACTTTTTATGCTCAGATGTCTGTCTCAGATTAATATGGCTACTCCAAGTTTGTTTTGATTAGTGTTAGCATGGTATATTTTTCTCTATCCCTTTACTTTTAGCCTATATGTGTTTTATACATAAAATAGGTTTTTTGTCAAAAACATATAGTTGGGTCTTATCTTTTGTTCAACTCTGACAATTTCTTTGAATTGGCAAATTCAGATCATCAGTGTTTAAAGTGACTGTTGATCTGGCTGGATTGGGATCTGCCATATTTGTTGTTGTTTTCTAGTCACTGCCCTTGCTCTTTGTTTTGGCCTTCTATTATTTTTTCTGCCTTTTGTGGTTTTAATTGGGCCACTCACATTATTCCATTTTCTCTCCTTTCTTAGCATGTGAATTATACTTTTTAAAATTTTTAACGAGTTGTCTCATATTTTGTAATATGCAAAACACCATAGTATGGGGCACTATGTATTAAGTACATAGTATGGGGTACAAGTACGTTATAATAATAAAATATTACTAATCTCTCCCTCTTGTTCCTTGTATCATTGCTGTCATTTCACTTGTACATAAGCATATATATGTGAAATACATTGTTGCTACTGTTATTTGGAACAAACTTAGATCAATTAAGAATTAAGAAAAATAAAAGTTTTAACTTTACAGTCACTAATTCCTTCCTGAGTGCTCTTCCTTTCTTTATACAGATCCAAGTTTCTGGCCTAGATTATTTTCCTAAGCCCTGAAGAGCTTCTTATAACATTTCTTGCTAGGCAGGTCTACTGACAACACATTTTCTCAATTTTCATTTGTCTGAGAAAGTATTTCTTTTTCAGACCTGAAGAAAATTTTGTTGGGTATAGAATTCTCAGTTGGTGGTGTCCCGTTCCAACCCCCCACCCCCACCCCCGCGAACACCTTAAATATTTCACCCCACTCTACTTGTTTGCATGGGTTCTAAGAAGTCATCTGTAATTCTTATCTTCGCTGTTATGTAAGTTAAGTGTTCTTTCACTTTGGCCTCTTTCAAGATTTTTCCTATATCTGTGATTTTTGGAGGTCTGAACTCTAGGTGTAGAGTTTTGTGCATCTATCCAGACTAATGTTCTCTGAGCTTCCTTGGCCTGTAGTTTGGTGTCTGATGTGAATTTGGAGAAATTCTCAACCATTATTGCTTTAAATGTTTCTTCCGTTTTTCTCTGTCTTCTTTCTTCTGGTATTCCCATTATGTGTGAGTTCCACCTTTTGTAATTGTCCCACAGGTCTGAGATACTCTGTTCCTTTTATTCTCCCCAGTCTTTTTTCTCTTTGATTTTCAGTTTTGATCCTCAAGCTCAGAGAGTCTTTCCTCTGCCATATCTAGTTGGTAACAAGCCCATCACAGGTATTCTTCATTTCTTTTATAGTGTTTTTGATCTGTAGCATTTCTTTTTGGTTCTTTCTTAGAATTCCCTTTTTCTTTCAGCTTTTATTGACCATCTGTTCTTATAACGTTGTCGACTTTTCCCATTAGAGCCCTTAGAGCATTGATTACAGCTGTTTTAAATTCCTGATAATTCCAACATCCCTGCCACATCGGAGTCTGGTTCCAGTTCTTTTTCTATCTCTTCAAACTGGGTTTTGCCTTTCAGTATGCCTGGTGATTTTGTTGACACCCACAGTAAGCCTAGCGACTAGAACTCTAGTCATTTAGTTCATTTAGTAATGAAGTGGAGGTGTGCAGGACAGGGAGTGTTCTATAGTCCTGTAGTTAGGTTTCAGTCTCTTGGTGGGCCTGGGCCCGCACATGAGAACTTCACAAGTGCTTCTCAGCCCTCCAACTGCCCCTTAGGTGAGACAGGGTGGCTGGAGTGGGTGTTTTCCTTGCCCCAAGTTGGTTGGGTGTTCATAAAATCCTTGTAGGTTAGACTCTAGTAAGACCGTTGCTCCTGAGGGTTGGTCTTGTTAACAGAATGTGTTGGCATATTTCAAAATGACCACTTTCTCCCTCACCCTGCTGGAAGCACAGGAGTTTTTTTTCCCCGATACTCACTAAGAGGACCAGAGCTCCTAGGTGGAAAATTCACAAACTGCGGGGTCTCCCCATGGCTGGTCCCCTAGAGTTGTTAGCTCTTAGACTTGTCGATTCGGAGCCTCCAGCAGTTCATCAGTTCCAGTGCGGGTTCTCATACCCCGGTGCTACTTCCCTCGGAGTTTCTGCTCTGGTGAGTAGCCACGGTCTGTTGCCTGTCTCTCTAATTTGGGAGGTAATGTTTTGTCCCATGACCTCATTTTCTTGACAGATCGAAGAATTGTTGATTCTTTCCTGGTTGTTGGGGCCGAGTAGCGGCTTCTAAGCTCCTAACAGGCCAGACCAGGAAATGGAAGTCTGTAACTTTTTAACAGTTTCGTAACACCGTATTTAATAGCTAGAGCATAATTATTGAACAAGCCTTCTAGAATCCCATGTTTAAACTGTTTCCATGCTGCAATGTTCATTCAACTGGGATTTAGCATTTAAACATCTAGAAAAATGAACACTTGGTTAAATTAGATGTAGCGAGGATAAAAGCAGGCATGTCCCGTGCATTCTGAAAACTACCCACAGCAAGAATACATCTGCATGTGTGTGCGTGCGTGTGTGTGTATATTGTCCACTATCAAGGAAAAAATAATCATAATTTTGTTTCATTTATACTTAGAGCTTACAAAATCTAAAGGGACAGTTCCTTAGCTACATAAATAAAGTGTGAGGTAGGAAATGGGACTTAGGTGTAAATGTGCTACTTGCTACTCTTCCTACCTTCATATTGGGAAACTATGTGACTTATTGATTATGTGGATGCCGACTTCCACAAAGGCACTGACAACTCCTACTTGCAGGCAAAGCCAAGAGGCTGCCTGGTTGTTAATTTTGATTTTGGCTCATGGTTTGCCTTGGGGTCTGAGCTGTCTATATGGGTCCATAAGCCTCCGAAGGCCAGAGACTGCATCTGTTTAACATAATTTATAGACGTTCAAGTGCACAATAAAGATTTTTAAGGTGGTGGTTTGTTTCTGAAAACTGCCTATACTGTCAGAAGCTGCTTGTGTTGTGTCAGACAACGAACTATATTAAGTTAAGAGGCTGGAGACTTAACGCTACCTACATATTCAATGAGGGGAAATGTCATATCTAGAAGCAGTCTTGTCAATGCATATGAACAAACAGTAGTTATCCGCACCTGACAGAAACAAAAATCTAATTTAAGTTACTGTGCATTTTGAGGGAGAGTGAGACCGTACAAGTACGTGAGTTAGTATTTGGCATTTGTTTGGAAAGCTGGTGTAGGAAAAGGAAGTGTAAATGAAATGTTGGGTGGTGAAACAGGGTAACTTTCCTCTTCACTTCCCCTCCTACTTCTCCCCAGGGAATCAGGGAAACCGAGGGGCCAAGCACGCTCTGGGAACCTGCCTCGTGCCGGACGGAACCCACACCAGCTGCTCTTCTGCCCACAGAAACTGTCACTTGTCTCGTTGACAAGATGGGCTGTGACTTGGTTCATTCAAGGCCGTGTCTCAGGCTCTTTCTGGCACATTTTACTTCACATTGGCCACTTTCTCAATGATACCTGTGGGCAGCCCAGGTGCTAGAGATTCTTTTTGAGGCACCCTGCCCCTGCCTTATTTTTTCAAGTGGCTTGAGGGTGGGGACTTGTGTGACCTCCTTGGCGCAGGAATCCCCAGGGCCTCCCCGCACAGGCACACAGTGGGGGCACAGCAGAATGAATGCGTGTCAGTCTTTGGGAAAAACAGGTTTTTAGATGACAATCTTTTAAAGGTTAATGCGCTTCAGTAACTCTCAAAAGGTTTAGAACACCCTTGGTTTTTCCAATGGTTACTGACTACCAACCAGGCTCTCCAGAAAGCCAGAAAATGAAGACTGATAGATTTAGATTCAAGCAAACATCTGAACTTCAGTAACTGGAAAGGTGTTTGAAAGGCAAATGATAGAATGAGCAAAAGCATTTGTAACTCAAATAACAGAAAGGTGTTGAAAAACGCCTTCCAAGGAGAAAAACACAACAGAAAAAAGGACACTGGGTAGGAGTGGGCATCTCACGGAATAAACACAAATGGCAGATAAACAGGCCTCATCAAAGTGCTACCATTCTCACCCACCAGACTGGGAACAGTTACTGGACTGGAGTCCTGGGGACAGCAAGGTAGATGTCCCAATGCCTGAGCCTCCACGGGTGAGGGGACGTCCCAACGCCTGGGTCTCCACGGGTGATGGGGCTGTGCTGCTACTGAGCCAGGAGGAAGCATCTGGAGTCATAACTGTCCCTCATCCCCTTCCACCAAAGGGGGTTTGGTGTGGGGGAGGGGAGCTAGGGGCCAGGAAGACTCAGCTCATTTGGGAGCCCCACCCCCAACCCGCCCCAGCACCGGTCAGCCTCTCTCGCCATGACCTCCCAAGCGCTGAGCTCCAATAACAGAAGACAAAATGTGGGCCTGCTTAGTGGAGGCCACTCGTCATGGCGGTGGCAGCTGGAGCTGTAAAGGAAATGTCTGTGTTTGTTTGTAGCCTGGAGCAAATTCTTACGAGGGGGAGGTCAACTGAGGCTGGAAGTCAGCACTGGCACAAGGAAAGGGAAGAAAGAACCGCTCTGCTACGGTAGCCTGCAGCCTGCAGTCTAAGTGGACTGGACAATCCCACCATGGAGACCCTCCCGCACGCGAAAGAGCCAAGTCCTCCTGGTATTAACTTGAGCACTGATTGTAGGAGGAAATAAACTGGTGCCGGCAAAAGGGGGTTATGAGGGTCTTGTCCTCCCATCTGCACCCACTGTTTCAGGCATCATCAAGGCCAGGCAGTGGAAGAACGAGGGCTTCAGCCTTAGAAGACATGGCAGACACAAGACCTTTGACTGTGGTTCACAGCCAAGCTCTCAGGACCAGCAATGCTTCTACTAGGTATTTAAGCTTTGGAAACACTACTGAATCCAGAAAGGTACCGGAATGCTCATTGGCACTGAAAACCTGGGAAATTATCATCAGAATATCTAACAAGTGAATGCCTTAAAAATAATGAATGACAGCAGCATTTACTAATATGGAAAGCTGCTTTTTTTTTTTTTTATGTTTATTTTTTTGAGAGAGAGCACGCACAAGCAGGGGAGGGGCAGAGAGAGAGAGAGGGAGACAGAGGATTTGAAGCAGGCTCCACGCTGACAGCAGAGAACCAGATGCGGGGCTCAGACTCATGGACTGAGAGATCATGACCTGAGCTGAAGCCCGATGGTTAACCAACTGAGCCAACCAGGCGCCCTGGGAAAGCTCTTCTTTCTTAGATTTTATTTTAGAGAGAGAGAGCAAGTACAAGCGTAAAGAGGGGCAGAGGGAGGGAGAGAGAGAGCCTTAAGCAGGCTCCACGCTCAGCACAGAGCCCAATGCACAGCTTGACCCCAGGATCCTGGGATCAAGACATGAGCTGAAATTGAGTCGGAGGCTCAACCGACTGAGCCACCCAGGCGCCCCAAGAAAGCCTTTGTTCATAAAAGAACATAGAATTAAGTGGCAGGAGAACACCAAGTTTTGCAAATTTGTCCTTATGACCCTATTTTTGTGTAACCCTTCCAATAACACTAACACACGTACACGGCATGAAAAAGAGTCAGAAGCACAAATACCGACGGCAATGAGACTTCAAGGAGGAACCGCTGCTTTCTGCAGTTCTGCACTGTTTGATTTGTTACAATAAGCATATGTTAATTTTTGGAATAATCTCTTTAAATCTTAAACTATTTTCAAAGTGAAAGTGTACTAACTCATTTTTGATTTGACAATAAAAATGCTGTGGCACTCCTAGGAAAGATGAGATTTTTAAAAATTTATTTATTCAGCAAGTACTTCTGAAGAATTGATCAGACTCACACCACTTTTGGGAAAGCTAAGTAACCTGCAAAAGGGCATTCCTGGTACTTTGCTGATAATAATCCCCTGCAGTTAACGTCTGATGTTTTTCACCACAAAGGATCCCTTTTCCAGAAAGTGCCCCCCTCTCCTTTCCCTGATTTGAAAGATTTTGTTTAGAAAAGTGGCCTTTATTTGCCCAGTAAGAATTCTCTCTTGATTATTTTGCCATCGATGAGATAGGTTAGCAGTCACTAGGAGCCTGGTGAGGTCCCAGACAAGGAACTACTGATTCGGTAAAGAGAAGTGGGTCACTTCTGCCGCGACATGGTATATCAGATCGGTGAACTGGTAAGTAGACTAGAGTATTGCTGTTATCCTAACTTACAGGTAACTTATAACACGAATACACCAATCCTGAAATAGCCATCGGGTTAGTGACTTAAGTAATGGGCAGATCGGGGAAAGGCCGGAGAAAGATGTCACATGCTGGCTATACTTAACGTGCCAGTCTCCCCAAGATGTGTTTTATCAGATCAGAATTAAAAATAGGCTCCCCGGATCCTGTTCCGTTTTCGGTTACCTTCCACAGACATGGAAGTGTGGGGGTCTGTTTTGCCCTCTGCGGAAGGGCACTAGCAAGGCGGTCCCCCTACGTAGCCTAATGTCTGCTGACTTTCAACTACCGACATGTTTACAGTCACTGCAAAATCACTTTGAAATTTGGTTTTGTTCTGTGCGAAATAAGATTGACTGTGGAACACATTCCTTTCCCTGCTGAGCAAGAATATACGTCACTGAAAACTACATTTATCTCTGTGTTTATATCTTTCTCTAAAAATCTGGGCGACAGAATACATCATAGAATGTTTGCCAGCTGTTAATAATCCAGAGTAGCTAACTTCCGGACAGTTACGTCTCAGTGCTGAATACTTCATTGTGACCGTTAAGATTTATTTTGTCGAGTGATGTGTATTAGTTATCTCTGATGTGTAATTTTCTTAGCAGGTTCTAACTTGAAAAAATGTTAACATCTGTATTATTTTAAGCTGTAAAAAAAGCTAGCATCATAGAACTCTGGCATTTTGACCGGGAAATCACTCTGAGGAAGAAAAAGACATTTCTGCTTTGTAAGCGACAGGAGGCTCTTTTGGAAAAATACCAACCCTTCCTCAGCACCCCCCTCCCCTTCTCACCCAAGTCATGATTAAGCTGCCTGGTTCACAGCATAGGAAGCCACTTTTTATGTCCCAGATTCCAGAAGAGCGTGATTAACTTTAGTTTATGCGACGGGAGCCTGACCCACAGAAAGGCCCGGTGATTTGGTCACAGCCACACCGCGAAGGCTACCAGAATAAGGGGCACAGCACAGTCCGTCGTAATTCACAGCCCTGCGTTTCTTGCTCCGCTTCCTAAGGGGGTTCTACAACACACGAAGCCACGGACTCTGATTCAGTCTTTATTCTGAGCTACAGAACAGACCTTCGGCCACGGAGAAGGAAGATTATGGAGGGCGACCCCGAGACCCAAGGGTTTCCTGGCGAGGGAGGCAGACCCAGGCGCCACCGCCGCCTTCACTAACTGCTTTTCTGGGAGCTTATTTTTTACGGCGGTCGGCAGGCTCTTTGCCTACCGTTAGGCATTTTACGCCCTGCCGCTGCAAATGTCACGGATGTCCAGCCCTGCGGGAAGCAGGGGCAGAAGGGCGTGGGGCTGTGTCTGCATGTGCACAGGGAAGCGGACGCAGAAACGGGCCGGCGGGACGGGGCGGTCACCAGCGGTGAGCGACTCTGGTGGCCGGGCTGCGAAGGACAGCACTGCCATCGTCCGCCCTTTCACAGGCGAGGCTAGTACAAACAGGAGGGTGAGAAAGCAACGTGCGGGACTCAGGGGGTCCATACGCTCAGAGCAGGTAAACAGGAGAGAAACACCTGTACGCGGGCATCGCTTCATTTTACATGGGGACAGTGCACCAGGCTCTGGGCAAGCGCGGCCTCCTGGAGTTCGCTGCAAGTGCTGCCCCGGTGACCTGTGGAGGTGACCCGTCAGGGGCACCTCCCCACTGAGGAGCAGGGCATCCCAGCTCAGCGCAGACCTCAGAGTTGGCAAAGTAGGGCGTGTGCCGAAGGGCTGGCGTTTGGGCCACATGGCCTTCCAGTCACACGAATTAGATTCCATCACAAACAGATCACAGAGTTTGTAACTAGAAGGGGTCCTGGGAGTCATCTAGTCCAATCCTATCATGTTGTAGGTGAGGATGTAAAACTCTGTTTGAGCACGGAAAAAACCGATGCCAAAGACATGCACCTTTGTATGGCATTTTCTAAAGCCGATCTGTGTTCACAATTTTTGTTAGACTGGGGAGAGGGGCGGGGGGAGGCGAGGAGATAGATGTGGCAGGAAGGGAGGGGCCGGCAGGGAGAGAGCACAGTTCTCGCAGAGGAGGGAGCACCCATCCGGCCTCGCTCTCAGGCCTCCGGGCCTGGCTGTCACAGTCACTCTCTTCCTTGACAATGGGACCCTCAGCAAGGTCCTCCATCGTCTACCGCAGAGGTTTTCACTAGCGTGGGGCTGGGTGGAGAGCGAGGCCCTGTACTGCGCACATGAGCAGAGCATGCTGTTTACACAAGCTCCGAGTGCCCCACAAAGGAGTTCTGCACGCAGCTACTAGTAGCATCCGCATGTGGCGTCCACAGTAACAACCCAGGAAGTAACAGCGATGGTTTGGACATTTGAAGAAAAAGACAATTATGAAGACGAACGACTACCTCAGCTCCTATTGGCCCTCGGTTATTTAGATACATCTTCCTGCTTAGTCACACTGGATTTTCCTGATGAGAACTGGAAAACTATATTCTCACTGTGAATCAGACACTGCTAACACATCAGCTGAGACCCTCTCTGCCTTTCCTGCTGCCCTAGGGGGGCATCAGCTCCCTGTGGGGTCTGGGCGACTTCAGGAAGGCACAGCCAGGGTCTCCCCGCGTGTCCCTTCTCTGAGCCTCCAGCCACTGCCCTGGGTTTTCCCTGTTGAAGCCACTACGTGCCATGGGATTGCCTGGTGCCCAAACTCGCACAGTGATTCTCTTCTCCTCCCGGAGGGACGATGGGTCACGGCGTGTGTGGCTTCTGGGGGCAGGCCCCATGGAGGGCAAGCAGTACGCGGGCACCACCTCCTTCCTCCCTCCCCTGCTCCCCGTCGGTGGCGCACAGCATGGGGGGTGGGGGTGTGTAATCTCCTGCTCTGCACAGTCACAAGCGAATCCTCACTGGGCTCCTCTCTCCCCTCGGCATCTGGCTGGGCGCACTGATTACAAGACCAGCTCGGTGCTGCTTCATTAGATATACAGGCAAGAAAACCTCTATTAAGATATAATTAAATTTCTAAGCAAAGCCATCAATGCAACTTCTGTAAGGATGATTATAATCATCAGTAGTTTACTATGAGGCCAGAATCATGCATAAGTGGGTACAATTTAATGACTAAACAACTGCAGATTAAGAGAAAAACAAACCACCATTTCACAAAAGAGAATTCTCAAGTGTCACTCTTCTAAGTCACTTCCCAAAGTGGCTGCAAGACCTGCTTGCACCCTGTGCTGGGCAAGAGCCGGGGGATCGGGAACTTTGCTTTCCCACGGCAAACGGACAAAGCCCAGGAGTCCCAGGTACCCTGCAAGGCCGGGCGCCCAGGTAGCTGCCTTCTCTCACTGAGCGTCGCTCCGGCGGTGGCAGGAGACCCAGTCCGTGAGCAGAACGGACAGAAGTGTGCTCACGCGCCTACAGCGGCTCTTGGTGGAGAAGCTGGCTCTCAGGCAGGCGCAGAGATGGGAGCTCCCACCAGTGTCCGGCCAGCACCCACTTCGGCCAGCGCTCACAACGGGGACCGTCGAAATGCTGATAATTGGGAGACGGGAGGGGAAACTACCCCCCTCGTCACACAAGTGGCTGCCTGAATGACCGAGCTGTGACAGAGGTCACTTACGAGGGAATTAATTTAGTTCAATTTGGTATCACGTCTGGGAAATCTGCCGGACACTCCTAGGATTACTTGTGCCAGGAAGGACGGTAAGAGAGGCTGATATGATGGGTCTGAAGCAGGATCTCAAACCGTGGAAGGGTGAACAGGCCACATTCTCCGTATCACTGCCGTTACCTTCCTAGACTGTGGCTGTGACCGTTATGCGGGATGCTGGGCTCAGAGCAGCAAAAAGCCCTGTTTCAGAACTGTCTCTCCAAACTGCTGAGGCTCACGCACAGAGTGGCGTCTTCCGTAAGCCCCTGGCTTGGACCTGATAACAGCCCTGGACTCTTGCCCTCCTGGAATTTGGTCCCAGGGCTGCTGAAGCAGAGCCTGGACTAAGATGTCCACACCACGGCCGTGCTTACCCTGAGGGTGGGGTCTAGGCCTCACGTGGCCAAGGTACCCTGAGGCCACCTTCCGTTTCTCATCTCTCTGTCTATGCTCTATTTACCCATCCACCAGCAAGTCCAGGGGCAATTGTGCGTCTAGCAGCAGTTAAGGCACAAGCAAAATTCTAAACAGGATAAAATCTTGGCTGGTAAGCAAGACCAACAGGCTTTAATGAGGCAGAGGAGACTTTTGCCAAGGTCAGATGGGACATCCACTCTGGTGGCCTGGTGTTGGGGGGTTTACGCGGGAGCTTACCCGCTAGGCCAGAGGCACTCAGGAGAGAAAAGACTTGTGTCAAAGAGGTGTTTCTCTTTTGCAGGCAATGGTTCTGCCCAGTGCCCCAGGAAACCCCTCCTGGGATTTTCTGCAGCTGAGAACGGACATACTTTCTTCACGGGCTCATTAAAGGCCAGATCATTAAAATGAACACATGTGCACCAAATGTCAACTGTTACTTGAGTTCAGGTTTTTAGAGGCTCAGCAATACGCCTAGGTTGGCCCTGAAGATGTCCGCAGTTGCTGGCTTCTACAGCCCTCACAGTTTCCATCTACTTGTGCTAAGGATTTCTTTAATGAGGAAGGAAAGCAAGAGTCACCCTAAAACCTGCAAACCTCGAGTCCTCTATTAACACCAGTAAAAGTCTAGAATTCTATATGATGAAAGATTTAAAAAGCTCACTTAGAAACAGTGCATTTACGATACTTTTATCCCTGGAAGGATGCTGCTTCCTGTCTCTTCCCATCAGGATTAGATGGCTCAGATGTCACCCAAGCTCCTCTCCTATTTTGTGGAAAATGGCCTCCCACGCTAGCCCATGTCGCACACACATCTCTACCACAGGCTTCCCAAAGAAACCTCCTCTAGAGAAGCCTTTGGTGGCTCCCCATCACAGCATTCAAGGCCACTCTTTGACATTTTTCTTCCATTAATTTTATCAACTTCCATGTGATGCATGTAGGCATTCTGCTTGGAATGACCTTGAATCTGTGGAACATTTTAGGGAGAACTGACTATATCCACAGTAATAACTCCCCCTCTGGATCAGGGATGTCAAACTCTGGCCTGCATCTGTTTTTGTAAAGTTTTCTTGGAACTCAGTGAGGCCATTTATGGACATCTTGTATGTGGCGACTTTTGTGGTGCATGGCAGAGGTGAGAGGTACTGATCAGACCCTCGGGCCGAAATATTTCCTCTCGGGCCCTTTACAGGAAAAGTTTGCGGACCTCTGTTCTACATGAATGGGGAATACTTCTCCATGAATTTAGGATTTTTTCCTTATACTTTCCTCATAAGGCTATTTAGTGCTCCCTATAATATAATGCAAATTTTTGTTTAATTTGTTCCTTGATACTTGATCTTCTTTGATGCTGTGGTAAAAAAATATCTTAATTAAATCTTCTAGTTGTTTCTGGTCAGTGTAAGCAATGCAACAGACTCTCCTAGTTACACATCTTGTTAAACTCTCTTCTTCCTCGGAGTAGCTTGCAAATCTTTAATGTACACAATCCTGCTGTGTCTTCCAGGATGACAGCTTTATCGCCTCCTTTTCAGTCTTTCTGCTTCTACTTTTTTCTTGTCTTACGTTGGTTAGAATTTCCAATCCAATGTTGAGCAGAAGAGTGTTGAATGCCTGCGTCTGACTTTAACAGGAATGGTTCCAATGTCTGTCTGTTTAGGACCTTATTTCCTTTTGGTTACTCTCTATGGAGTTAAAGAAGTCCTGTCTTCCTAACTTGCCAGGAGTTTTAAACATGAATGAGTACTGACGATGTCAATATATTTCCTTGATCTACTGAGTTGATCCAATGGTTTTTCTCCTTTATCTATTGAGGGGATTCATTGTACTAACAGATTTTTCAAATGTTAAAAAATCCTTGCACAATTCAGCATGGTCAAAATGTAGTTTCTTTTTAAAAAAAGTTTTTTTCTAACATTTTTATTTATTTATGAGAGGGAAAGAAAGAGCAGAAGCTGGGGAGAGGCAGAGAGAGAGGGAGGCCCAGAATCCGAAGCAGGCTCCAGGCTTTGAGCTGTCAGCACACAGCCCGATGCACGGCTCGAACCCATGAACCACGAGATCATGATCTGAACCAACGTCTGATGCCTAACCAAATGGACCACCCAGCTGCCCCCAAACTGAATACCTTTTAAATATATTGTTGGATTATATTTACTAATATTGTATTTAGGATTTCTGCATCTATACTTATGGGTGAAATTGGCATATGATTTTCCTTTTTGACAATATCTTTGTCTGGTTTTGGTATTGGGGATGTTGGTCACATAGCATGAGTTGTAGAGCGTTCTTTCTTTTTCTAGCGTCTGGAAGAGTTTACATAAAATTGAGATAATCTGTTCTTTGGAAGTTTGGTGGAACTTGTCTACAGAACATCTAGACCGATGTTTTCATTGTGGATAGATTTTTAATCACTGCTTTCATTTCTTTAAGAGGGATAGGACTTTCAATCTTTCCTCCCCTTTTCATCACTTTTTCATAAGTTACGTTTTCCTTGATATTTGTCCAAATTGTGGGCCTTTATCTTTGGTATTATTCAATTTATCTTTTTATATCTCAAATTTATCTGTAATTCTATCCCTCCTTCCTTTTATAGTTTTCTTTATGTGTATCTCCTCTTTATTGATCTTGCCAGAGCTTTGTCTATTTTTGTTTCTTTATTTTAGTTTTTTTCAAATAACCAACTACTTGCTGTATTGAGCTTTTCTCTACATACTGGAGATCAGAAAGCAGTCAAAACAAACTAAAATAGCAAGCAATTCATGCACGACTTTAGCAATATGATATGAAGTATAAAAAGTCCCAAAGTTGGGGCGCCTGGGTGGCTTAGTCGGTTGAGCGTCCGACTTTCGCTTAGGTCATGATCTCGTGGTTCGTGGGTTCGAGCCCCGCATCGGGCTCTGTGCTGACTGCCAGCTCAGAGCCTGGAGCCTGTTTTGGAGTCTGTGTCTCCCTCTCTCTCTGACCCTCCCCTGCTCGTGCTGTCTCTCTCTCTCTCTCTCCTAGAAATAAAAATATTAAAAAAAAAAGTCCCAAAGTCTTTATAATTATTGATACCCAAGGATCTAGAATTTCATACAGTGACAAATAAAAAACAAACAACAACCGACCAAAAGGTGCAAAGTTCTGTTTAAATCTGTAGTCGTAAAACTCTAATCCAGCTTTAAGAGCCTTTGACCCCTAGGAGTCTAAAGTCTGTGACGCTTCTCTACGCTATTAAAGTTGGTCAACGTTAACCAAGACTTTGAAATGATTGCTAATGGTGAACTGAAAGACTCAAGAGAATAAAAGCAATGGTCATCATTAAGGTGACAAACTTAAGAGCTGGGGATTTCAGCTTTCAACGCGATTTTCCAGCATGCAAAGAGACGGCCAGGCTGCAGTGCTGCTCTCGTGCGGGCTCGTGAGCTGCCTACTGCAGGTTCCCGCGCCTGCTGGCCTCGGCACCCACTGTGAGTGAAGTCCCACTACTCACCTTCAAGGCCACTTTGCTACTTCCGCCATGAGACCTCTCCTGATCTCACCATAAAGTGATTTCTCTTGAGGACCTGGTGTATCTGGCTCATCTCCTCTACTCCGTAAGCTCTTGGAGGGCACGACAGTGTCTAGTCAGCCCCGTAGTCTCCAAAGTACCAAACATAAGTCCTACAAGTCAACTCCCTACTGAACGGATACTTACTGATATTCTCTTGTATGCCAAGGTTTTGGTCTATCGGGTGGGACATAATACAGATATGTGTTATGTTTTGTTGCCAAAACTTTCTTTAAAGATATTGGGATCAGTTTGATCCCTAAAATTCATTACGTTTCTGAGTTACATCCAGGATTAGTAGTGCTAGTCGATTAAATGACTCAGTTTCCCCATAGTATCACATGCTCGTGACCAAACAACAACTCTGGGCCAAAAAAGGGAAGTGTGTATTATGGACAAGATTTTCTATTAGCTTAAGAAAGTTTCTAATCTATTTCAGATTTCCATCCAAAACAATTGAAAGAGAATAATGTTTTGGCATTTGCAATATTTCAGCTATGTGGGAAGTTGTATTTGTATATGGCATATGGCTGTAGACACACTGTCCTGTTGTCCAAATAAACCGGGGTGCCTGGGTGGCTCAGTTGGTTGGACGTCCGACTTCGGCTCAGGTCATGATCTCACGGTTCATGGGTTCGAGCCCCGTGTCGGGCTCTGTGCTGACAGACAGCTCAGAGCCTGGAGCCTGTTTCAGACTCTGTATCTCCCTCTCTCTCTGACCCTCCCCTGCTCATGCTGTCTCTCTCTCAGAAATAAATAAAACATTAAAAAGAATTTAAAAAAACACCCCACAAAATTTCTGTGTCCAAATAAACCTTAGAGAATAAGCCAACAAACCAGGCTCCAAACAATTTTGGTTGCAGGTAGGTGGCAGGACAATAGAGATGTTCCCTTAACAATGCCCTAGTTTTTCATTGGTGACCCACCTTACTTTGTATGGTTACCTGTGTGGTGAGAGGCAAGGGAGAATGCCAGTAGGGGAAGTCTGATTTTTTTTGAGGGAAACAAAGACTGTGAAAATGCTGAAGCCTGCAAATTAACCAGGCATTTACAGTTGAGGTGGTTAATGGGTCCTAAAGAGCTATTCAGAAGACTCAAATGAAATCTGTCACTGATGTGAAAAGTTCTGCTGTGTTTATCCCCCGCCCTGTGTTGAGACGGAGAAAACCGAGGAGAAAGTGCCCTCCCCTCCTCCCCTCGCTGCGGAGCTCCTGGCCGGCAGGTGGCTGTGGGGTGGGGGGAGTGGTGGGGACCTGCTGCCTGTATGGGGGGGGGCGCGGGGGGACAGTGTCACTCTCTTAGCAATATCCCAGGTTTAAAAAAAAACCCTACGACAATGGGAAAAAAGAGTTTCAAGTTCCAGGAAAGGGACCCGCAGACTCTGTCACAGGGAGGGGCGAGCTGGGGCCCTGGGGCAGGCGGGCTTTAGGGCCCGCGCTTCCCGCCCCTCGGGCCGGCGGGACCGGGACCCCACCTGCTTCTCGGCTTGCTTCAGGAGCTTCTGGAAGCGCTCATCCTCCAGCACGCCCGGCGGAAGGTCGGTCTCCCCCTGAGCCTTCAGCTCCTCCAGCTTCTGCCGCAGGCCCCTCAGCGCCTGCAGCTCGTCGTTGAGGCGGCTCTGCCGGGTCAGGGACGCCTGCAGGTCCAGCTCCAGGTCCAGCGACGTGCGCGCCGGCCGCTCCTGCGCCGCTCTTCTCAGGACGGGCTGGCACACCGTCTGCAGAGTCAGGAAACCAAAGAGCGAAACACCCCTGTCATCCTGGTAGTCGTTACCTACTCGGTGTCCCCCTCCGGCCCCCCGCACGTTTCCGTGCTCCCAGGAAGGGAGGTGCAGGCGGCCAAGGACAGGTGGTGGCGGGATGTGCCCCGCGGGCAGCGGCCTGTCAGGGCCAGGGTGATGTGTGCACGTTTCTGTCCCCTGCTAGTGGACGGCAAAGATTCAGAGGTGGCGGCGGCGTCAGCTTGGGTCCTGAGTGAAGACAACATGGGCAGAGCCTTTAGCCAGCCCGCAATGAACAAGCCGCTAAGGAGGAAATAAACCTTTATTGGTTTAAGCCACGAAGATCTTGTAAGGCTGTTGCCGTATTTACCACGCAAAGCCTGCCCTCTGTGCAAAGCAAATCCAGGAAACTCCTGCTCCCCCCATTTCAGGACCCAACACAGCCGCACCCCCACTGCTCACTCCTTTGGCGTCACTTCTGGAAGCGCCAGCCAGAATGCAGCTGGTCGGTGCGGCCGAGGGTCTGAGCCCCTCCTCTCATCGGTATGCTCAGATCCCAACTCCTTCCTCGACTTCCCATCATCTAATAGCCACTTCCACCAGGGAATCAATGGTGCTCTTCCTGGGGCCAATCTTATCCATTTATCAAGAAATAATCATTGAATATATATGAATAAATGGGGGTGGGGAGCTGGCTGTAGGCCACACACCAGGGAGAAAAGACCCCGTCCTCAACCTTGAAGGCAATCAGTAGTGAGAGGCGGAGTAGCGTCTTTTGTGCCCCAGGAAGTCAGGGAAGGGAGAGAGCACTCAGGGCTGGTCACGCTTGCTTGAGGGAAGGAAGTCAGAAGAGGCTGGGAAGGTTGCATAAGCAGAGAGGAACAAGGAGGGTATTTTTTTGCCCAGACCATTGGCAGCGGGAATGGAAAATAAGAGTAAAAACTGGTACTATTTGATACGAGAGAGGCAGGACTCAAATTTGAGAAGTACTCAGGCTTGGAGGTCTGGACAAGAGTCATGCTGGTGACAGAGGGCAGAGGGAGGCCGGCTGTCGTGCTTCCGGAATCAGGGCCCTCGCCCAGGGCTGGAGAGCTCGTGCCCTCTCCTCCTGGTCCAACACATACTGCTGTGACATTCTTGAACATTCCATAATACTCTTCTTAGGGTCCCTGTATTCAACCTCTGCTCTAACAAACTTATTACACAGCAGGATCACCTAGACACACACTCACTTTGACTGTATTACTTGTTTCTCAGAAAAAGAAATCCTTCTTAGTGGTTATGCGTGCACGTGCAGTGCTGTGCTGGCTGATGTTTAACAAGCGGCTCTGGGTGGGGCCACAGGTGGAGAAAAAAAGCACAGGTTTGGGACGTCTGGGTGGCTCAGTCGGGTGAGCATCCAACTCTGGATTTTGGCTCAGGTCATGATCCCAGGGTCATGGGATTGAGTCCCACATCGGGCTCCAGGCTGGCAGCACGAAGCCTGCTTGGGTTCCTCTGTTCATGCTTGTGCAGGCGCACATGCACTCTCTCTCTCTCAAAAAAAGGAAAAAGCATGGGTTTGTAAGAGTTTGCTGATTTCTGTGGTGTAAATACTCCTGCCATCACTGTTCTCATGCTGTTGTCACGATGTCACTGTGCTGGCACAGTGTCCAGGGGTGAAGGCCGCAGACCACCCCCATCAAGTCTTTAGCTTCCCCCAAGCAGACGAGCACAGTCCCTTCTGGCTTCCCCTGGCACCTTCCCGGTCCCGTGTTCCTCCTGAACGCGTCCCGAAGGCTGGAGAGCCCGGTGTCAGGGCCTGCCTCGCTCAACACACATGGCGCTCCGTCCTCACTTAAGCCCCACGTCTGAACTCAAATACAAGGGCTTCATAAATTATTACTAAATAAACTATGAGCAGGCAGATAACGTTCCGCCAGTATTTCAGCTGTGAGTAAGCAGGAATTGTTGCAGTGCGTGAACAGTCCAGCCTATTCATGTGTTTAAGATGCTCTCTCTGACTCACCCTTTCAGGCTTGGCCACAGCCCGGGCGCCGGGTGGGCTGGGGCTCTCCCACCTACGCTCAGCTTAACCTTCGAAGAACACCTGTTGTTAGTTACGGAAACTGTGCACTCCTGTCCCAGAACATTGGCGCTTCCGAAAAGGTACCGGGTGTTACGCTAGTCCCACAATTGCTCCAGAGCCAGAGGCGGTGTGGGGACCTCGCAGGCACCGCACCAGCGCACTCGGCGAGCCCCTCTCCAGCGACACTGCAGAGACAGCGTCCTGGCCTCGCTATCGCGGGATCCAGACCCACGCTGAGCGGCTGCTCCGCAGCACACGCTCTCTCCAGCTCCAGAACCAGCACGACACCTGTGTCTCCCGGGAAGCACAGCCTCGCTCAGTGGCCCCAGAGCGCGCAGTGATCACGCTCAGGACTTCTGGTATTGGTGCCCCATGATCGGTGGCTCTGGGTTGGAGACCCTGAGAGGTTGTGGAAGGAATACGTACCCTTTTGACCCTCAAGCTGCGACGTTCGGTGGAGTTTCTCACAAACAGGGATTTTTTAGCCAGGGTTGAGCTGTCACTGTCACTTCGATTCAACTGGCAACAAAGGAAAGAAAAGAAAATCACTGCATAACAGGGTGCTAGTGGTTTAGGATCGAGAAGCTCATCAGATAAAGCAGGTGGTGATTACAGGAGTTTGTTTCTTTAAGAAAATCCTCCCTAAACAAGTTCTTCTCTGTTCTGTGCTTTCCTTCAACAACTACGTTTTCTTACATATAATTTCAACAGCTGCCTTTTGGTGGCAGTTATCAGAACTCATGTGCTAAGATAATTATACGTACTTGGAAAGAAAAGTATCCCTTGTATTTGTAGCTAATTTGCAATATTCATTTAGTAGGGCCTATATAATAAACAGAGCTCAAGGTCAGATTTCAGTCACAGTTTAGAACAACCTAGAATGCTCTTGACCCGGACAGCCTGTACTTACTCCTTTACCTGCTTTGGGTCTCTGCTGAAATGGCACCTCAAGGAAGCCTGCTTTGAACCCTACTTTTAAACTTGAGACCCTTGTTTTCACCATTTCTGATCCCCTTTAACTTGCTCCACTGTTTTTCAGAGAATCGGTCCCCACCTACGACGCATCACAGTTTGTTCATCATGATAACTATTTGGCTCAACACACAAGGATGTAAGCTGTGTGAGGGCAGGGCAGTGTCTGGAAACACGCTTACCAGCAGATGCTTCATAAACACAGTTGTTGAACTGAGTGAGTAAATTTAGAATTTTGAGTATTTTCTAACCCATCTAATAATATATTAATCTATATTGCTATCAATAATGACTTCTGGAAGTAGAACTTGGCAAAGTGAAGCAAAGCCCCCCATATCCTCTACAGAGGCATAGGTGTGACTCAGTGTCTAGAGGCAGTATTAAAATACGATTTTTGTTCTAGAACCTAATTTTGGTTCTGCAGGATTAATGTGGCTCGAGGCCTGTATGACATATGGCAGATATATTTAAGTTTCAAGTCATCTGAAGTTTCTAAATACACACTGAAGTACAAACATACCAGCAGCCAGGCCTTTATTCACTTACTTGCCAAATAAATGGCTTAGAGTTAACGAGGCAGGAGATTTAAGACAAGGTGAAACACAACCCAAACTGAAAAGACCCACAAGAGTGTGACATTTCGTGTGCATTTTACGGCACTCCCACCCATTCGTGTTTGCGGCAGGCGGGGGCGTCCCTGGTGGTCGGCGGGCCACTGGCCGGCAGGGGGCAGGGGTGCAGGGCTGCGTCCCGCTTACCCTGCAGATGTACTGGCTCCGCTCCCCCGGGGAGAAGGTCTGTGAGCGCACGATCACGCTGCTCCGCACGAAGGGGCGCTGCTGGGTGCTCAGGCCGCCGCGGTCCTTGGGGCGAACTGCCACCCTGGCGTCACCAGCCTCCTCGGTGTTGGTCTCTTTATCGACCTAGAACGGAAGTCAGGACCCATCAGGCGCGGACGGATGTGGATACATTTCTGCTCCTTTCTTCCACCTCCAAAGGCAACAGCCGATCTCCCCGCAGAGCCTCATTCTGCGCCTGGGCCGCTTCTGAGAGAAGCGCGTGGCGTTACTCCCTGCGGGAACCCGGGGAGGTGGCTTTCTGCTGAGAAGTGACCCGCGGAGGGCAGGACAGTGTCACCCACAAATGGAGGTGCCCCCCAGCACCTTTGACCTACACACGGAAGCCTCTGACTTACACAGGGTAAATGTGGTTCTGTGAAGGACCTTGTTTAGGGACACTTCGACACAAACACGGTTCAACATTCGGACTCGTGGTTTTGTTTGGTTTCTTCAGAATAACGGTACAAGTAACTACATATAAGAAAATGAAAACGTACCACAAGGCTGTAGGCTTACACAGAGTATGCAATTACACATATATGGCAATAGCAACTGCTGTGAGGCTGAGTTTGGGTTTTTACTGTATCTCTGGAAGTGTAACAAAAAATAAAATTTAAGTAACAACAGAAGTTTCTCAGAGCACTAACTCTATAGGCACCGGCAGATGTTTACTGTCGATCTCAGGTGCATAAAAGGGCTTGAAACCTGCCTCGTGCTGGTCTGCTCCTTTACTGAAGGAAGCCTTGCGTCAGGGCACAGTATTACTTTCCTCAGAAATAAAGGATTGGAATTTTCTAGACTCCATCATCAACATCCCAAGCACCCTCCAAGCCTGCAAATGATTTCCTCCCTCTGGGGACGCGCTCTCCACCAACATGCATCTCCTTTAACTGGCGAAGTGCTGCTGACTGACTTGGCCGGCACCACCCGTCCACCGAGCCACCTGCCACGTTCCAGAGCGGGCTCCGGCCAGCGCACCACATCACCGAGATGCACTTTAACTGTCTACTTCGTGGAAGTAAACTCACAACACTTACAAAACGTAACACGATGAAGTAGCTATCCTGGCGGCATCCAGGAAATTCTGGAAATGCTTTTTATAAATACTCCCGGGGCGTGTACAGAGATCTACACAGCACTATTCACCTTCTTACACAAAATTTAAGTCAAGAACGAAGACGGGGCCCATGCAAACATCTGAAAGCCTCCTTCCACAAGCGCCTGCCGTGAGCAGCTCCGGCACAAACCCTGGGACGGAGTCACACGCAAGGAGACACACGTGGTCTGCGTGCCACCACTGGACCTCAACCTGGGGGGAGCGTGGCTGCAAGTACCTACCAGGGTGGACGGCCCACCGGGCGGGCGGCGCCCACGCTCTTCAGCGCCGCCGTCCTGTCTCCTGCCCACGTCCTCCTCCACATCGGGCGCACTGAGGCGCGAGCACAGGTCTCCTGCACGACGACCCCCCTTGGGCAACTTCATGTTGGCCTCTTCTTCAGACGCGATTTCATCAGAGGCCTCTCGCAGCATTGTCAGCCTACGGTGAGATGGAGCAAAACCAGACGCCCCTTAGGTCTGGCAGGTGCGCTCGTGAGCAGGGCCTCCTGGGGCAGACCCCGCTACCCCCACAAGGAATGAGACTCACGCAACGATTCAAGCCATTTCGTGGCTCGAACTGCTACATGCAAAATAAAATCAGCATCTGACCCTCCAGCAATATGCGGCCAAAGCACCATAATTTGGTAGGGAAAAGTTAAATTAATGGAATTTGACCTCATTCCTAGATATTAAAATACAAATTTTCTGAAAATCACGTATAACATTTAACCCCACCATTTAAAAGCACTGACACTATAATATAACTTGATATCAGTTGTTTACTTGTTATAAAGTTAATCCTACAACAGAACGGAGTGGCTCTGCTAAAAATGAACAAGGACAGAAGTATTGAAAATATCCACCATTGGGGCATCATGCAACTCCTTATCTTGGGGTTGTAAGTTTGAGCCCCACCTTGGGTGTAGAGGTTGCTTAAAAAGAAAATCTTTATAAAAAAACAACTGTGCTTACAGTCTAGCAGGGGTAAAACCCTGTGTGAAGGGAGCTTTACTCCTGAAATAACAAGAATCCTAAGGTCATGTGACCTTGTCTCTAATGAAAGCCACCACAGGGGCTCAGGGGGCAAGCGGGCTCCAGAATGCACATACGGGTTTACGTTCCATATAAAACACACGGGCAGGAAAGTGAGGGTGCCAGTGAGCCTTAGAGTATCTCATGCCCTGTTGAGTTTCATGTCCTTAGAGCAGTAATGTTTTTGCCACTGGTAACTGAAAGGCGGGCTGTAGCTGTGATGGGTAATGCTCTGACGGATGGACACGCACCCCTTACTAGCCAGCTAGTTATGAGATGAGCACAGGGAAGCTAGCAGTGGACTCTGCGAGCTCTGAATTCCTTTATGCTGCACACAGAGTGTATTCTTGGAAATGTATATGAAACAAATTGTGTTTTACATACATAAAGGTTTAGTATTGAAAAATATGATGGACCTTATAATCACTCTCATATTTATTTTTTTTTGCAGTGCGCTGATTGTAATCACTGTAAAACAGGGCCTCTGGTAAGAACAAAGTATGTCTGTACCTTTTTGTGTCACTGGAGTAAGCTGTCCTTCCACATGTGCAAGATTTTGTTACTTATGACATATCTTGTCAGTCTTAGTTTGTAACAAGTTTTATACAGATGCACAAAACTGCGTGCTATATATGTATATGCATATGTGTTAATGGTATAAGCAACTATATATACATTAAAATTAGTCCAAATAACTTTACATCTATACTTTGAAAACTGATGCAAATTTGTTTTCAGGGAAAACAGTGAAACCAGGAAAGGCGGTTCTTTATACATAGCTATAATAACTTTTTTTCCCCCCAAAGGAGGGGGGAATGGATAATTAGGTGGAAACAGGAGAAGAAGGTGGAAGTGGTAACAAATAGAAAGTGAGCACTCAGAACCTGTTTTCCAGATGCGTGCTTTGACTTATCTGAACCTAAAAGATACAGAGGTATTTCTGGTGATTTAAAAAAAAAAAAGAAAGTTTTTAAAGTTATTCATGCATTGACAATGAACTACCACACCTTTGAAAACAGGTAGATGATGATGATGACAATGATGATGATCTTAGAGAGAGAGAGAAAGACAGAGAGCAGGAGAGGGGCAGAGGGAAAGAGAGAGAATCCCAAGCAGGCTCCAGGCTCAGCGCAGAGCCTGATGCAGGGCTCAATAGAAGGACCTTGAGAGCAGGACCTGAGCCGAGATCCAGTCACAGGCTCAACTGACTAAGCCACCCGGGTGCCCCTCAAAACCAGCAGCTGAGACGGAGAACTTTAAAAAGCCCAAGAGAGGGAGTCAGAACCCATGGAGGCAGGACAGAGAAAGCCCTTCCTGTGTTAACTCTAACTGGCTCTCAATTTCACTGTTACCTTCAAGGCTCAAACGACCAAAGAGGGTCTTTCCTTTAGAGGCAGCTCCCTGCCACGACACTGCTCTGCAGAATTCCAGGAGGATCTGAACCCATAAGGGTTTCCCTGCAACACACACCCCCTCTTTGCATTCCCGAAGAGCAAGAGAAAGCAGCGTTTTTACCAGTCTCCATCTGGGCCCCTTTGCTCGTCTTCCTGTCCTGGCTCCTCCTCCTCCTCCTCCTCCTGCGCCAGCTCCTGCTCCACCGCCAACAGCTCGGCTGACGTTCGTGCCAAGAGGGCTGACACAGCGTCCTGGACAACAGAGGCATCCGGGCGGCAATTAGCGTCACATGTTGTGAGAGCAGATTTAAACACTCATCAGCTGGGGACTGACGCCAGCTGTGAACAAGAAGGTGGCACCCGACCCCGTGCTCCCGCTAAGAACACACAGGAGAGCGACTGAAATAAAACAGAAGGCGACAAACAAACCTCCTGTGGTTTTACAGCCACGAAGGGCAACGCAGGCGATCAGGACCAGAGGCCAAGGTCCCAGGGAGAGGAGACACACAGGGAGGTGAAGCGACATCACTGCCACTCCCTCCCCTTGGGGGCGTGTGTCCGTTCTAGCGGCTGAGGTGCACAGGCTGGAACTGTGGCTGCCCAGAACACAGGCGCGACCGACAGGACGTGAAGGGGGGAATGGAGTGGAAGGCACCCAGTGCGGTCCGCACACTGAAGGGGAAGGGGAGTCCAGCGCTCTGCACCACGGTCTTGTTGCGGTATTCCCCATTCCTCAGCTGCAGACCTGACAGCAAGAGGTGGGAAACTAGGCAAAACCCAGCTGCAGGGAGGCTAAAACAGTAGGCAGATACTTCAGTTTCTTCACGGTCCTAGGGAGAGAAAAATTGGAATTCAGGTCTGCCAAGTGACTCCGGTGATCAGCCCATACTGTAATCTGTCTTCTGGAAGAATACAAAACCCTCTCCGGAGGAAAATATCAGCCAGAGCCTCTACAGTCGTTCACACATAATATCCAGCATCCGTTGGAAACCAAGAACAACAACAGATAAGATAAAAGAGGCAATCGACAGGTGGTCCATACACTACCATTATTTAGAGAAGGAATTTAAGTTTTTACAATTAATGTGTTCAAGAAAACTGATGAAATGATGGAGAATCTCACTAGTGTAAACACAAATCCACACCAGCATGTCAGAGTGGAATTGGTGAAAATCCAAAGAAGAGAGAAAATCTTATAAACAGTGAAAAAAAAAGATGCATTACTTTTTAAGCATCAACTATTCTCCAGCAGCTCAGTAGAATCAGTGGAAGCCAGATGACAACAAAATGGTATCTGTAATGTGTCCAGAGAATTAACTTCCCACCTAGAATTCTGAATAGGCAGGAAAGAAATCCTTTTCAAGTGGAAATAAAGACACTGATACATATGCACTAAAAGAAATCCTAAAGGGAGTTCTTCAAGCAGAAGGAAAATGACCCAAATGGAAATGCGCTAATGCAGAGAGACATGAAATTCACCAGGAAGGGTAAAGATGTGGCGAAATCTAAACGAATACTGATGTCAATGGGACAATAACATCTTGTGGGATGTTACAGAACTAAAACACAAGACCAATAATTTCGCAGAAGGAGAAAAGGGAATAAATGGTGTTAAAGTCTTTTGAAATTCTTGTACTGTCTGGGAAAAAGGTAAAAGCATTAATTTAAGGTACTTCTAATAAGACAAGAATGTATGCTATAATCACTAGGGACATAGCAAAAAATAAAAGACTGTATTACTTCTAACAGAAGGGAAAATGAAATTTTCCTGTCCTAAAAAAAAATCAAAGAGTAAGACAGTATGTTCAAACCCAAATATATCACTAATAAGATTAAATGTAAAAGAACTAAATATTTCAGTTAAAAGGTAAGGATTTTAAGACTGGATAATAAACCCAAGCCAACTATATCCTGCTAACAAGTGAAACACTTTAAATGTAAGAATTAAAAAAGACTGAAAGTAAAAGGATAGAAAAAGATAAACCATGAAAACAGTAACCAAAAAAGTATAGATACAGCTTTATGGATACTAGACAAAACAGATTTTAAAACAAGGGGTATTAATACAGATAAAGAGGGATATTTTCTAACAACAAAAGGGCCAGCTGAACAGAAAGATTCATCCATGAATAAAAACACAGACGTCAGAAAGCAAAGGCTAACAAACTAAAAGGAGAAACAGCCATCTATAATCCTAAATTGGAGGATTTTAACAAATCTCTCAATAACTGGTAAAATAAGCAAATTGAAAAATCAGTAACTACAGAAGATTTGAAAGACAAAAATTAACAAACGTGACCTGTAGAATACATTCTCTTAATAACACACAAAAAGTTTACCAAAACTGACCACATACTACACCATAAAGCAAATTCCAATATTCTATATGACTGAGTAGTGAATAGTCTGTTCTCTGAAAACAGTGAAGTACAGCTAGAAATCAACAATAAAAAGAAAATTAGAAAGCCCCGCTGTTTAGGAATTAAGTAAATACATTTCTAAAAAAACCACATAGATAAAAAAGAAATTATAATGAAAATTAACAACTATTTTAAATTCAATGATATTTTGATTATATCATATTATCAAACTTGTGAAAAGCAGGCAAGAAGAATTTTTAAGCCCTAAATACATAAATTGGAAAGGAAGGTTTCTGAACAATTATCTATCTCAAGAAGTAAAAAAAAAAAAAGTACAACAAATTAAACCTAATTGAAGTAGAAGGACATAATAAAGAAAAGAGCAGAATTAATAAAATAGAAAACACATATATAAATAGAGAAAAAAAATCAACAAGGCCAACATTCAAAGATGTTTCTTTGACTAAAAGAAAACATTGACAAGGCCTTAGCAAGAGTGAGAAAAAAAAGAAGAAATGGTACAAATTTACCAATGTGAGAAACAAAACAGAAATACAGGAAAGTCCTTGTATATATGAAAAATAAGAGGGTATCTTGGATAACTTTGCTAAAATTATGATAATTTAGGTAAAATAAACAAATCTTGTAGAAAATGCTACTTACTAAAATAAATGCAATACAGAAAGCTGGAATAGTCCTGTATCTTTTTTTTTTTTTTTTTTTAGTTTATTTATTTATTTTGACAGAGAGAGAAAGTGTGAGTCAGGGAGCAGCCGCAGCAGAGACAGACAGAGAGAGAGAGAGAGAGAGAGAGAGAGAGAGAGAATCCCAAACAGTCTCCGAATTGTCAGCACCGAGCCCAACGTGGGGCTCAAAATCACGAACCACGAGATCATGACCTGAGCCGAAGCTGGACGTTTAACTGACTGGGTCACCCAGGCGCCCCTGGAATAGTCCTGTATCTAATAAAGAAATGGAATTGATAATAAAAAATAGCCCACCAGCCCCTTTCAACTGGGATTCTATGAGAATTAAGCCCCAGTGCCCTCCAGCATCCATTATGTTAAAGCAAAACAAAACATAACATCTAGAACGGTGTGAGTTATGTGCTATCCTTGGGAGAAATAAGAAAATAGTCACCAAAACATGTTTCAGTAAATGTTTACCTCTTGCAGAGCCTTGGTTGTGGAAGGCTGATTCTCACAAAGAAAATCACAGGCTGGGCTGGTGAATTCTCCTGGGAATTCTCCCAACTATTTAAGGAAGATATGATGCCCACCTTACAAAACCTTCTGCAGGAACTAAACAAGGAATACTTTCTAATTTACCTTATGAAGCCTCGTAAATCTTGAGGTCAAAAACGACATCACAAAAAAGGAAAATTAAAGACTAATCTCTATCATGAACATAAATGAAAATCAACCCAAACACAAAGTCAAGAAATCAAATCCAGCAACATATATAAAAACACATATAAAATACATCACAATGAAGTCTGTTTTATTCCAAGAATCCAAGGTGGCTTAACATTCAAAAGTTAATCAATGTATAATTCAGCACACTAAGAGAATAAAAGAGAACAACTGTGTAATCAATTTAAGAGTTAAGTAAACAGTAAAAATGTTTGAGAAAATTCAATATCCATGCATAATAAAAGTCTTAGCAAACTAGAATGAGCACGAAACTTCTTTAATCTGATAGTTATTATCTACACATAGTCTCAGAAAAATCATTTTACATGACGAATTATTGAAAGCTTTCACTTCGAAAAAAGTATAGTATTTTCTACAAAGGTAGACAACTAAGCCAACAGAATAGAACGGAATATCCAAGAACAGACTCCAACGTGCACAGGTCATTAGATTATGACAAAGATGATATTGCAATGAAGTTGGGAAAGGAAGTCTTTTCAACAAACGATACCGGGCCAATGGGTTACCACATGGATAAAAAGAAATCTTGATCTCTACCCTCATACCTTACACAAAAATTAATTTCAGATGAATTGCAGATCTAAATGTGAAAAGTGAACCAATAAAAACTTTTATAAGACAAGACAGGAAACCATCTATCTTCATGACCCTGGGGTGGGCAAACAGTTCTTAAACAGCAAAGGAAGCAATAAGCATACAGGGAACAAATGATAAGTAAGACTACATTAAACCTGAGTACTTCCATTCACCAAAAGACAACATGAAGAAAATGAAAAGGCAAGCCACAGAATGAGAAAAGATACTTGCAATAGACATATTTGGCAAAACACTCAAATCTAAAATTACAAACTGCTACCAGCCTATTAAAAAAAAAGAGAGCGAATCCAACAGAAAAATGGGCAAAATCTTTGACATTTCACAAAAGGGGGTATCCATTTAGCCATTAAATATTATAATAGGGCAAATGCAAAAAACACCAGAGAGTAGTATACTCCTACCACAATGGCTAAAATGAAAGAAGATAAAGACATGTACAAGATGCTAACAGCAGCACTACTCAGAATAGCCTCCAAATTAGAAACTCAAATGTCCATCAATAGCAGAATGGATATGTAAACTGTGATAAAATAATACAATGAAATATTATACAACAGTGAGCACAAATGAACTACAATTACACAAAATAACAGACGACTCTCGCAAACATAATGCTGGGTACGAGATGCCAGACACAACAGAACATATACTGAATGATTCCATTATATAAAGTTCAAAGACAGAAGTCGGATAGAGATTACCGAGGGGGAGGGGGGTAAGGACGACAGCGGGCACGAAGCAGGGCTCTGGGGTGCTGGGAATGCACTGTACCTTGGTGTGGGTGGCAGCTACACAGGTGTACCTGCTTTGTGAAAATTCATCGGAAAGTTCATATGAGATTGGCCCACTTTGCTGTAAATCTCTCCATCACTCACCTCCACAAAAGAAAGGAGTTAAAGTGAGAGTAGAATATGATAAAACGTGTAATACAAATGCATATATATGCATATAACAACACTACGAGCAAATGAGACCTAACAAACACCTATAGAAAATTCACCCAACAAGAGCGGAATACGCATTCTTCTCAAGCGCACATGGAACATTCTCTGGGAATGGCAGCACGTGCTAGGCCATAAGACAAACCTCAAGAGACCTAAAAGGACTGAAATCATACAAAGTATATTCTTTGGCCACACTGTAATGGAATTAGAAATCAATAACAGAAGGAAACAAAAAGAAATAACAAAGATGTGGAAATTAACACATTCCTAAATAACCAATGAATCAAAGAAGTCACGAGGAAAATTAGAAAATATTTAAGAGCCGAATGAAAATTAAAACATACTAAAGTCTGTAAGATGCTGCTACAGCAGTGCTCAGCAAGAAATTTACAGCTACAAGAGCCTATGTTAAGACAGAAGAAAGATCTCAAATCTATAACCTAACCTTCCACCTGGAGAAAATAGAAAAAGAGTGAAAAGTACACCTAAAACAATCAGAAGGAAGGAAATAATAAAGACCGGGGTAGAAGTTCACAAAATAATGAACAGAGAAATATTAAAGAAGATCAATGAAACCAAAGTCAATTCTTTGAAAAGATTCAAAAAAAGTAAAAACCTTTAGGCAGACTGACCAAAGTTCTAATTACTGAAATCAGGAATGAAAGAGGGAATATCACTATCAACTTTATAGATACAAATGAATTTTAAGGGTTACTAGAAACAACCATCTGCTAACAAGCTGGATAAATTAGATAAAGTGAACACATTCCAGAAAGACACAAACCACTCAAAGCGATATTATAACAAAATTCTGAGTAGACTTAGAACAAGAGATTGAATTAGTAAACAAAACACTTCCCACAAAGTCCAAACTCAGAGGGCTTCACTGCCAAATTCTACCAAACATTTAAAGAAGAATTCATACCAATTCTTCTCAAATGATAGATGAGGAGGGAACACTTCCTAACTCATTCCCTGAGGCCAGAATTACACTGATGTTGAAACTAGACAAGTTATGAGAAGAAAACTACAAATACAGATGTAAGATGTAAAAAAGTTCTCTCAACAAAATACAAGAAAACTGAATCTAATATCATATGAAAAGGATTATATACCATGACCAAGTGGGATTTATCCTGGAACAAGAAGTTGGTTTGACATCTAAAATCAATAAAGTGTATGAACAGAATAAAGGACAAAAGCCATGTCATCTCAATAGATACAAAAGAAAAGCACTGGTTAAAACCAACAGCCTTTATGATAAAACACTCAACAAACTAAGAAAAGGATTTTCCTCAACAAAATAAAAGGCAACTACAACAACTAGAGCAAAACTCATATGTAATGGTGAAAGACTAAAAGCTTCCCTGTAAGATCACATACACGACAAAGATGTCTGTTCTCATCATTTCTTTCAATATCATATTGCAAGTTCAAGCCAGGATGAAGAGGCAAGAAAAAGAAGTTAAAAGCAATTGGAAAGAAAGAAGTAAAACCAACTCTGTTTGCAGAAGACATGAAAAGACAGGAAATTCTAAAAAATCCATGAAAAAACTACTAGACCTAATAAACCAGTTAAGTAAGGTTATAGGATGCAAGATAATCTGAAAATGATTATCTGAAATGATAACCTGAAAATGAAATTAAGAAAATATTTCTATTTACAATAGCATCAAAAAGAATAAAATTAATAAAAGAAGTATAAACTTCAGCTGCGAAAACTAGAAAATATTTTTCAAAGAGGTTAATAAAGACCTAAATAAATGGGAAGGTATCTCATATCCATGGATAAGAAGTTAAAACTGTTAAGATGACAATACCCCCCCACCCCCACTGATGTATTGACTCAATGCAATCTATCTAAAAATCCTAGTTGCCTTTTTTTTTTTTGCAGAAATTGACAAACTGATACTAACTTCATATGGAAATGCAAGGATCATGAATAAGACAAACCATCCTACAAAAGAAAAACAAAGTTGGATGACTCACACGTTCTGATTTCAAAATAACTATAAAGCTATAGTGATCACGGAAGTGTGGTGCTGGCATAAATACAGACATACAGATTAGTGGACTAGAACTCAGAGTCCAGAAATATAAACAATCACACTTACAGTAAACTGATTTTTAGCAAGGGTGCCAAGATAATTCAGTGGGGAAAGACCAGTGTTTTCAATAAGTGGTACTGGGGACAACCCCATACCCACAGTACAAGAAAATGAAGTTGGACCCACTCCTGACATCACACACAACAACTCAAATGGAATGGAGACCTAAAAATAAGACTAAACTGTAAACCATTCGTAAGAAAACACAGACATAAATCTTTGTGATGTTTGGTTAGACAAAGCCTTCTTAGATATGACACCAACAACACAAGCAATAAAAGAAAGAAACAGACAATCTGGATCTTTATCAAACTTTAAAATTTTGTACTTCAAACAAAATCATCAAGAAAATGAAGGAGCGTCTGAGTGGCTCAGTCAGTTAGGCACTTGACTTCGACTCAGGTCGTGATCTCATGGTTCATGAATCCGAGCCTCACACTGGGCTCTAGGCTGTCAGCGTAGGATTCCCTCTCTCTCTTTCTCCCTCTCTCCCTCTCTCTCTGCTCCTTGTTCTCTTGCTCCCTCTCTCAAAAATTAATTAATTGATTTTTAAAAAATGAAAAGAAACCCAAAGCATGAGAGAAAATACTTATAAGTCATTTACTGGATAAGGGATTTGTGTCAAGAGTATACAAGGAATTCTTATCACTCAACAATAAAATAATAAAGAGGTAATAAAATGATAAATAATTTAAAACAAAGAGAAAGGATCTGAATAGACAGCCCACACAAAAAAAATTTTCTTAAATATACCAATGGCCCAGAATTACCTTGATTCCAAAACCAGACAAAGACCCGATTAAAAAGGAGAACTACAGACCAATTTCCCTGATGAACATGGATGCAAAAATTCTCAACAAAATACTACCAAACTGGGGGGATGTCTATTCTCACCACAGATATTCAACACAGTGTTGGAAGTCCTAGCCTCAGCAATAAGACAACAAAAAGAAATAAAAGGCATTCAAACTGGCAAGGAGGAAGTTAAACTTTCACTCTTCACGAATGACATGACACTCTACATGGAAAACCCAAAGGACTCCACCAAAAAACTGCTAGAACTGATCCATGAACTCAGCAAAGGTGCAGGATATAAAATCAAAGTACAGAAATTGGTTGTATTTCTATACACCCATGAAGCAACAGAAAGAGAGATAAAGCAAGGAATTGATCCCATTTACAATTGCACTAAAACCATAAAATACCAAGGAATAAACCTAACCAAAGAGGTAAAAGATCTACACTGAAAACTATAGAAATCTTATGAAAGAAATGGAAAAACATTCCATGCTCACGAATTGGAAGAAGAAATATTGTTAAAATGTTGATACTATCCAATGCAATCCCTATCAAAATAACACCAGCATTCTTTACAGAGATAGAACACACAATTCTAAAATTTGTATGGAACTGAGAAAGATCCTGAATAGCCAAAGTAATGTTGAAAAAGGAAACCAGAACTGGAGGCATTATAATTCTGGACTTCAAGCTGTATTACAAAGCTATAGCCATCAAGACAGTATGGCACTGGCACAAAAACAGGTGCATAGATCAACGGAACAGAATAAAGAACCCAGAAATGGACCCACAAATGTAGGGCCAACTAATCTTTGACAAAGAAAAGAAGTATCCAATGGGAAAAAGTCTCTTCAGCAAATGGTATTGGGAAAATGGGGCAGTGACATTCAGAAGAATGAACCTGGACCACTTTCTTATATTATACACACAAATAAACTCAAAATGGATAGAAGACCTAAATTTAAGAAAGGAAACCATCAAAATCCTAGGGGAGAAAACAGGCAACAACCTCTTTGACCTTGGCTGCAGCGACTTCTTACTTGACATGTCTTGGGAGGAAAGGGAAATAAAAGCTTTCTGCACAGCAAACAATGAGCAAAACTAAAAGGCAAATGATGGAATGGGAAAAGAAGATATCTGCAAATGACATACTAGATAAAGGGTTAGTATCCAAAATCTATAAAGAACTTACCAACTCAACACCCCAAAACCAAATAATCTAGTGAAGAAATGGGCAAAAGACATGAACAGACACTTTTCCAAAGAAGACATCCAAATGGCTAACAGACACATGAAAAAATGCTCAACATCACTCACCATCAGGGAAATACAAATCAAAATCACAATGAGAACCACCTCATACCTGTCCGAATGGCTAAAATTAACAACTCAGGAAACAACAGATGTTGTTTAGGACGTGGTGGGAATGCACTGTTGGTGGGAATGCTAACTACTGTTGCCACTCTGGAAAACAGTATGGAAGTTCTTCAAAAAATTAAAAATAGAGCTACGCTATAATCTAGCAATTGCGCACTACTCGGTATTTATCCAAAGGATACAAAGATGCTGCTTTGAAGAGGGACATGCACCCTGATGTTTACAGCAGCACTGACAACAGCCAAAGTATGGAAAGATCCCAAATGTCCATCGACTGACGAGTGGGTAAAGAAAATGCGGCATGTGTGTGTGTGTGTGTGTATATGTGTGTGTGTGTGTGTGTGTGTGTGTGTGTGTGTGAATACTACTCAGTGATCAAAAAGAATGAAATCGTGCCATTTGCAACAATGTGGATGGAACTAGAGTGTATTATGCTAAGTGAAATAAGTCAGTCAGAGAAAGACAAATATATGATTTCACTAATATGTGGAATTTAAGATACAAAACAGATGCACATGGGGAAGGGAAGCAAAAATAAGATAAAAAGAGATGGGGGAAAACCATAAGAGAATCTTATATATAGAAAACAAATTGAGGGTTGCTGGTGGGGGGTTGGGCTAAATGGGTGATGGGTATTAAGGAGGGCACTTGTTGGGATGAGCACTGGGTGTTATATGTAAGTGATGAATCACTAAATTCTACTCCTGAAATCATTATCACACTATATGTTAACTAACTTGGATTTAAAGAAAAGAAAAAAACCTATACTAATAGCCAATAAGTCCATGAAAATATGCTCGGTATCATTAGTCATTAGGGACAGAAATCAAAACCACAATGAGAACTCACTTCATACCACACTAGCATGGCTAAAATCAGACCACCAATTTGTGGTAAAAGTGAGGGGAAATGGGGCACCTGGGTGGCTCAGTTGGTTAAGTGTCCAACTTCGGCTCAGGTCATGATTTCATGGGTCATGACTTTGAGCCCCGTGTTGGGCTCTGTGCTGACAGCTCAGAGCCTGGAGCCTGCTTTGGATTCTGTGTCTCCCTCTCTCTCTGCCCCTCCCCTGCTCATACTCTGTCTCTCTCTCAAAAATAAATAATAAACGCTAAAAAAAAAATGTAAGGGCGTGGGGACACAGGAACCCTCCCACACTGCTGGTGAAACTGTAAAATGCTGCAGCAGCTTTGGAAGACAGCTTGTCAGTTCCTCACAATATTAAAACACAAGAGCTACTATGTGACCTAGCCATTCCACTCTTGGTCTATACACCAGAGAGAAATGAAAACATATATCCACACAAACCTTCATACAAATGTTCACAGCAGCAGTATTAATAACAGTCAAAAGGCAGAAATAGCCAAAGGGGCGCCTGGGTGGCTCAGTCAGTTAAGTGTCTGACTTCAGTTCATGATCTCACAGTTGGTGAGTTTGAGCCCCACATCGGGCTCTGTGCTGACAGCTCAGAGCCTGGAGCCTGCTTCCGATTCTGTGTCTCCCTCTCCTGGCTTGTGCTCTCTTTCTGTTTCTCAAAAAATGAATAAACGTTAAAAAAAATTTTTTTAAGCAGAAACAGCCCATGATGAATAGATAGATAAAAGGAGGTATATCCACATAATGGAGTCTTATTTGGAAATAAAATAATTCCATGCTGGAATATGGATGTACCCTGAAAATAGGATGCTGAGGGCAAGAGGGAGTCACAAAAGAACAAATATTGCATTATTCCATTCATCTCAAATATCCGCAATGAGCAAATGTACAGAGACAGAAAGAGGAGGGGCTGGCCTGGGTAAGTGGGGTTAGGGAGAAAGGGGAGTGACCGCTAACGGGCACGGGGCTTCGTTGAGGGATGACGGCAACGTTCTAATGTCAGACTGTGGCGCTGGAGGCCCAACTCCGTGAATATACTAACAGCCACTGAATTGTGTGCTTCAGACGGGTGAACTGCACGTTGTACGTGGAGGAGCCGTGTGGTATGTGAGTCACACTGCGTCAAGTTGTTAGAAGTTTCCCCACAGTGTGACAATTACACGAGCGCTCTCAAAGGTGGAAGTCATACTCCGTCATCCCACGGGCCTGACTCCATGCCGGCCCTGAGCCTGGGCATGGGTGCGAGCTCTACCAGCATGTTTGTGTCCCCTTTGCCACCCACCACCACGTCTACTCTGGCTCCCTGCACATAGTCGATGATCAATAATTATCTGACTTCCACCTTAGTAAACTCTTTCCTCATAGATAATCGAAAATAAACTTGAACTTGGTAACGATGTTCACAAATGCCAAGTCGGTGATGAATGGCCTCCCCAAATACCCTTCTGTACATTTTCTGAAATGTTGGAAGTATGGCTGTTGGTTACACAAAAACCTTTTTAATGGAAAACTATTTATGGATATTGATGCTACAGAGAGAAACTAAGTCACTCTTTGGCCTTAATAATTTAACATCTGCAAATTACCAGAGTTCTAAATGTATACTCTGACAGGGGAATCACAGATGCGCACACAACCGCACGAAAGTATAAATTTAAGTCAAAAGGCCTTTCGTGGTCACCTAAACCAAAGAAGACTCCGCATCAGTTTATTTTGACAGAAGAAAGTGTGAGCACAAATGAGCAATTCCTTTAGAAACCATACTTGAAAGAAAGCTGGAAATGATCTTTCTTTCTGGCTTTGTCGTTGGTGAGAAGCCGGGAGGAGGGTGAGCTGCCTGAGGAGGAGAAAAGGTTATGTGAACGCGCGCAGGAGTAAGCGGGCACCACAGCCACTCCCCACGATTTCATTCAGTCATAATATTAGCCTCTTCTCCAAGTGTGACTCACCAGGTCGATAGGATCGATTAACGGCTGGTCTGGTTGAAATACGGAATCCTCATTTTCTTCATCATTCTTTTTGCAAGACATTTGTTTAGAAGGAAGCAAGTTATACCACAGAGTGAAAATCTCATTGGAAAACGGTAAATCGGCCAGGCTGATCTGAGTTCCAGCCTATGTGAAGTGAAGGGGGAGGGGGAGAAAAGAAGAGAGACAATAAAATGTTTACATTCATATTTGCTTCCTCTCATATAATTAAGATTATTGGGCAGGCTTGTGGTAGGATTTAACACTTGATCTTAGCCAAAAGGCCGAGAAGTGACTTGTGGTAGGATTTTTAAAATGCAATACTCATGTTCTACGGCACTGGGGAATTTTTTTTTTTTAACTTGAAAATGTCTTATATTTTTAGGTGCAACTAAATAAGAAAGAATCCCAATCTAGAAGCCAGGACTAAGATTATTTTGTGAATACTGTTTTGCCAAAGTCTAATGACAAAGCATGCAACTTTCTGTACATGTGGAATTATTTTTAAGTGAAAAGACAAAAAATGACAATTAAAAGAGTAAGCAACTGAGCAGAAACCAGAATACCTCTTACAATACGCTGCAAGGGTCGTTTGATTATTACTCACAAAACCCCATTGTCACTGTAAAGTTCAAAAACATAAAAACTCTATCGTGGTTCTTAAATGAGAGATCAGAAAGCAAAATTTTAATTTGGTTAAGTTAGTAGAATGTCAAAAAAAGCATTTATATTCCAGCAAATCACACAGATGAGCCAGAATCTAACTGAACTCTACCGTTTCTCTTAAAAGGCTATCAATGAACATAATTACTAATCTCACAGAGCTCCCGACCTACACGCGGATTGCGGTGCGCCTTTCTGACAGCCTCGTGAGTCTGTCTGTTAGCCTTGCTTCTTTTTTTTATTCTCAGGTAGTATTATCAAATACCGTTTTCATATAAAGAAAAGGAAATGCTTATAAGAAATCTGTCAACCTTTTAAACTCTGTTCATCACGAAGTGTGTTTTCAGGTTTCCTGCAGGACCACAGCGGAGGGGCAACGGGAAAGCCAGGCTGCCGCTGATCACACGGCTCACCCCTAGGTGCTCCTGTCTGACCCCCCTGCGTGACCTTCCTGGTCTGTGATGGGTTTCTGGTTACGACGTGCAGTGCGGTGCGAAACTCGCTTTTAGTTATATACGGAGTCTTTAGCTCTAGCATTTAAGTATCATGTTCCTGGAGAGAGCAGCACTGCATCTTCCTTGGGGCCGAGACAGCAGGGCTGGGGACGATGGTGGCCGACACGGCCCGGCTCCCGCTGGCTCGGAATCCGTGCCAGTGCATTACGTGTGGGGTGTGTTTTGATACCTGGCCCCAGCACTCGCTAGCTGTGTGGCCCTGGACACACGACCTCTTGCAGTGGCTCCTTATCTGAAAGGAGGGTCATCACACCTTTTCCCCAGGACGGTCGTGAGGAGTAAGTGACAGAACGTATACAAAGCACCCGGCACAGGACTCGTGCGGGGAAAAACAAACATGCTCAGAGTGATCATCGCGACAGAGGTCAAAGTTCGGCTTTAGCCAGAGGCGAGACTGGAAGGTAGGTTTTCCAGAAAATCGCAATTAAGAAGCAGATTTGAAAGTTCCCGAATAAGAGAATGAGAGCCAGAAATCAGTACTTGAGATAAAAGAATGGACCCATCGTTGGGTCCACGGCGCGGGGCGGGTGTGCGGCGGCACAGGCGCTGGCAAACGGCAGCTACACAGACGCCTGCTGTCGGGACATGCGGTCAGAGCCACCGTGTGGGACGGCAACCACGAGCCGACCTACCAGGCACTCCTCGCTTCGGTGTTTACTGACGGGGCAGAGGTCCACCCTCAGGGTCTTCTGCTGCAAGGCTGTTTGGGAGATGGCCACCCTGAACATATCATTGAACAGAATGGATTCTGTGGCTGGATGGACTTTTGTTCGGAACAGACAGCTGACATCGGCCGAGGAGGGAAGCAGAGCAACCCTAAAATATCTGCGAAGAACAAGAGTAAAACGGATTTCACACGTGCACCAGGGATACGAGGTTCGCAGTTCTCGTCCGAAATTATCTGCGAAAGAGAGAAACACGGGGGGGGAACACGGGGTTCACGACCGACCATTACTGGAGCCATCGTGGGCGTGTGTGCGCTCAGGGGCAGGGGGCCTGTGCGTAACCCCGCCTGACAGTCGCCACGGGGCTGCGGCAGACGCACACGACGGGAAAGTGAGGACGACGCGGACCTGAAGGGCAGGTAAATGTAACGTCCCGCCGGTTCCAAAATGCAGTGTCCTGAGCTGGGAAGACAGGGTCAAGCTGTCTCTGCCCCAAAAGTACTCATCCTCAGGATTAAACAAGAGGTGCTGATTACCATTTCCCTGGAATGGAATCCATTATCCTACTAGCGAAAAAGAAAGGCTACTTAGCCTAGAAGAAAACTTAAAAATATTATTGCCTAGCATCACGGAAATTTCAGATACGACAAACTGTTTTAAGAGGCTTATGCTTTGTAAAATTCAGAGGAAGGGCTCTCGAAGAACAACAACATCTAATACTACCTTCAAGGGATTTTTCTAAGCACATGTTACATGAGGAATCACAACTCTTAGAAACAGCACGCAGTATTTTCTTTTAAATCCCAGAAAGAGAACACCCATTAAGTCCCTTCCCCGCCCCCAATTCCAGGCTTGTCTAATTCATATTCTAAGAGAGCCCTTCTCCAAGTATGGAAGCTGTAAGTTCACGTGCTGGGCTGAGGAATGTCACATCATCTCCGTATTTTACATCAACACTGATTATGGAGACTCAGCATTCGTAGACTAGAGGGCTTCGGCCACTGCTGCCAAGGTGGGGGACTCAGCAGAAGCTATCCTTTTGTGTCTGCAGCATGGGGAAGCCCGAGGGGAAGGTTCCTGGAGAGCTGCACCGGAAGGAAGGAATTTTCTGGTTTTCCAGATTTCGGTTTGTCTCTGTACCAGGGGCCCAACCACTTGTGTGACCCAAAAATGTTTCCCCATCAAGAAATTTTACATGATTAAGAGCCAGAGGCACAGGGGCCAGAAGGTATAGGGGCTTTTCCTCTTGTTCTGCTGCAGGTGGCGGGAGGGGGTCTCCCCACAACCGGAGTCAGGAGCCACTTACAAATCACTGTGGCTGCTGCCGACCAGCTGGGGCATAAGGTCTGCTTGGTGTAATGGATAATCAGAAAGTAAATTTTGAAGTGGGGGCGGGGGGGGGAGCGGGAAAGAACTGTTTTACGATATTTCATATAAGCTGTTGCTTTTTGCAAGGCTTCAGGTACGGGTTTAAGAATGCAGCGCTCTGCACCTCAGGGGAGTTCAGAGCAGTTAGGCGAGTAGTTGCCCACAAGCAGTCTTTACTGGGCTTGCTATCCCTGCGGATCCCACCCACACCTGGGCCCAAGAGGTCCTGGGAGCCCAGTCCCCTCCTGGACTCCGATGCCCTTCGGCTTTGATGGTCATTAACACACAGACACCCACTGGCTCTATTCTACTGGCCACTGAAGGGCCTCCATCCAGCTTCATTGTTATTCAGATCTAGTTTCTCCTCTCTGACAATTCTTAGGACATTCGGGGGTGGATCTGAGAGTAAACCCACAGCGAAAACATCCAGGACTCTTACATGAGCTCTCTTCAATGTCTGTCTCAGTGAGGAGCATACACCATCACTAAGAAAAACATCCACCTGCTGGGTACAGGGTCGGGGGGGGGGTCACCCCTCAATAGCTCTGTGTTCTTTCCAAGCCTTTGTACTGGCAGATTGACCATATCAGTAAGTGCGAGGCTGTCAGATGTATGGATTCTGGATGCGAAGTCGGAGGTGCGAGGTTGAAATCTGGCCTCCTTCTGGTGCTCTGTGGCCATGGACCTTTCAGAGTCCCTGAAACTCCGACTCCAGCAAGTGTGAATGGTGGTAAAGATTGCTAGAAATATCCGTCAGGAAATGCAGGCCCTAAGCAACAGACTATGTAGCAGTAACGACATTGCTTCATTTGACGACGTGAAGTAACTTTAAGAAATTAGGGGTCACAGGGAAACGCACACTTGATGTTAAAGAAGGATACTCTTACACGTAACACGATACGGTGCCTGGCAGGGATGTGCTGATAAATAAACGTTTACATCACCACATTTTCACATACAAGATCAGAAAATCCCTGCAAACCAACAGTGGTCATAATTAGGCCACAACAAACATTTTAATAAATTAAATTTTTAAAAAAAAAGGCCCCAAAACAGCACAATATAGAATTTCTGGTTGTAAAGGGAGATTCAAAAATCTTGGTTCCCATGCTAACACTGAATTGGTTGAATAAGGATCAAATCTACTATGCTTTTCACACATTCTGCATTTCCTTTTGTTTCATCCACTGCGGACTCTGAGCCGTGATCGGCCCGGCCACGCCCTTCTCCCCCTCATCTGGATGAACCGCTAGATCACAACGTACAATCTATCAGACGTGAACAACTTTCAGTCCTTCAACTGGTTCTTGGCTACTTTTACTTACACTTTTGAAGTGTGAGGTATCAAGAAGGCATGGAGATTTCGGAGCTGTGCTAAAATCACCATGAAACTTGACCTTCTGGCATCGTATCTGTCGAGAGAAGAGCTGATGAGATAAGGACGGGGCGAAGGCCACTCGTTGCTGCCCTGAGTCCCAGAACTGCCGTCCCCCTGGGCCTTCCCTTACCTGAGTCCGATCTGCACCTGGGCAGTCTCCACGATGGTGACATCCCCTTCGCTGTACGGAACATCTTCAACTTCACTAGGCCTGGGGGCAGGGTGACAGCGGGCGCAGGGGAAGCGTTTCGGAACAGGGGTATTGACTGCTGTGGTTACTGTTTGCCACTTACTGATTCTGAACGAAAACCTGTCTCTGACACCACCCGGTGGTCCCGACCCCAGCGAAAGCTCACTCTTTTAGATCTTTCTTCACCTTTTTGAGAGCAGTCTGCCTCCGAGCCTTTAGGGGAAAGGCTTCCCTACACTAGACTTCCCTGAGCCTTCCTGGGGCCCACCGCAGCCCTAGACACACGCCAGGCTTTCAGAAAGACACTCGAGGAGCTCCATGTGCCAGTTGGGTACTGGCCAAGAACTCCAAAATTCTCATTTAAATCAAGTTTTAGGGGTGCCTGGGTTTCTCAGTCATTTAAGCGCCTGATTTCGGCTCAGCTCATGATCTCACGGCTCGTGAGTTAGACCCCCGCGTGGGGCTCTGTGCTGACAGCTCGGAGCCTGGAGCCTGCTTGGGATTCTGTCTCCCTCCCTCTCTGCCCCTCCCCCACTCGGGCTCTGTCTCTCTGTCTCTCTCTCTCAAAAATAAACATTGCCAAAAATTTTTTCTTAAATCAAGTTTTAAGTCTCTAAATGGGATGTTTCTGGTATACTGAAAATTTCAGGCAGACCATCTCTTTAACACCAACAACCCCTCCCACTGTGCAGGGCGGACTAAGGGCGGTAGTGCTCAGTCTAGAGCTCCCCACCCTGCGCACGGCTACGGGGACAGCCGGTGTCCCCGAAAAGCACTCCCGCTGAGTCCTTACTGTTTCACAAACGCTTCGTAAACGCCACTGTCTCCAGCCACAGACTCGTCAGACACGGCAGCTGACACACAAGCAGTCTTCTCCCCAAGCAAGTGGATCACTCTTCTTTTCGGTAATGATTTTTCCACGTCTAGGGAGGGCAGAGCGATACCACCTCTTAGGATTTATTGCTCAGGAAAGCTAAGTATAAAAGTACACACGTGGTTTGGTCACGAGAAATCCAAAACACTGGCACCCGAGAAGCAAGGACATCGCTGTGTGAATTCATGGAAGGGGCTGCCGTCAGGCACCAGGACTTGTCGGGACGCTGGATATTTTGGTCATCGTTCGAGAGAGGACATGGTTTCTCCCCGTCCTGGCAGATTTGTAGGGAAGGGGCAGACGAGACACATCCTCACTGGCCCCTCGCCTCTCTGTCAGGCATTCGCTGCAGTTTCCAAAAGCTCAGTGGCAAGGAGAGCCGTGCCCCTCAAATATTGAAGGAGCTTCCATAGAAGAGGGCGTCTCGCCACTCAAGGGCAAGAGAGGCTGCCGCCTGTTTTGCTCTCCCCTTCTCTCCGTCTGCCCTGTTTTATATGACCTGTGCTGCCACTCTAACAGAAGTAAAAGGAAAAAGAGTCTTTGACTTAGACAATTCCTCGCCAGCTAATACCATTAAAAACAACTTTGTGCTGCTGAATCTTCAGCACCAACTACCACTTAACTTTTATCTCTAACTCATATTCATACACCGCGTCCTGCAGTGAGCAAGGGGCCTTCATTTAAAGCTGCGTCCCTGTGTAATAAGCTGCAAGCCTGTGGAGTTCTTTCATCCTCCAGCCAGCGAGCAGGGATCAGGATTGGTATGCATCTCGCCCCCTTCGGAGTCGTGACTTTACATCTTGTTAAGATGTTTAAGTTTTAAGGCTTCAGATTACAGGATTGATTGCTGCATTTTCCCTTTTATTTCTGGCAGTGGGAATGCTTTTTCCTTGATGATGAAGGGCCTCTCTCCGCCCACCCCCCTTCGTGAGGGGTGAAGGTGATGACATGATTTATTGATTACCCCCAGGAATATCCACAGAAGCTGAAATTGACTTTGACAATGACAGAGACTGACTGGAAGGACTTCATCGTTCCAACGCGATCTCTGTCCTCTAGCAAGATGTGCATATGGGGAGTCCGACTTTACCTGCAGAAGGCTCCAGAGTGGGGAGGGGGCCGGGCCGCTTCACCACCACGAGCCACCCGCTCCCACGCGGAGGTCAGACGCCCCCAGAGAGGACCTGGTGATCCGACCTGGAGAGGATGGGTCTTTCCAGTTCAATACCTACTTTTTAGTTGTTTCCACACATGACGCTGAGTCCTCTTTAAAAATAAAGCTCTTGGGCAGAATTCTTTTAGGGGGACTTTTTACTAGCAGCTTTCTGATCGAGGATGCGGTTGAGTGAAAAGCTGTGTCCTGGAAGTTTCACAGACAAGGGGCTCCGGACACAGACTTCTCAGGCCCAGCGATAAGAGTGAGGCGACGGCCAGGCAGGGCCAAAGGACCCAGGTGGGCTCGGGCCCTGGGCCACCGTCAGGCTGCTCCCTCCTTCCCCAGCCGCCGGCTTCGCCACCCCACCCTGGCGAGAGGACTCTTGAGAAGTGTCGCTAGAGAGTGCCAGCCACACAAAGAGGGAGGACAGCTGTGAAATGCTCCAGATCCTTCCAGCACGAGCACAGAAAACACTCCGCTTTCCTCCCTTGCTTGGTCCTTCTCTCATAAACTCCAGTGTGTTGCGGCGGGAGTGTGTTTGGCGCAGCAAGTGCAGATCGGAGCGGGGCCCCTGGGGACTGGCACTGGCCGTTTCCCTTCACATTTTGTTCCAGGCGAGCTCCGAAACACTCCATCCTCCTTAGGCCACAGCTACGGCCATTTGCCAGCAAGTCTACCATCCTGTTCTCTCTATGTCCACATCTAATATATCGAAAGCTTCTGCCTTGCAGAGGGATACGAATACTACAAACAAGAATTCAATTCTCCCTCTGGGTCTGTGGCCGCGGTCAAAGGCAGCAGTGGAAACCAGTCAGCAGCACCTTCCTGGGCTGCAGCGAGCCAGGCGTCCACCAGATGGCAGCATAACACTAGCGCATCGGAAGCAGCTCTCTCCAAACTGACTTTAGGCAGAAAGGGAGAGTCGGCAGGAAACAAAAATTGTATTTATATAGAATTCCCTGAACAATCTAAACATTGAGCCCCGGTACTAATTAGCTGGTATGCTAATTGCCTTGGTTTTCAACTGTTGTAGGCTGACTTTTAAAACAAAGCCCTCTTCTTTGCCTGACTGTTTCAGAACCAGAATCTATTTGGAAGGGGGAGGCATGTACACAAACCATGTTCCCAGCCGGCTGCCACCCTACAGAGGGCTTCTGGACCACAGGGCAGATGCTTAACGATCAAATCTATTGAACAGGAGGAGTGACTTCTATTTGATAAGGGAAAACATGTCTATTCCAGGTATATCAGTAAAAACTTCTCGAATGAAGCCGAAATGAGTAAGCAGCAGACAGAGAAGGGGGCAGCACGATTCGCTTATGTGGAAACAGTAACCTTCCTACGACTCTTCTTAACATAATTAAGAGGGAAAGCGTGGTCTCCGCTTACCTGCAGTTCCTTCATACAAGGGTTCCCGGGCACACTCGCTGAGGTCTTTGTCCTCTGCAAGAGACTGGGACACTCCTCCTGAGTTCGAGTCCAGCAAGATCTGATTGTCACTGAGGCCAATATCTGCAAAATGGCTGCTCAATTCACAGTCTTCAAAGTCAGCGGTGAACCGATGGAGAGGGACATCGTGAGAAGACATGGGGAACGTGCCTTCCAGGACCAGGGGAGAGCCAGGAGGGGACAAGGAGGAGAGGGAGGACCGTGAGGACAGGGACGTCACGGACTTGGGGGCCTCAGTCCGTGAGGGGGTGTGGCCTGTGGCCGTGGCTGCGGCCCCACAGAGGCCGCTCTGGCCGGGCTGGCTGGGGGACTTGACCACCTCGTTCTCATGGATGGTGGTGATGGGTCCAGAAGGAATGTAGCCGCCTTTCTCCTGCAGAAGGAGGTCCAGTTTACACTGATAATCCGTGTCCACCTGGTCGCCCTGACTGGTGTAGTAGAGCTCTCCGGAACTGAGGGAGCTGAGCGAGCCTCTGCTGGACGTGTTCAGAGACCCCCGGCTGGAGGCCAGGGAGCCCAGGCTGCTCCCGGACGACATGGACAGGGTGCTGGCAGAGAGGCTGAGAGGAGGGGAGCACTCGCTGTGAAAACCATAGGACACGCAAACCCCAAGCACCATGCCCACCGGCCGGTACGGCCCCCAGGGGGCGCCAAAGAACATCGTGACGGGGCCAGGGGGGGGGGCGGGGGGTGCTGACTCAACATGTTCACCCTGGCTCCCTAACTGCCCTCTGAACAGCAATTCTGTCCTAACGATCAAGTCCCTGCTGCAAAATTTAAAACAAAAGTGATAAATACCTATTGACAAATCTACCTGCACAGATATCCAGAAGCAACTACGCAAGTTAATACTATGGAGGGAGTAGGGGCGCCTGCATGGCTCTGTCGGTTAAGCGTCCGACTTCGGCTCAGGTCATGATCTCACCGTGCGGGACTTCGAGCCCCAAGTCCGGCTCGGTGCTGACAGCTCAGAGCCTGGAGCCTGCTTCAGATTCTGTGTCTCCCTCTCTCTCTGCCCCTCCCTTGCTCACGCTTTGTCTCTTTCTCAAAAAATAAACATGAAAAAAATTTAAAAAAATAATAATATGGACGGGGGAAAATAGCATAAATGGTATAGAGTGTTGCAAGTTATTCTGCTTAAAGAATAAAGCTTTTAATTTCAAGAGAGGGAAAAGGCAAGTTTATGAGAACGAGGAGGTTTCCACAGGCCCCCGTCTCCATCTCCATCCTCTTCTCTGTGGGCATATTGAAGGAGTAAATGTGGAGTTAACTATTTTAAGGCAAATCATCCCCATCCTCCCTTTTTAAAAGAAAACGTGTTGTGGAGAAACGTGTCCTTTTCCTAAGTATGCACTCACAGCTAAAATAGATCTTCTTCCCACAACGTATGTCACACATTTTCCACCTGTGACCTTGGGGCTCGTGAAAATTAAAAAAAAAAAACAAAACCATGCAACTTTAAATTTAATCATCCAAGTTTTAGCTGTACTAGCATAACTACTTTATTCACTTTCCAAGAGTTGATATGAGGAAAAATAAAGAAGAGTTGATAAAATATAAATAAAATAATAAAAGAAAAGAAAAGAAAAGAAAAATAAAAAAGAGTTGAAATAAAGAAAAAGTCATCAAGGATGAACCAAAACATGCCTGAATATTCCTGTTCCCTCAAGGACCCAAAAGGCTTACCTTTTAAGTTGTGAGTGCAAATAAGTAGTTAACTTAGTAGTTTCCTCAAGTTTCTGTAGCAGCTCTTTCCTTCGCTCTTCCAACTGCAATCTGGAAAAAGAAAGAGACATGAATTTATGGCCACGTAATTACGGTAAGGCATGGAAACTGAAGGAAAAGAGTCTGATTCCATAAACACCACGTACTACGGGGGGGGGGGAGGCGGTCCAAATGAGTCGACTCGAGAGAAACAAGAACAGCAGTGAGAGGCGACATGGCCGCGAGCTAGAGGAAGAGGGAGACCTAGCCCGCATCTCCGACGTTACTGGGAAGCTTACAACATTCGATAACCTGCAATTTTTTTAAATGAATAAAAAAAAAAAAAAAAGAAAAGAAAAAAAAAGCCCCTGGGCTCTTACAAGGTGTGGAAGACAGCAAGGAGGAAAATCACAAGCCACTAACAAAGATTACAGAACCTTGCACGGGCCTGGGGCCTGGGCTTAAATCCCCACGACACTTGGCAGTAGTGACAGGCAATCTGTAAAGGACTGTTGTGAGCACTGGGACTGACAAGGACTGTTCTGGACTAATATTTAGTGACAACCATTCCAATCTCACTTTGATGAGAATTTCAGCGATTAAGAAACAAATTAGTCCACACTACCGCTGTGAGCTCGTTTGGGCTAAACTGCTTAAATGAGAAAAAGGCACAGAAGTGATTTCTGTTCCCATCATAACACATCTCCTCGCCTGCGCCCGCTATCGTGAAATTTCATCCACATTCAACTGAACAAGTTTTTTAAAAAAAAAACTTCCGAGGATTAGGGAACCGTGTATTTGAGTGAGTTATTTCAAGACGTCAACAGGCATGCTTGTCGGCGTCAGCTGAAGGTCTTCACACGTCCCTGGCCTGAGCCCGTCCGGCGTGGGCATCGGCGGCAGAGCGGGACCCAGAAAACCATCAGTGTTTCCAGTGGATTTGCTGTGGTGATCGTGTGTCCTTAAACAAGTCACTTCAGTCAAGGGATCCCCATCTGCTCATCTGCAAATCGGCGATTAAAATCCTCCTGCGTCTGCCCGCGAGGGCTGTTAAAGGGATCAAATGCAGTGATGTACGAGCAAGTGCTCCTCACACATCAAAACACACCCTCTTTGTTCAGTGCCTCAGATGCCTTGCAAGGTGGGGATATAAAAATTAGCTGTTTTTCTTTGGAGGCAAAGAAAATTTCCCTAATTTCTAACCTCTTTGAAATGTATGTGTTAGGCAGTAAGGAAACATGCCCATATTTTATTTATAGCTATCTATCCTCTGATGTGTCACCCACACAATTTCATTATATGTTAAAATAAAAAAAGCAATTCTTGTCATTTTGTTTAGTACTTCAAAGCACGATAAATTCTTAATTCCCAGCTTTCAAGGGTGTATTTTGAAAAGGAATACAGTGCCTATTTTTTTAAATTTCTTAAATATAAACAAAAATGCAACATGGGAAAAAATGACTATGAATCAGATGAACTGAATCGCAAGGTATCAAGGTCTAGAGAAAGCCAGGCACCTACGAAAACCCACGTCTTCTGAAACAGGAGCAACATTTTTAAAACTTAAGATTTAAAACTAAATACTTCATGAACAAATGAAGGCTTTTCTGGCGTGTTAAGGAGGCTTTGCTCTGACGTTACCGTGTTTCACCAGAAACTAGAATCCAAAGCTTTCGGCCTCTCAGGCTCAAGCACGGTCCCCACTGCAGCACCCCCCACCCCTGCCGACTCCAGACCCCTGGACTCGGCTCCGTGTTCCCGTTTGCCGCCCCCACACCAGACCCGGAGCTCCTGGAAGGCAAGCGCCAGGTCTGCCCAGGCTGCCCGAAGGCACTCCCTCCCTCGTGGCCGTGTCTACGGGTAACACCTTCGTTGGGAGAAGCACAGTGAGGCACCGGGAGGGTCGCAGAAGCCCTTCCAGGGGAGTGGCTGTCCTCGGTCAGTCACCCCACCCCGTGTCTGATGTCACTGAAGCCCGCAGCCTCCCTCAGTCCCCAGCTGCCTCAGGACCAGGGATAAGAAGAACCGCTCGGACAGCAGCCCCTTCACGAGGGTGTGTTCCAGTCTCTGCAAGCCCTTCCTCAAGCTGAGAAAGGGTCCTTTTAACCCGGCCCCTCCCGCCGCTGGTCCACGGTCCACACTATCCATTCAGCCGCCCTTCGCAAGACCAGGGCAGCACCTTCACACTGACCTCTCTCTGCCCTTGCGCCCTGAGACACACAAGCACCGGCCTGGGGCCCCCTGACGAAGACCACCCAGAACTTTCCACCTGGGGGAAAGGTCATGTCATCTACAGAAGAAGTTCCTTTTCCGTTAAAAATGACACTCATACCCCCACCTACTTGCTTTAAAGTTTTTTCAAAAGCAGAGGCAAAAATATTCACATAATTAAGGAACAATGAAGACATCTTGGCCAGATTTAAGATAAAACCTGCCAGATTTGTGAGAAAATAAGGAGCAAGGTTATGATCTTATCAGCTACAGGAAAGCACTGAGGCTTCAGGGTCTCAACAGCCGAATGGAGAGAGAAGTCCACACGGCCTGACGCTCCCACTGAGAGCCGCTTCTCTCTGCTGCGGTCCCTCGCAGGGAGCCTCTCCCTCTTCCCCAAGCGCTTTGCGGCCCTAGGTGGGAGCTTCCTCACCGCATGTGAGTGCTCCCCCCCTGGTTCGGAGGGGCACACAGCTGGGGGTCTCTGGGGCCACAAACATCGCTGAAATTCAGGTGAGCTTAGCTCCTGCAGAGACTGAAATTCAGTAGTGACTCAATCTCGCCTGATGCCAGCCCCCGACATGATGAGAAACCCACAGCATAAATGGGAAGCAGAAGAGCTGGGGGTCGCAGAAGTGGTTTCTTGGAGAGCCGTGTAGCTGTCAAGGGGAGACTGGGGCGGAGGGGGGGCGGATACGTCCTGGTGAAGAAATTTGTTTCATGACGGAACCAAGTCTTCTGCAGAGAATCTTTTTTCCCAGAAGAGCCTCTGGCCACCACCTGCTGCAGCACTGAGGAAGCACCCTGTCCACAGGGCCCCTCTCATGCCTTCAAAAGCATCCCGCACAGTAGCAACAAGCAAAGCAGAAGTAATACCGTAAGTACACACAGTAGAAAGAAATAGCGCAGAAGAAGAAAAGGTGGCCGAGCATAGAGGAGTGAAGCAGAGCCACAGCAACAACAACAGAGTCCAAAGCCAACCCATCTGGGTCTGCTCGGGAGACAAAGCTCCCAGCGCTGCCGCTGTGCTCCCGGAGTGCTCCCTTCGGCAGGTGGCTCTGCTCTCTGGGGCATGGGAGAAGCGGGACCGTTTTGCATCCAAGGACAGCAGTGAGGAACGCTGAAGTTGCTCGAGCGAGAGAATGTTAGCCCCTCACCCTGAAACTACAACATAATGATGGGGATCTGCTTTTGGCCAACAACATGCTACGAAGACAAAACATATACCTTTCCCTGCCGGCTCACGTTACCATCCGGGTGTGGGTGATGGGCTCATGCAGGCTTCCTGAGTTAGAGGGAGAGTCAACCTGCTTTGTGCCCATCTGACCCAAACCCTGCGTGGACCTCACTAACAGATCGCTCTCCTGTTCCCGATGGGCTCACACTTACTGCCTCTGCGGGGATCTGCATGGTTATTACACAGATTATGCACAAGCCAAAGTACGAAGGCCAAAGCTGCGGCACTTGGGAACAAACTTTATTTTTAATGTGACTTCATGAGTCATTTTTGCGGCTCTAGCCCGAATAAAATAGACAAGACAGCACACCTGTCAAGTGTGATTAAAGCAAACACGTACCTGTGTTCTCTCTCCCAGAACAAATATAAAATGTAGAGGGTGTGTATAGGCCCTTCCCAGGCTCACACACCAGAGAACGGCTGGGATGCACTTCGTGTGGGAGGCAAGCATGAGTAGACAACAATTAGTAAGCGTGACACAGCACACAAACACACTTGCTGCTCTGTACGTGGGCCGCACAAAAACTACTCATCCCGTCATATTTACTGGTGATTATCAAACTTTTATCCTAGAAATTTAAGCTCCATAAACACGGACATGACATCAAGGTCATTCAGGAAAACAATGAAATTCTGCCTTCTCTCCCGAACTTTTCATTCCTTCTGCTCTGTGTTGGGTGGATCGTTCCCTGGCCGACCTTGCTGACATCTACCTTTGGGGCGAGCCTTCGATCGGCACAACTAGACAGGTGTCCGAGCGGGAGGGGTGGGGAAGAGGGGACAGGTGGGCGGTGAGAATTCTTTGAGACTCGGAAAGGACATGAGGCTGTAGAGGCTTTGCCTTCTGATGCCTGTGCCTGCTCGTCAAGCTGTAGCTAGGCGTCACCTCAACCAACATTTAACTCACAAAAGTCACTCTCCCCAGGTGACTGAACTCGGGCAGCCAAGTCCACGTGCTAATGCCTCCCCGGGAACGTCAGTGTTCTCCATCCTACCAGCCCCCCTCTACACTGCAAATAGTTTATTACGGAGACACGACCTCAACCAGTCACAGGGGACAAGGCACTAGAAAGCAAGAAGCCAAGAAGCCAAGAATTAAAAAAAAAAAAAAGGCAATTGGAAGATGTCCTAACATTACTTCCAGGTCCCTTGAAGTTACATGAACATGACCTTCCTTCCTGTCAGTCTGGGTCAGGCATGCTGGCCTCGAGTGTGTGGCTGGTGCGCGGCTGGGCCTGGACACAGGGCCCCTGTGCACATGTCTCCACGGCACGCCTATCCCTGGTGTCCCCGCCCATGCGCTCACAGAGCTGCATGCTCTAGATGAAGTGGTCAGCTCCCCCCTCCACCCCTGCCCGGAAAGATCGGAAAAGTGCTGCAAGTGTTTCCCTGGACATCTTCACCTGCTCCAGAGGAGGGTTTCAACTGACAAACCAAATCCAAGTGAACATTTTGTGACCTGTTAGGACACCAAAGGGAGCAAGCTGTCTTTGCCTTGTGAAATGAAAAGCAATAAACTTTTGCATTCTTGTGAGTCATAAAACCCAGGGTAGGAAGCTTCCGCGGCTCTAACAGTCCAGATAATCTTTCTTATCTGAGTGCAAGAGTTTACAGCCGTTGTTATCACACTCGGTCGGCGATGTACCACATTCCTGGTTTTATGACAACATTCCTTACTTATTCACATCTGTCCCAGGCACGTTCGCGTCCCTAACAAACGGGAGAGTGGACACCGCAGGCCATTAGCAGGGTGATGCCTTACAGAAAGAAGGCCCTGGGAGCCGGGTCTGCGTGCACAGAGAACAGACGCAGTGGTGCTCTACAGGGACCAGGGGACGGCCCCTGGGCTAGGGGAGATGCACCCCCGGGGAGGAGCACCAACCTCTCGGCCAGCGCCCGGCTCGGCGGGGCCCGCACGGCCAGCAGCTCCTCCTCCAGCCGCTGCCTCTCGGCCTCCAGTCGCTCCAGCTCATCGCGGGTGCGCTTCTGTGGGGTGACGAACTGCAGCTCTTTCAAAAGCTCTTCTTTCTCATTGATCAGCATCAGCTTCTCCTTCTCGATATCCAGCGCCCCGGGCCAGGTCTCACTGTCCAGTTTCGACAGTTCAATTTTTAAGTTGGCCATACTGAAACGAGAGAGGTGCATACAGACTCAGAGCTCCCAAGAAAGGGCAAACGTAACCCAGGAGAGGCTGGGGGGTCTAGATACCGTCCTGACACTACCCAGGGACCCTCCCCGGTGGGGGGTGTGATCACCTGGCGGGAGGCAGGTAACAGCAGCCGGGCATGTAGCCCTTGGCCCCACCCACACCTGGCTCTGGGCTCCCACAGTCTCCCCACCTTTAAACACAAGTAAGCCAACCTGCCTAGCTAAAAAGAAGAGCGAAGGTCAAAGTACACCCAACCTTAAAAAGCAGAGAGCACTGGGAGTCCCCGCAGGCCTATGGGGACGTGTGGCTGCCTGGGCAGGGTGACAGCAGGGACACCCGACAGCTTCCATTACAAACAAACAATTCGGGTAAATTGTGTCTGCCATGACATTATTATAGGTTTTGTTCCTCTGAGTGCAAACACTGTCCCCTAGTAAAACGGGGGTCCCCAGGGTCATCAGCCCAGCAGGGAGGATGAGGGGAGAAGACAGAGCAGTGGCCTGGCTGACCAGCAGTACAACAAAGTCGATCCAGCAGGGATCCCACGTCACCAAGGGAAAGGGAGCAGCCCTGTCCCCACCCCAGGCCTCTGGCACTGAGCTGTGCACTGTGACACGGGGGCCTACTCATTGAGCCAGCGCTGCACTGCACCTGACCCGGTCCCTCAGCATCCAGGAGCTGTCCGGGAGCACGCGGCTCCCCGTGGACCTTCACCAACACGAGCGCTGAAGCGCTCCACCAGAGTGACAGCAAGTGCTGGGGTGAGGGGGACAGGGATGGGGAGACGGCGGGGGGAGGAAGAGGAGGAACCAGCAGAGGGAAACTTCACTGCTCTCATCTTTTTGCCTGAAATCAGATTCCACTATGTCTACAGCTTCACACTAAAGGGCAAAGTCAACTTCCAATTGAATAAGAATGTTCTGGGGGCACCCGGGTGGCTCAGTCGGTTAAGCATCCGACTCTAGGTTTCGGTTCAGGTCATGATCTCACGGTTCATGAATTCAAACCCTGTGTCGGGCTCCGTGCTGTCAGTGAGGAGCCTGTTTGGGATTCTCTGTCTTCCTCTCTCTCTATGCCCCTTCCCCACTCAGTCTCTCTCTCTCTCTCAAATAAATGAATTAATTTTAAAAATGTTCTGACTGGGGGCGTATGGGTGGCTCAGTCAGTTAAGCGTCCGACTTTGGCTCAGGTCATGATCTCATGGTTTGTGAGTTTGAGTCCTGCGTCGGGCTCTGTGCTGACAGCTTAGACCCTGGAGTCTGCTTTGGATTCTGTGTCTCCCTCTCTCTCTGACCCTCCCCTGTTCACACTGTCTCTCTCTTTCTCTCAAAAATAAATAAAACATTAAAAAAATTTTTTTAAATAAAAAATATTCTGACCATCTGAATCAAAACCTTGCTCTCTGGCACCATCAGGACTATCAGAGTCGTCCAGGAGGTAAATGGCACGTGGCTGTTTTCACCACGAGCACAACATCCAGGTAAATGAGGAACACTACTAAAGTTGGCACGGGGAATCTATACTCTTATTAAAAATCAAAGCTGGATGGTTACTCTGGAGGCTACCACAGCAAATACCGGAATACGAGACGTAGACAGAAAGGGGGCTTTTTTTAAAATGTTTTATTTCTTTCTAGGAGAGACAGAGAGAGACAGCGTGAGCAGGGGAGGGTCAGAGAGAGAGGGAATCACAGAGTGAAACGGGCTCCAGGCTCCGAGCTGGCAGTCAGCACAGAGCCAGACGCAGGGCTCGAACCCACGAACCGCGAGATCATGACCTAAGCGAAAGTCGGACGCCCAACCGACTGAGCCACCCAGGCGCCCCCTTTTTTTTACTTTTTGATGGAAGAAGTTGTAGAGGGAAAGAAAAAAGATGAACAAAATAATGTTATGAGGACAAAGATGGATGTAGTTCCATAGTTTCTTGTTTTAGTTCAGATAACAACTGCTGCCTATGGTGGACACACAACGTAATTCTGATCTGCCCCTACCGTCTGCACTTACGGTAGATATAACATCAGCTATCCTTCAGCTTTCACCACAAAACCATAAACAACTGTCTCAGTGTACTAGAAAATTAATCATCAAAATGCTAAATAAGCATGATATTATTGGCTTCATTAAGCACATAAGACAAAGGCTGGAGGAGAAAACGGGTTTCGGGGCAATACAACCCACCGCTTTACTCACTCGGAATCGAGGAAGAAAAGCATTTTCAACATATGCACAAACCCCCGAGGTTTACCTTCTCACCAGCATCACCAGTAACTTTAAAATAAAACCCCAAATGGTAATAGGAAAGCAGTGCAACCACGCGGGAAAGAACCCATGTTTTCAGCTCTGATGTGACTGAATAACGACAGAACTGCAGTGACGATGTAATGAAGGAAAGAGGCGCACCTACTCCTCGTGGGGTCGGGCGTGCCGTGGGCCTGCACGTTGATTTAGAAAGGGTACACCAAGTCTGGGGGACGAGATGTGAGCCCGGGAAGAGAAGTGCGGGTAAACTCCAGATGGAGTAAATCGCTAGCGGCTGGACTAAAGCGAAAGTTCAAGCTGGCTCAAGGGAAGGCGAGCGGAGCCCCAGAGATCCCGGGGCATGGGGCGCGGTTCTGCAGAACTAAATCTGAGTCATGGCCGTTCCCCTTCGGAAAGCGGGATACAGGTCCCGGGCTTTGCCGCAGAGCCCCGGAGTGCAGCCGCCAATGGGTTGGCATGCCCACAGCCGGAGGGCCACACACAGCGTCAGCGGAGTCGGCCTGCACGTCACCCGGCCACAAACCCACAAAGCAATCCCCAGTCCTTACGATGGAGGGCAGGGCATGGCCTGGGCACTGAGCAGCAGCCAGTGTTGTACACCAGATTTTTCAGAACCTCAAGAAACTTAAAATCTACCCAGGAAAACTTATAGGCATTAAAATTAACTGAGTGAAATGTTGTTTAGAGAGACTAAGTGACTTGTTCAAGCTCACACAGTAGTTTGTGGAACAGAGCTTAGCCAGGGTTTCTCGTATTTTTGTGTTTTCAGTAAAAAAAGAACCAAGTAATATCAGTAACAGAGGTTACAAAGAGGCAAATACTGTATTTAGGAAAATCAAATAATTGCTTTGTTAAACCTCTAAGAATTTTTGCTAATTACTTTTAAGTAATCCTCATCACCAATAATAATGGATATACTTCAATATCTATCTGATGGTGTTATAGGAAACTGTGACATCCTAGCAGGTTCTCAGCTGAGCTTTTCATGTTCTTGAGGCGGAACATATGTTAACTCTGTCGCCTACAGGGCGATCATGCAGTTTCTCCCCCGCCAATGTCTTCCTAAATCATAAATCAGTAGCATTTTTAAACTCTAAAAAGGAAAATAAGGAAATCAAATATAGCAGTATGACCCTCCCCCACAAAATGTGCAAGGTGTCCATATAATGAAAACAAGCTGAGCCTGTCTACTGGATGAGGAGGGAGCAGTCTCCTGAACCTTCCCCAGAGTCACAAGGCAAGAAAAGAAAGCACAGGGTTCGGAGGGAAAGGAGGGAAATACGAATCTCTCCTTCTCTGCCCTGAAGTCAGTCGCAGGAACAGACAGCGCAGCATCTTCAAGGTCATTAGCAGCAAGTCTTCCCCTCCAAGCAAAGGAATTAAGGCTGTTTACCTGAGAGCTCAACTACTATTATTAAGCCCTGTACCTAAGCCACTATCAGACTCCACCTAAGAGGCCAATCTTCCCGCTTGTGCTCCTGAGCAAAGACTGTACAAGTTCAAAGCTTCTTTCTTCCCGAAGACAAGGGGGCCGTTTCGTGCCCACACTTCTCATCAATTCTTCTTTTCCCCCAGCTCTGGGGGGAGACAGTGCGCAGGGAGGGGGGTCCCTCAACCCTTACATCTAAAAGCCTTGCAGAGCAGGCCAGGGAAGAAGGCGCGGGGAACACCCAGCAGATGTCACTATATGAGTAAAGATTAATCCCGGAAAAGAAAATCCTGTTTGAGCCGCTGGCCGCTGACTAGCTCCCCTGCGGTTACCTTCTTTTGGCTTCTTCATACTGTAGGCTCAGCCTGACCTTTTCAGCTAAATTTGATCTACTTCTCATTCCGATCTGGTAAAAAACAAAAGGGAGAAAAGTCAATTAACTCTGCTAATGAATGAAGGTAAACTGCTTTTGTTTCTAGGAAGCACAGTAATTGGAAAACTAAAGAAGATGGTCTTGAAATCAGGAACGCCAGTTAAAAAGGCACTTACTTTCTAGTCTCAGTAGGGGCAAAACACTTCTTTTTAATTCAAGTTGGTCTGTTTTTCAAAGGCTGCAACATCATTTCCCCCACACATTAGACTCAAGATAAAAAAGTATCATGTCAATGTTTCTGGTATCTTAGAGTTTACGAAGGGAATACAGTCAATAAAATTTATGACCCGAAACTAATTTCCTTGGCTCCCTGAGCCAAAATTTCCATCATTTAGCTTCGAAATGCATAAATAGAAACTAAACAAATTCAAAAAATAATTTTTCAAACAGGTAAGCCCTACTGTTGATCTCTGCCTGTTTTATTTTCATAGCATAGCATTCGAAGAAGCAGAAGAGAATATGGAAATAACCAGAAATGTACTGAAAAGTAAATATCTGCTAAATGGCATCCTAAAGAGGAAAATGCAAAATAGTTAATAGTTTTCAAGCCATATTAAATATTTTCAAATGCTGGGCATAAACCACACATACATTTTAATCTAAACAACCTTGGACATAAAAAAAAATCTGTTAGTTTTTAAAGGCATGTTTTTTGTTTCTCATTAGCCTCAATGTTTAATTGAAAAGATCTAAATTTCTAAGACTCTAAGTTTAACAGGGAAAACTTAAATTCTTATGTGTCTCTCACCTTCCAATAACGTCTCTGAATATATATGAGAAAGTTTGAGCAGAGCCATTCATACAGACAAATCCGGATACGCGTGACATCCGGACAGAAAAGATAAGGCTCTGATTTTTAAACCCAATCTGTGAATATGAAACAGTGGATCCACACAGGTGGAATTCAAACCACCTAGCGAGCTCCTGTCCTGCTTGTCATCCATACAGTAACTCAGGCCCCCACCGTGGCTGGCGCTGGGGCCAACCCTTCATGTGGAGAACTTACATCTCCAGAAATGCTGGTTTGTGACCCGGCGTCAAGGGTCTGTCTGGAAAGAGACAGATGGGAGTTCACCGGACTGGACCTCAAGTCTGGCTCGGATGTGCCCATGCTCTGATCCAAATGGAACCGCTCCTGTAGCTTAGCAAGACTCTGTTCAGGAAACACAAAGTCTTACATAACGCTGAACATCTGGGGTGGCAAAACGCACCCAGCAGGTAGAATTAAATTCAAAGAAGTGATCTCAATAGAAAAAAACAACCACTTTATTTTAACAGGTACTTATCACTTTAAATTATTGAAAACAGTAAGATTAGAATCTAGTTTCGCGTGGACACACACACACACACACACACACACACGTGTGACTCTGGAGGTATGTGAGATCATAATAAACAGATTATCTTACCTTTTCCAAGCTGGGATTATTCACGCTGTGCTTAACGGCACCTTTACATTTAATACATACATTTCTTATTTTTAACAATCGAAAAGATCTCTATTTTAAAAATTTATTTGTTTTTAGTGTTTATTTATCCTGAGAGAGAGAGAGAGAGTGCAAGCGGGGGAGGACCAGAGAGAGGATGAGAGGGAGAATCCCAAGCAGGCTCCATGCTTAGCGCAAAACCCCACGTGGGGCTCGAACTCACAAACCGTGAGATCATGATCTAAGCCAAAACCAAGAGTCGGACACTTAACCGACGGAGCCACCTAGGTGCTCCAAAAAGATCTCTATTTTAAAATGATTCATCTTAACGCAGCAGAAATTATGTAAATGTGGAATACCGACAATGCAGTCTCATTTTAGATAAAGCAAGAAAACTTCCTCCTTAGCAGACTTCTATAATTATGCCATTTTACAACTGCATGGGACCCAAGAGATTATCTGCCCCCATTAACATCAGGATGAGGAAACTGAGGCCCAGAAGTTGAAGTGCTTGAGGCTGGTCCAAGCCCATCTTTGCACTGACTGCGTGCCAATGCCATGATGATGATGTCTGGTTTTGTAAAGCAAATAACCAAAGCTGAATGTGGCTGTCATTGCCACCTGTGTTTAATATACCAAGCTTACTTTCAAGAGAGGATGTGAGTAAGCAGAAGTATTAAAAAGGAGAAAAATCTTAGCTAAATTGTTCCCAACCCTCTCCCACCCTAAATGACTAATAAAAGTGGTAAGAAGCTCATTATTGCCAGCTTTAAGAAAAGCCAGGATTTAATCCCAGTATTTACAATTCTTACAGTAAAAAATGAGATATGTCCCAAAAAACTAGAAATATCAGAGATCTGACATGTGCCTTTTACCTAGCCTTCTTTATTTTCTTTCAAAGGGCCATATGCAAAACGTATATACAAGAGGGATAAGACTTCAACGATCACATCAAATATATTACAGAAAAGAACACAGAAGCCTTTTAGTGACTGGGCAAGTCTCTTCTAGTTTTTCATCTGTACTATGGAAAGATTAGTATTTTTCAAGCCTGTCAGGGACGACAGTGCACCTATCAATTTAGTAGGTCGTGACTAGCATGTTTTGTGATGAAAAAGAGGAGACGAGAAAATCAATTCGGACCACATTACCAGTATTAAGAGTAGGCATACGTCTGTCATATATGAGTGAGTGTGTGTGTGTGTGTCACACACAAATATAAAGACATTTGTGTGTGACTGGATTTTCATGCAGAATATATCTCTTACCGTGGGTCCTGATCAAAGAGGTCTGAAATGCTACCCACCTAATGTTCCTCTTAGCCCTACTATTGATTTCTATATCTACTAATTATTTTATATACTTTAGACCTACAAACTTTAGATCTATGATGTGCATTTTAGGAACTACTGTTTTAATCATTGGCATCGCTGTGGAACAAAATAAAAATATATCCAAATAAAGTTTTCTATGTTTCCATATATGTTGAAAATCACATGTTCTGGAGCAAGACTGCCTGGGTTCGAACCCAAGTCCTGCCACTTCTGAGCTGTGTGACTTTAACGAGGTCCCTTAACTCTGTGTACTGCAGGTTCCTGGTCTGAAGTGAGAACAGTACGTGTCCACCTCTAGGCCTGTTGTCAGAATTAACTGAACTACTTCCACGCGAGGCAGGGAGATGACTGCCCTGTACACAGTCAGTATTTACAAGGATCTGCTACTATTACTATGGTCTTTTCTATTTCATCTCTTCTAGCAAGTTATTTCAAAATTCCCTAAATGCACAATTATAGGTGTTTAGGAATCTGTGCCTATATTCTGTCAGCATTTTAAGAACTGGCATGAAGTACCTGAATAAACTATTTCAGGGCAGAAGTTCTACAAACGCAAACATTGCCCTTGGCTCTAACATTTTCCCAAAGACACAGATGGAACCCTTACTCAGAACTCCAAATATCTCAAGTACGAAGAGTTCTCTGACTCTGTGATAATTATGGGATGGAGGGAAGGTAAGTGGAGGAAGAGATACACTCTTAAAAAAAAAACAAACAAAATCTGACTGTACCTGCTGGAAAAAAAAAAACAGTTAAAATGCAGGACACTGATCACCGAATGGCTGTTTCTTTCGCACACGAGGCCGGATCCCCTCCAAGCTGAGAACCGGACAGGTGTAACAAGGGGACCCGCCGCTGTCAGCTTTCCCCGGAGGACGGGATGGCTGTCCCCTGGCCGGGTCAGCGCCCCCCACCCCTAGCTGGCACTTCCCAATCACCTGGGCTAGGGCGAAGCTTTTCGAAGCTCCTCACATGCCCTCCCCACACTCCTCAAGCCATCTCCTCCACTTGCTGACGACCAGGGATGTACCCTTCATGCGTCCCGGGCTGAGATCACCCCACTTCTCTGGTTTCCACGTGAAGGTGCAGTGAGTGCAGGGTGCGCCCAAATGCTACTCACATGGGCCCCGGGACCCACCACATCCTGTCCCAAAGGCCACCGAGGCCTGCCTTCAAACAGCACATCAGAGCCTTGGAACCAACCTGTTGCCCCCCAAGGCAGCCTGTTGCCTCAGTGCCCGCAAGCATCTCTACGGAAGCAAGCGCTGTACGGATGAGGCAGGGTGACAGAGCGCCAGCCACACTCACAGGGAGAGCTGCTGCCTCAAGGAGTCACTGGGGCCCCCAACGGCCCCCTAAGGCTTAACAAAATGCTCTGTAACATACCTGCATCAGATCCTGCTTTTCTTTTTCTCCTGAGCTGATAGCCTTTCTGATAGATTTCAGTTCCGTTAGAATGGCTTTGGCTTCATTAAGTTCATAGCCACTCTGGCCCCCAGACATTTTCTTATCAATTCTGTTAAAAGAAAGAAAAAAAAAAGAAAAAAGAAAAAAAGTCAACGACCGTTGACAGAGTACAAGGTAAACGAAGAGCAGGAGCTGGTCTGGGACAACCGTAGTTCCCGATGAGTTTGCTACTTGCTCCCCACGCACCAGCATCCTTTCAGGCTGCGTGACCCTCCCGTTTTCTCTTCCAGCCCCTTCTGGCTCACACCCCATCGCCCACCTCACGCCCAGTCCGTTTCTCAACATGTTCAGGCTCAGTCCTTTTGTCTTTGGTCGGTTTGGGTGATCCCGTCACTGGCTGAATTCAAACCTCCCCACGCTAACGTGACCTGCACCCCAAGAGAGGTTAAGTCCAAGGGGAAATGACATAGCCAGGGAAAAGCACCCATAAACCGAACTGCAGAAAGTGTGGGGCCCCTCACTGCCGCCTCATCCTACAAGCCATGATGTCTGTGCAAAGCCAAGCACGGGGGGGGGGGGACGTAACTTAATTCTTTGTGCAGGAAGGACCCAACCAAATTACCTAATTCTTAAAAAAAAAAAAAAAAGTGGTTTAATAGTATCCTATCACTCTCCAGCCCCTGATGCTGCCCAGGGTTCACAACTCGGGGTTCACTTGAAGACCAGAGGGCCATGCGTCTGCCCCATTGGCCAACAGCTCTCATTTTTGGACATAATTCTTAGTCTGATCCACAGAAAAATGGCACCTATTAAGCCACAGAAAACGGGCTCTGAGCTCATTCAGTTTAAAACATGTCATGATGTAAATTTATGTCAGTGTGAAGGGTGTAATCTGAAAAAACAAAAACAGAAACAAACCAAAACCCACAACGATGCCATCTTATGCTTCCAAAGTTATTCAAGCAAGTGCAGTTTGTAGATGATCTATTTCCCCAAGTACTATTTTAGTAAATATTTTATTGCTGGACAGTCTTAACCTAAGAAAATCAAATAAATTTCATTATGAGGTTATTCGGTAATAAAGTACAACTAATGACGTCACTGAATTAAACAGCCGCGTGCACACGCACATTAGTGTTTGGGGTGGGAAGGGGCCCTAGAGATCTACTAGTCACACTTCCACCAAGTGAGAAAGTAAGACCAGAGAGTTTGCACGAGTTTAGCCCTGAAAATGCATAAACACTTAGCTAGTATGGGCATAATCCTCAAAATGACAGACTTAGGCTTAGGGCTCCACTGATGATTACACTTAGAATATTTGATAAAAATCACTGAGAGTACTTCAAATATTGGTTAATTCCATTTATCTGGGCAAGGATTTATCAGCGAAATTGTTGGCTCCCTTAAGTATAAGATCTACCAACTTAGCTGAAGCAAAGAAACTTATTTCAGTTAAAAACAAAAACAAAACCCTGAGATTTCATGAAGTAGCTACTATCACGACTCTTAAACTGTGTCAAAGTGAATTTCTAAAGCCCAAGCGATTTCTTCCTATTTGTGTAAAGCCTTCAGAATCGAACAGCAAAACACATCTTGAAGTCAGAAATCAACTTTAACATCTGAGAACAAACAAAGTAGGTAAATTTCTGTTTTCAGAAATTAGCGTTAACACTTAAAAATAAAGGCAGGACTACTTCAAGTCTGCTCAGTTACACTTCAGAGGGCTTCAGAACTAGACAAAAATTTCCTGGCTGCCCACTGCAAGCTCAGCTGGGTGCTAAACACAAGGACAGGCTATTTCAACTCCATGCCTACCACGGAGCTTCTTCTGGACCTTCTCTCTTTCTTCTGCCTCCTTTGAGCACCTCTGTCTCCCTCTGACTGTTCTGTTCTGTTTCTCCTTTCCTCAAACTCTACGTCTCCCACCTTTCCTGTTTCGACCCTAACCGACCATAAAATAAAACCAAACAAAAATCAAACAACATATGAGCATTATGTGCTGATCTTTAAAACAAACCACTGTGTTTTTTGTTTTTGAGAAATACCATTTTATATTCTTCCCTAAAAATTTTTTTTAAAAACCCGTTTTCCTTTCATTTCTTTTCCGTGCACCCTATTAGTAATTTCCGCTGTATAACACCTTTGTCTCTTCCGAAAGGGAAGAGATTCCCATTTGCATGCCTTCCCTGGGAAACATGTACCCCAAGCCAAATTTTCACACAATAGGTACACACTTTGGCTTGCCGAGTGCTTCATGTCGTCTCATTTTCCAAATTTGAGGGACTGCTGAAGGCAGCAAAGTAGAAATGTCCATCTACATATAAGCTATGCTATTGCTTAGGCTGAAGTCAACTTTGGGACCACAGGCTGAAATGAATAATGTAAAGAATAAAACTACATTCATTCATCCAGCATAAACTATTGTACCTGATAAAAGGAAAGCCTGCATTTAAATTACATTACAGCTCCAGATTTGGCAAAAATATTCCATTCTATTGCGAGTAAATGAAATGCTACAAAAGCCTGCAGTAGGATTCTATTTAAATCTCTTCCTGAAATATATTTTCTGTCAAAACCCCAACTAACAGTCTCTTTATAGCATCAGGAATATGGCCTCTTGGAAAATATGGTCTTGGGGTTCTATCAATTATCATTCAATGTTCTAGTAGCAAGGTGGTTAACATCTGAATGAAAACAGCTTTATTTTGTCTATAGTTAGGATCAACAAGAGAGGCCTCTGATGTTAGATATCATATCTTTCTGTCTCTGGTTCAAGGGATTAGAATCATTGTGAGAGAATGCCTGGATTCCTACAACAAATGTCTATTGTTTTCTTGTGGAATGTTATTGACAGATTCTTAAACATGCCTTAGATTCCTATAAAAATTGCTTGCAAGCAAACTGCTTTAAAACAATACAGCATTGTTATATCAATATAGCAAAAACAGCCAGTTTGGCTAACCTTTAATCCCAGGTGGTGACACGAGTTACAATTTCATGTGCCTAAAAAGTGTTTAACATACAGCTAACACTTGGGGACACTCTTCAGAGTCTGTCTTCTGGCTCCACCCCCGCCACAAAGCCATCCTCCATGTGCTGCGCAGCTGCTGAGTATCCCACTTACAGCATTCTAGATCCACTCAGCTTTGAAGGGGGGCCTCTGGGGCCCGCAAGGCCCTTAGAACACAGCTATCCATGAGAACCACCTGGGGATCTCATAAAATATACCTAGATGGAGACCCAAAACAGGTATTTTTTTAACAGATGATTCTAACAGGCAGTCAGGTTTGAAAACCACTAGGACAGGAGCATCTGAAAGAATAAGACGGTTATTATGACACAGGTGGCTGGAGAAAAAGAAGACGGCCACAAAACCAGTCTCTGAAGCCAAAGTCACGAGACTGGCGGTTGAGAGTCATGACCGGCGTCCTGACCTGTGCAGACATGCAGAACACCCAGCTTATGTGTGTCTGGCCAACAAACACACGGCCTTTACAGGGGATAACGCCTTCTGCGTTGGATGGCTACGGAGGGGAGAGTGGGGGAAGGACAGGAGGCTCCGCAGTTGGAACAGAGCCCTGTACACGGGGGAGGGAAGTAAGAAACAGTTGAATGCCTCTGGAGGGATCATGCCTTCAGGCCTCTCTGTGGTCACGTGGCTGTGAGAACCATCGCTCCTTACTGCCCACCAGAGACCCAGTGGTAGGACGGGGAGCGTTGGAAAGCTCAGTGTGCCTGTTGGGGTTTGGCTGGGCCGAGCCTCACCAGCAGGGAGAGCCATGGCTTCTGGGGGGGGGGGGGGGGCTGGGAATGGGGCAGGAGATCTCAGGTTCTGCTGCCCTCTGTCAGCCATATTTCCCTTAACTTGACCCAGCCTAGAGTTAGGCAGGACACAAGGTGGCGCAAAGGATGAGGCTGGAGGGGAAAGCGGTAGGGGACCTGAGGTGTTTTGATACAGGTGCAGGCTGAGGGCCCAAGCTAAGGCCGGAGCCTTGGGGGCGGGGAGAGCCATGGCTTCTGGGGGGGGGGGGGTTGCTGGGAATGGGGCAGGAGATCTCAGGTTCTGCTGCCCTCTGTCAGCCATATTTCCCTTAACTTGACCCAGCCTAGAGTTAGGCCAGTGCCCATCGGACTTGACTACAGAATGGGAAAGGACAGAAGGGTCACAGGAAATGAGGCACCCACTCAAGCTCGTCGTGGACAACCTGACTTGCTCCCTAAGATCAGCCCCGGACTCAGAGCAACAGAGGCTCACCTCCTCCAGCCGCCAGAGCCCAACATGGAGGCACTTCTTGGGCACATTCCCTTGCTCCATACCTCAATCTTAGAGCAGGCAGGCAGGGGCCTGGGGCACAAAGTTAACGTTCCCACTGGTGTCTTTGCATCTCTGATGATAAATAAAACTTCAGACCTCTTTAACATGTACAGATTTCCCCCAAGTTTTTGTTTGTTGGTTGACTGGTTTTCTTTGGTTTTGGTGGAGCTCTGAGCTTTCTACTTCGTGTTTCTTAGAGAAATCCCTTACGTAATCTGTACTTCTATTTTCTAGGTACTAGTTAGGGGGCTTTGAATTATTCTAAAGTGAATTTCAATAATTTTATACTCACTGTTGCAATGTCTCAAAGCCTTGTTCTTTATAGAGCAATTCTTGCTTCATCTGTGAGAGTTCTCTCTTCAGCTTTTTAACCTTTTGTGAGAAATCAATGTAAATATGAATGTTTGTAAATAATTAGCAACACTGTTGTAAAAGATAGTCTATTAGTAAGCTATTAAACACACAAACACAGCCATTAGTTTAACATTCACGCTACTGGTTTTCCCTGGACAGCAGTTCTGTGGAAGGTAGGTTAATGATGTTTAAATTATCAGTGATGTTCAGTGTTACTAACATTTACCCTCACCACCTTATTTGGTGACATTCCTACGTGCTGGCATCATGACTGCCTTCACTTTGTGATCAATAACCAGGAAGGGGAGTCAGAACTTGAAACCCCGGCTTCTCTAGCCCCGAAAGCATGTACTCCTCTTCCTCTCCTTCGCTCCACCCCAGGACCACTGGCCATCGCTGTTTCTCAAACACATCAGGCAGTACCTGCCTCAGAGCTTCTGCCACGTGCCGTTCCCTCTGGCTGGAAGGCTCAACTCCTGTCACCCAGGGTCTCAGCTCACATGTCGCCTTTTCATTCAAATAGGATTTCTCTAACCATCTCACTCCTGCTATCAATCTGTTTAGTGCGTAGTATTTCTCAAGTGCTGACATTTTCTGTGTCCTTGCTTACTGTCTGTGCCCCTGGGGGAAAGTAAGCTACATCGCACCAGCTGTATCCCAAACTTCTAGAAAAGTATCGGGCACCATGAGAAATAAAATGACACGGACAAGAAATGTCTGTTCAATAAACATTTGCTGTCAAACTGATAGTATTTTTTTTCCTGTTGTTCTTCACTATATTCTTGGTAATGACAATGCTAAGATGTGATAGGTCTACAAAAAGAGCAGAAGCCTGGTTTCGTCATAAACTAAAGGTCTTCACGTGGGTGTCAGAAATTTATTTCCGTATTACAGCCTTACGTTTTAAGCACATTCTGTCATACACTATTTCAATGTGCTTTGGAACTTTTATTTCCTATTTAGTCTCTCCGTTCCACAAATATGTCCTGACTTTCCGCTATGTGTCAGGTCCTGGGGTCTGAAGGGTGAGTAAAACAGACAAGACCTTTGCCCTTACAGATCCTAGGGGGCAAATAATAACATCTTAGGGAGATGTTGAGCAAATAATCCTCCAACGAAATAAATCTTACCAATTACCATGGGGGATACAAAGGAAAGGCTCAGGATACCTCAGGATAAAAAAGAAGGATGGGACCTGATTTAGTGTGAGGAGCTAGACAAAGCCGGTCTGCAGAAATGATGGTTAAGCAGAGCGGGTCCGTGCGGCTTCATTTGGTAAAGGGGGTCCTCAAAGAGTAGGGCCTGCAGACAAACCCTACACCGTGGGAGGAGGAAACTTAGCAAATGTGAGATTTGCTGAATTACAGAAGAATTCAGGGTGCGGCATAAGACTGGAAAGGAAGGCCTTACCATACCGAGTCGTGAAGCCATGGGGAAGAGTTCTAAATCGTAAGAACAATGAGAACTGAGGAGGAATTTTCAAGCATGACCTGTTTTATGATTTTCAAAAAATCCACTGCGATGACTCTAGTGACTGGACCAGCAGGGCGAATAGGGGCCATTGCCCCGACCCTGTGGGCTGGCCTCCGGGCTGGCCTCCGGGCAGCATGTAGGGAGCGGAGCCCAGAGCAAGAATGTACTGGGAGGCACAATCAGCAGGACTTGGTGGCAGACTCCACGTGGAGGGTGAGAGAGATGGGTCAAGGTCACTGCCAGGGTTGTGACTTGCCAGGTGGCCACACGAAGGTACCTCCCTGGAGGGTGGGGCCAGATCTCCGGGTGGGACCAAGGGTGTTCTTTAAGACATTTAGTTTTCTGACACCCATGAAACTTCAAAGGCAATTAGAATATGGAGGCTTGATGTTCAGAAGTGTCTGGACCAGAGATATAAAACTGAAAGTCACTGACATAAAGATGATGCTTTAAATGCATAAGAATTAATGAGATCCCCTAGAGAGAGTGTGTATTGGAAACAGAAGAGCTCAGGAACATGCCGCGGGCATCTCACATCATTCAGAAATCTACTCAAGGCAGGAACAAAACACACTGTGAGGTTGTGGCGAGAGAAGCTGGAGGGAAAAGGGGGCATTTCTCGGGAAATGGAGAGAAAAAGAGTCAAGAGGGAGATGAGGCACTAAGCAGAATAGAATGACCAGGACAAGAGTTGTGTACGACTCCTGTTTGGATCCCTAAAGGCACCGGGCTTTGGGCATTTTGGACATTCAATAATTTACCTGTGGATAAATTACCTGTGGAGCTTATCTGAATGTCCAACAGTCTGTGTCCTAAGGCACTTCTATTTTATTAGGGAAAAGGAAAAAAACAAATAATTTTGTTGCAAGGTGCAATTGAGAAGTACAAAAGGACGTGCAAACAACGCTTCTGGAACCCAGGGGACGGAAACCAAGGGCTGACCTCCAGGAGCAGCAGACACAGGAGGTGGATTTCTGAAAGTGCTTGAATATTCATGACGAGCAATGAGCAATGAGCTCCTGCAACGAGATTCTCAAGGCTTCTCAGTTGATTGGATCATTATTATCATGTCAAAAGAGCCATCAGCAATCAATAGCTCTTTCCACATGTGCTTCTGCTTCTGACAGCACTCTAAAGAGCTGTTTACCAAAGGCTGTAACATTTTTATTTTAAAACAACGACAACCACAGTTAATCCAAAACTCGATAGCAACTCAAATAGCTGGGCTGAGGCCTGTCTTTCCCTTTGAAGACACAGTTGATGAAACAGTGGTGAGTGAAGCCCACTCTGAACAACTGAATTAAAACAATCAGATCAGCATATCTCACGGACGTAAGATAGCATTCTACTTAAAATCATTTGGATTGAGATGACACACTCCTTTTAATTTCTTTCAAAATTTTTCATTCAAAATCCAAAGTTAACTTTTGACCTTTCAGACTCTTCCCTGTTTAAGTGATGTGAGACTTCATCATCCGTCAGTGACCAGGATAAAGGAAGTTAAGCTGTGCTTTCTTTCATTCTGCATTATTTACTTTACCTAAAGTTGGCTCTAAGCCACTGTTTTCATCCTGGAGGCTCCTCTTAGTGAATTACCTGAATGATTTTGACCTCTGAGTATCAATGTTGTATTTTAACATTGTTACCTATGAAAAAGCCTGATCTTATTATAATGACAAGTGAAAACAGGGATTCCTTCCAATCAAACATCATTTCCAATCGTTTCTGGTTTTAAGAATATGGTCTGAACGAGTTCAACATTTCTTCTCCGAGAACCATGTGACATCCTTAGCTGTTTCTACTCTCCCATTCTTCAGCTCACCCTCAAATGTGGGACAAGGAATGGAAAAACCAACATCCTTCGATCACAGCTAAAGGATTAAGCTAAAGCTGACTTGCAAATTTAGCACAACATAGAGAAACAATGATGGGAGCTAAAATTCAGGAGGACTTTATGTATTGCAGGCATTGTGCTAAATATAAATGCCTATTTTCAATCCTTGTAACTACTCTACAGATAGTTTTAATTCTTATTTTATAGGTGAGGACTCTCAAACCAAAAAAGAATAAGTAAGTAGTGTGCTGAAGGTTACACTGCTACCAAAGAGTAGAGAACAATCCAGAACCCAGGAGGTGGATTTTAAAATTAACTATAATTATACAAGTTTTAGCTATTAATGGCATGATAGTACATTTTGATAATACAAAAGACAAACCAGAATTTTGGAAAATGACTCAAATAAAACCTGTGACCCTGATTTTACCTAGAAACGGCATTATTCTTTTTTTTTTTAAGGTTTTATTTTTTTTTAATTTTTTTTACAAATAGTTTATTGTCAAATTAGTTTCCACATAACACTCAGTGCTCATCCCCACAAGTGTCCTCCTCCATGCCCATGCCCCCCACCCCCCCACATCCATCAGTCCTCAGTTTTTGTCAGCATTCAAGAGTCTCTCATGGTTTGCCTCTCTCCCTTTCCCCCACCATTTCCCCCCTTCTTCTCCCCCTTGTTCCTCCGTTAAGTTCCTCCTAATCCTCCTATACGTGCAGACATATGATATTTGTCCTTCTCTGCCTGACTTATTTAGCTCAGCATAACACCCTCAAGGTCCATCCATGTTGCTACACATGGCCAGATTTCATTCTTTCTCATTGCCATGTAGTATTCCATGGTATAGATGAACCACATCTTCTTGATCCATTCATCTGTTGATGGACACTTAGGCTCTTTCCATGTTTTAGCTATTGTGGAGAGTGCTGCTATGAACATTGGGGTCCATGTGCTCCTATGCCTCAGCATTTCTGTATCCCTTGGGTAAATTCCTAGCAGTGCTATTGCTGGGTCATAGGGGATCCATTGTTAGTTTCCTGAGGAACCTCCACACTGTTTTCCAGAGGGGCTGTACCAATTTACATTCCCACCAACAGTGTAGGAGGGTGCAAAACGGCATTATTCTTATATCCCACCCAAACTGAACACATGAACAGCCCACAAGCTTTAGGGCCTATTTTTTTTTTTTCTCTTACATACTCAACTTTCTGCCATAGCCAACCATCTAATTTCATAGACTTCCTTCTAAGGAATCAAATCTCACAACACTGAGTATCAAATTGGAGCCAAAAGACCCATGGCTGTTACACATTTCCTGCTTTCTATACTGACTACACTAAAGCAACTGACATTTTAAATTGATTTTGAAGTTATTTCTGAAAACCAGCAAGATACTGTGATTAAATGTGATGAGTATGACTGGAAATCACAGAGTTTCTTAGCATTTCTTACAATCCTGGTATAATAAGTTTTATTTTAAAAGAAGGAGGAAGAAGATGACAATGGAAGAAAAGTAAATTCCAGAAATCTGTGAACCTTGGAAGGCTCACAAGACAGGTTTCATACATCTGCCCTAAAAGTGAACCGCGCACTATTAAAACTATAATGAGCAAAATGGCATTTTACTAATGACTGCCTTCCCTTTTCACCACTTCCTCTACTCTCAGCTAAGAGCGCCTCAAGCAAGCCAACAAAGGGCAACTGTCAGCTCGCTCCTTCTAAAAATCCTTCTCTTCACCACTGCTTGCACCTCACTAAATACCCTTCACCACCTGCCTTATCTCAAAAGTCACCTTTAAAGAAAATGAGAAATCAGCTCCAGATAGATAAAGGATCAATAATAAGCCACTTTTTGACTTTACTGAAGAAGAGAGGAAAACAGAGGCGCCTGTGTGGTTCTGTCAGTTGAGTGTCCAACTTGATTTTGACTTAGGTCATGATCCCAGGGTTGTGGGATTGAGCCCTGAGTCGGGCTCCATGCGGAGCAAAGAGCCTGTTTAAGATTCTCTAAATGAATAAATAAATTTAAAAAATACAAGAGGAAACAATCTCGGATGGTGTTGGAGCCATTTGTGAGGACTAATACATGGATTCTGTCATCAGAAACAAGATGACTGAATATAATATATGCACGCACACACACACACACACACACGTATATTTTAAGTCAAACTTTAACGATAAAAAGAAAATAAAACAAAAGCCACTGGAAAAAAATTGTACAAAATATTTATGAAACATACTATCCTGATATACACATGTTAGATAAAAATACAAAAGGTCAATGTTATATCCCTATAAGTAATTAAAATAAGCCAGCAATTGCTGGAATAGCCCAGTAATTCCACTCACAGGTAATTACCCAAGGAAAATGAAAATATATGTTCACACAAACACTTGTGTAGTAATGTTCATACTATTCATAATAGCCCCAAAGTGGAAACAACCCAAATAAACACTAATTGATAAATGAATAGTTGAAACTGGTATATCTGTACAATGGAATATTATTCAGCAATAAAAAGGAATTAAGTACTAATACATGCTGCAGCATGGATGAGCCTTGAAAACATTATGCTGAATATAAGAAGCCAGTCACAAAGACCACATAGTGGATGATTCCACTTATATGGAATGTTCATAATGGGTAAGTCTAGAGACAGAAGATAAACTAGCTGTTGCTTGGGCTTGTGGGCAGAGGAGAAAGGTCTGGGAAATGGGCAAGAACTCCTAATAAGGGTTCATTTTGGGGGAACCAAAATGTTCTAAAATTAGATTGTGACTACGGGTATACAATTATGAGTACACTGAAACCCAGTGAACTGTACCTTTTAAATACAGGTAAACTGTATGGTATATGGATGAATTATTTCTCAATAAAGCTGTTAAATAAAAAAATAAAAAATAAACCAGCAAATGGAAATAGAAAAGGTAGACCATCATATACATACATACATACATACATACATACGTATATGCATATGTAGGTACCAACAACAATCACCTCCCAATTAAGATAAAATCGAAAACTCTGGTATCATTATGTCTATTAAAATAGCAGAAAATAAATACAAATCATAAAACCTTGGTCAAATGGCTTACAATTCAGATTAACATCCACAGTCTTTATAATGGTCTACAAGGCTCACATGTTCTGTGTTCACTTCATCTCCCAGATTAACACTCCCTCTCATCCCTACAGTGGGGCCACATTTGACTTATTATTCCTTGAAGATCATAGGCCTTCTCTGACATCAGGACCTTAACATGAGCTCTTTCCCACCTAACTTCCTCACTATCTCTGTCAGTTCTTCCTTTCAAGAATTTGATATACAGCTGACCCCTGAACAACACAAGGCTTAGAGGAATGGACCCCCTGCGCCATCAAAAATCTGCATCTAACTTTTTTAAAAGTTCATTTATTTATTATTTTAAGAGAAAGAGACAGCAAGAGTGGGGGATGGGCAAGGAAAGAGAGAGAAACCAAAGCAGCCTCCGTGCTGCCAGTGCAGAGGGGCTTGAACCAAACCAAGAGCCAAAACCCAAGAGTTGAATGCTTAAACAACTGGGCCACCCAGGCACCCCTTCATTTAAATTCTGACTTCCCCAAAACTTAACGAACAGGCTACCAGTGGCTGGAAGCCTTACAAATAATATGAACAGTCAATTAACATATGCTTTGTAGATATATGTATTATGTATTATACGTTATGTTTTTACAGTAAAGTTAAACTAGAGAAAAGAAAATGTTACTAAGAAAATCATAAGCAAGAGAAAATCCATTTATAGTACTGTACTATATTTATTTTAAAAAAGTCAATGTATAAGTGAACCTGGGTAGTTCAAGACCCTGTTGCTCAAGGGTCAACTGTGAAGCTCACAATCGGTGATCTTTCAGGGCTAGCTTCATTCACATATCATTTTGCTTTTGAAATTCATCCACTTTGTGAGTATCAGTAGCTTGTTTTTATGGTAAACCATAAGCTGCATTTTATGGATAAATCACAATTTGTTTATCCATTCATTCACAGATTGACATTTAGGTTATTTACAGGTTTGAGCAGTAAGAATAAAGATCCCGTGAGTTATCTATACTCACATCTTTGTGTGGGTATATATATGCTTTCATTCCTTTGGGTACATACTTACAAGTGGCATTGCTGGGTAACAGTTTAAGTATATATTTAACTTTATAAGAAACCACTAAGCTGCTTTCCAAAGTGGATGTACTACTTTGCATTCCTACAGTAATGTGAGAGAGTTCCATCTGCCAAGAGCCTCCTTCTGAGCACTGTTTTAGATAAATCCCATAAATTTTTATGTATTTCCATTTTCACCTAGTTCAACATATTAAAAAATATTGTTTTCTTCTTTTACCAATGAATTATTAAGAAGTATGCTAATAATATCCAAGTATTTGGAAAATTTTCCAGATAAGTTCATTTTTGACATCTAATTTAATTCCACTGAGTCTACTGTAATCATACCCATTTTGATTTTCAGTCCCCCTAAATGCACTGAGACTTCTGTTCATCACTTACAGCAAGTTCTCCTTTGTGAATGTGCCTACATTTAAAAATAATATTGGTTTGCTAGTTTTAGTTGGCGTGTTGTGCAAATGTTAATTATATCAGGTTCATTGATGGTATTATTCAAAACTTCAACAATTGTGCTGACTTTTTTTCCTTTTTATTGGCTGATTTTCTGTCTGTATAGTCCATCGATTACTGAAAAGGCGTACTGACATATTCAATTATAATTGTGACTTTGTCATTCTTTCAGTTCTGTTGGTCTTCACTTCAGGTATTTGAAGCTCTGTTATGTGTATACATCTTTAGGGTTATGTGCACACATCTTTATGTCCTTTGATTAATGGATTTATTAGTATAAAATCCCTGGTAATACTATCCTTGTTCTAAAGTGTACTTTGATATTAATCTGGCTACCTGCAACTTTCTTTGCATTTCCATTTTCATGGTAGATATTTTTCATTCCTTTAATTTTTAACTTATCCGGATCTTCATATTTACAATAGCTCTTTTGCAATCATCATAAAGTTGGGTCTTATTTTAACTATTCTGATCATTTCTGCCTTTTAAATGGAGAGGGTACACCATTTACATCTAGTGTAATTATTGATATAGTTGGGTTTAAATCTACTATTTGTTTTCTACTTGTCACATATATTCTTTTATCCTTTCTACTTCTATTCCTTCCTCCTTTTGGATTAACTAATTTTTTTATGATTCCATTTTATTTCCACTATTAGTAACAACTCTAATGTCTCTATATTTTCTCAGTGGTTACTCTAAGGCAGAGATCAGCAAATGACAACTTGTGGGTCCAACACACCCTATGGCCTAACTTTTTATGGCTCATGACTTAACCATGGTTTTCATGTTTTTAATAATTACCCCCCAAAACTGAAAAGAAAAGTCTATGTCAGAGACTGTAGGTGGCCTTCTCTATCAGTTTTCTGTTGCTGCAGAACAAATTATGACAAAATTGGCTGCTTAAAATTATATTCATTTAAGAGCTCAAGCAAGCTCAGCTCATGAGTTCTCCATTCAAGGTATCACAAAACTGAAATTGAGGTGTCAACCAGGTTGAGCTGTCATGTGAAAGCTCTGGAGAAAAACTCACTCCTCACTGCATTCTTGCTATTGGCTGAATTTAATTCCCCTGGCCCCACAAAGGACTGAGAGTAAGTTTCCTCACTGGCTATCAGCAAAGGTCACTTTCAGGTCCTTTCCCTGTGGGATCCTCCATCCTGAATACAGAAATGGTGCATAAAATACCTATTGTGTTTTGAACATCTGACTTCCTTCTCTATAACCAGCCACAGAAATGCTCTGGTTTTTTCTGTTTTTGTTTTGTTTTGTTTTTCACTTTAAAAAATGTATTTACTTATTTCTGAGAGAGAGAGAGAGTGAGAGAGCATGAGCATGGGAGAGTCAGAGAGAGAGGGAGATACAGAATCCAAAACAGGCTCCAGGCTCTGAGCTAGATGTCAGCACAGAGCCTGACATGGGGCTCAAACCCATGAACCGTGAGATCATGACCTGAGCTGAGGTCGGACGCTTAACCGACTGAGCCACCCAGGCACCCCATGAAATGCTCTTTTTTTTTTTTTTTAATATTTTTATTTCTAGGAGAGAGAGAGAGAGAGACAGTGTGAGCAGGGGAGGGTCAGAGAGAGAGGGAGATACAGACTCCAAAATAGGCTCCAGGCTCTGAGCTGGCAGTCAGCACAGAGCCCGACGTGGGGCACGAACCCATGAACCGTGAGATCATGACCTAAGCGAAAGTCGGACGCTTAACCGACTAAGCCACCCAGGTGCCCCTGTTTTTAAATTTGTATCATTATACTTGATTTCATCATGATTAGTGTACTCTTTAATCCCCATCCCCTATTTCCTCCATGCCCGCACCCATCTCCTCTCTGGTAACCATGTTTTTTCTCTATAGTTAAGAGTGTTTCTTGCTTTCTCTCTCTTTCTCTCTCTCTTTTCCTTAGGAAATGCTCTGTTTTTAAAGGGCTCGTGTGATCACCTCTAGCCCACCAGGATGATCTTCCTACTTTTAAGTTAAATATGCCATATAAAATAACTTAATCATGAAAGACCGATCCACCATATTCAGTTTGGAGATTAGGTAGGATATATACAAGAGGGAAGGTGGGGAAGCAGGAAATCAAAGAGGATACCTTACAATTTTGCTCAAAATATCTCAAAATCTTTAATTTTTTACTATTTGGACCTTTACTGTTTAATTTTTTACTACTGGACCAAAAAAGTTTGGCCACTCCTGCTTTAGTGTATAAAATATACAGACTACCTGCAAATGATATTATATTTCTTAAGTGCCTTATGACAATATCAGTTTATTTTCTCCCAACCTTTGTGATATCCTGTATTTTGCTTCTAAATATTTTATAAACTCCATTACATATTTTAATATATTTGTTTAAATAAGCAAATAAATTTAAAAAGACTTTAAATTACTAAAAAGTCTTCTATTCACACACTTATTTACTATTGCCTATATTTTTCATTACTTTCTGGAGATCTAAATTTCCATATGGTATTGTTCTCCCTCTACTTGAAGAAATTCCCTTTAGCATTTAACATATTACAGTTCTAAAGGCAATCAATTCTCACAGAATGTGTGTCTGAAAAACTTATTTTACCCTCTCTTAAAAATATTTTGTGATAAAATACACATATAATAAAATTCACCTATTAGCCATTTTTATTTTTATTTTTTTAATGTTTATTTATTTTTGAGAGAGAGAAAGAGCACTAGTGGGCGAGGGGCAAAGAGAGAGGGTGACAAGAATCTGAAGCAGGCTCCAGGCTCTAAGCTGTCACCAAAAAGCCTAATACAGGGCTGGAACCCACATACTGAGAAATCATGACCCGAACTGAAGTCAGACACTTAACCAACTGAGCCACCCAGGTACCCCAGCCTTTTAACCATCTTCAAGTGTACAGCTTAGTGGCATTAAGTGCAATCATCACCACCACATGTTAAGAACATTTTCATCATCCCTAACTGAAACACTGTACCCACTGAGCACTAACTTCCCATTCTTCCCTCCCCCTGTCCCTGCTAACAACTATGCTACTCTCTTTAAATCTGCCTATTCTAGACACTTCACATAAGTGAAGTATTGGTTCACAGTATTGGTTTTGTGTCTGGTTTATTTCACTTGGGATAATATTTTCAAAATTAATCCATGTTATAATACGCATCAGAATTTCATTCCTTTTTAAGGCTGAATAATACACACACACATACACACACACACATACACACACACACACACACACCATACTTTATTTATCCTTTCATCTGTTGATGGATGTAAGTTGTGTAGTGGCTCATTTTATGTATCAACTTGGAAGACGTTTTTGAATGACATTAACATTTAAATTAATGAACTGAGTATGCAGCTTTACCTCTACAGTGTGGGTGAGCCTCATCCAATCAGCTGAAGACTTGATTAGAACAAAAAGATCAGCTTCCCCAAGTAAGAGGGGATTCTCCAGGAAGCTGCCTCCAGGTACCATCTGCACCACTAGCACTCTTGGGTCTCCACCTACAAGCTTTGCATAGGAACCACATCTTTGGTTGGTCTACGCTGCGGATTTGGATTTGCTGGTCTCCAAAGTCATGTGAACCAATTCTTGTAATAAATCTGTTTCTACACACCACACATAGTTAGTTTTGTTTCTCTGGAAACCCTGACTAATATAGGCTGTTTCCACCTTTCAGCATAGTGAATAAGGTCACGATGGACACTGGTGTATAGGAATCTGGGGACTCCTAGAAGTAGAACTGCTGTTTCACATGGTGATTCTATGTTTCCAAGCACCTGCTATACTGTTTTCCACAGTGGTTGGGCCATTTTCCATCCCCACCAGCAATGTACAAGGGTTCCAATTTCTCCACATCCTCACCCAAAAACTGAAAGCTCCTAATGGGTGTGAGGTGGTATCTCAAGGTTCCTTTGATCTGCATTTCCCTAATGAGCAGCAGTGTTGATCATCTCTTCATATGCTTACAGGACATTTGCATATCTCCTTTGGACATGTGACTGTTAAAGTCCCATACCCATTTCTGAAGTGGGTTGCTTGTTTTTGCCTTCACTTTCGAAAGATATTTTCATTAGGTATAGCACTCGAGGTTGACATCTTTTCTTTTAGTACTCTAAAAATACCACTCAATTGCCTTGTAGCTCACATAGTTTCTGATGAGTAATCTGTTTTGCTTATCTTTCTTCCATTGTATGTAATGTGTTTAATGTCTCTCACTGTATGTAATTTCTATGGTTGCTTTTAAGATTTTTTTTTTCCTTATCACTGAAATTCAGCCATTTAATTATGATATACCTTGATGTGATCTGTCTTTATTCTGCTCTGGAGTACCTTCCTGTACCTATGGATTTATAGTTTTAATCTCCTTAAGTATTTTTTGTGATTTCTTCCTCCTTGCTCTATAGTGGGGACTCTAACATATACATTAGATGATTTAAGATTGTACCAGGGGACACTGATATGCTGTTCAAGTTTTCTTGGGCTTTTTTCATCTGTGTAATTCATTTTGGATATCTAACTAGTCATAGGTCTTCAAATTCACTGATCTTATTTAGCACACAGATTCTTCTCAACCAGAGTAATTTTTATTTCTGAAATTGTATTTTTGATCTGTAAAACTTCCATTTTGATCTTTTTAATATTTTTATTTATCTCCTGTTTTCCTCTACATTGTTGACCATGTATATATTTTAACATGTTTGCCTGCTAATTAAACAATAGCTGTCATTTCTTATTGTTCTTACAAGTCATATTTTCTTACTTTTTTGATTGGCAATGTTTAACAGTTTCATTGATATATAACTGGCATATAATAAAGTGAGTGTGTTTAAACGATACATTTTGATAAATGCTGACATGTATATACCCACAAAATCACCAACGTAATCAAGATAAAGAATATATCCATCATCAGTCCCCTGAAAGCTTCCTCGTGCCCCTTTGGGGTCCCTTCTTTATGCCTTTCTTCACTACTCTCATTCCCCAATGTGCATGGACACTTTTGGCTAGATGTTGGCCACTGTGAATTTTACACCACTGTGATCAATTTTGACATACTCTTTTAAAGAGTGCTAGGCTTTCTTCCAGCACACAGTTAAACTGTTTTACATAAATGTAATCCATTCAAGGCTTGCTTGTAATTTTTGTTAGGGCAGCTCCGGAGCAGCCTCTAGTCTTAGACTAATGTGGCCCCACTACTGAGGTCTCTCTCAGCTGCCCCGTAGCTTATGAGGTCTCTCCATTCTGGCTCATAGAATGCAAACTCTTCCTAGCCCTACGAGCTCAGAGAATTGTTTGCCTTGCTGCTTTCCTTCCCCATCCTGGTCATATTGTCTACCATGCTTACTCAGTATTCAGAAATTTGAGATCCTCGTGGAAGTCTCCAGAGCATTCTCTTGCTCCCTCTCTCTCTGTGGCTCCCTCCTCTCTAGGATTCCTCACAATTCCAGACACTTCCACTTCACTGACCTATATTCTTCTGTTTCTTCAGCTTGAGCACACAAGTAGACTATGTTTTAGACCTTCTCCCTCCACTGGAGACGGTACGATCTCAGGGCTCACCTCTTCTGTTTCACTTCGGTAAGAGATTAGTGTTCAATGCCTGTTATCCAGTGTCTGAGAGCAGCTGTTTTATAAATTTTGTCCAGTTCTTTAATTGTCTGCTGTTAGAAGACAATTCCTATAGCAGCCAATCCTTCCTGGGCTGTAACGAGCCATTTTGAGCTTTTAAAACATATTTGTGTGATTCCAACAGCCTACAAAATATCTCCCTATTGGACCTACCTCATCAATCTTCCTTTCTCTCTCTAAAGGCACAAGATCTAAATCTGGTGTCCAGCTGGCTAATCTCAGACCAGAAAATTCTATTTCTCTATACCTTGAAGGAGCTCTCTGATTCTGGTTCTCTGATAAAGCAGGAGCGGGTAGTACTATGTCTGCCACCCTCAACTCTAGAAATAAACATGTGCATGAAAATGCTGAAGATTACAAAATTCTTATATGTATAGTATAAATATGCTATTTTTTTCACTACTTAATTGTTATGGCCTTACGAGGCTGATTCTTTCAAAATTTAATATGAACACATTAGGTCAAAATATTTATTGCTTATGTATCAAGGAAAAGCATCAGAATATAAGCACTAGTTTGAATGTATTCATTATAATATCTTTATCGCATACAGTTCCACAAAGCTTAACTCTTACAGCCTTTCAAAAATGAGAGAATGAGTTTTTAAACTTTACAGAATCATTTAAATTTGGTCACTTATGAATTATTATTTTCCTGTCTGCTTGTGACTATATATTTTCTCATATAAGAAGTTAACTGCATTTAATTTTATAAATTGCCATCAGCGTTATGGACCTAAGAATGTTTCTGAATTAAAGGGGAGGAGACTGAAAGTCAGGGCCAGAGAGACTGAGACGGCAGTTTATGGAGGTGATAAGCCCCTCTCCAACGACACAGAGTCAAGGAAGGACTTCTTTTCAAGTACATATCATTTTGCTGGCTGGATGGCCCCTTTCAAAGCTAGAAAAGGAGACCAAAATCGTTAGAGAGAAAGAGAGAAATAAACTATTATGAAATCAATGAATGTGATGAAGTGCTCCAGAGTCACTTTACTCAAGGTCTGAATATGGTTTTCAGAAAAAGCACTTCTGTGCTATGAATGTTCACTATTTCAAGTTAGTAGCACATCATAAAAGAGACAGCTATAATGCAGTTCTTGATTAAATAGAGTCCTCGGTCTCCTTTCCTCTTTCAGTCTGCCCTCTTTTTTTTAAGGAATGTGAGTCAAGTCACACGATTCATTTCACTCACAATTAAGGCCAGTGTACTGTTTTCTAGCACAGCACCAACTGCAATACAAATCCATTTCTGAACATCCTAAAGGAATGACAGCCTTATCTAATGTACAGCTTGGTGCTATAGGTTAGTATTGCACTAGCTCCTTCAATACCCTGGAGGTCACGGCCAGAAGAACTTGGGATGTAAGCTAAGTTTCAAATGTAGTGTGAGTATAAAGACACCTTTATACTCACCCGTGTTCAAACAAAAGACAAGCCTTATTGGCAGCAGTTTACATTCTCAGAAGGCATGTTTCTTTTCATTTGAAGCACACTGCTAGGATTTTGGTGTTAGCTACATCATTAGTTAAAGTGTAATGATTTGATGTTGACACGAGTTAACTCTAATCGCAGGGAGGGACAAATGAAACATCAACTGCCATTCTTGTAAATCTATGCACAAGATTACAAATAGGTAAGATTACAGATGACTTTTCCAAGTCCATCACCAATGCTAAAAATAATTCAAAGTGAATTCACATTAACAATGTGTGAGTAAATATATTTGAGAACAAGATATAGTACATAGTTATTAATAGCAGTGCTCACTTACCAGCCATGTGTTTGGAGTAGAGTATAAATAATTTAACTGAAGTGGCCTTATTATTATTTTTTTACAAAATTAAAAGTTGGAGCACAGAATATGCTATGCTGCTCAATAAATTTCTCAAATGCATTTGTATTTCTAAGGGTTTTCTTTTATGCTTCTAACATTTTATTTCACTTTAATAATCAATAATAATAATTTAAAACTCACTAACTATTTTCTCCACCAAATCTCACCTATATATAATTGGGAGTATAAGGTTTTTTTGTGTTTTTTTAATATGTTTAAATTTTATTATTATTATTTTTTTTTAAATTCCGGTATAGTTAACATACAGTGTTATATTAGTTTCAGATATACAATATAGTGATTCAATAGTTCCCTATATTACTCAGTATTTGGGGCCCCTGGGTGGCTCAGTCGGTTAAGTGTCTGACTTCAGCTCAGGTCATGATCTCGCGGTTCGTGGGTTCAAGCTCCGCATCGGGCTCTTGCTGACAGCTAGCTCAGAGCCTGGAGCTTGTTTCAGATTCTGTATCTCCCTCTCTCTCTGACCCTCTCCTGCACACATGGTGTCTCTCTCTCTCTCTCTCAGAAATAAATAAAAACATTAAAAAAAAAGAGAGAGACAAGCGGACTATTAATCCCCATCACCTATTTCACCTCTACCCCCACCCACCTCCCCTTTGGTAACCATCTATTTGTTCTCTATAGGTAAAAATCTGTTGTCGTTTTTTTAATCTTTCTTCTTTGTTCATTTGTTTCTTAAATTCCACATATGACTGAATTACTATGGTATTTGTCTTTGTCTGACTTTGCTTAGCATTATGCTCTCTAGATCCATCCATGTTGTTTCAAATGGCAAGATTTCATTCATTTTTATGGCTGAATAATATTCCATTGTGCATGGAATATCTTCTTCATTCATCATCTATTGATGGATATACTTGGGCTGTATCCATAATATCCATACTAGCTATTGTAAATAGTGTTGCAATAAATACAGGGATGCATAGATCTCTCCAAATTAATGTTTTGTATTCTTTCGGTAAATACACAGTGGTGCAATTTCTGGATCATAGGTTAGGTCTACGTTTTTTGTGTGTGTGTGTGGTTTTTTTTTTTAGCTTCGAAGCATCTTATAAAAAGCTGGCACTCATATACATAAACTAACAAGACCTTAAGATCCATCACACATTTACTTCATTTTTTAGCTTGACCTTCTGGTAAATCTTTAAGCTTCCCTGACTTTGGCTGCTATATGAGGAGATCCTCTCTTGTCTGGATGATTTAAAAGTGTCATTTGTCGATAAGCATCTCTTATTTTTCCTTTATTAGCAGTAGGGCTTACACCTAGTATTAATGCTGTTTCTCATTTTGTCATTTTGGATTCAAATCCACCTCTGCAATTTCCTCCGCTGACGCAGATGTTGGTAGACTTTGAAACGCTCGTTTTCCTTGAGGCTCTATATGTCTCACGGCCTGCAGAGCATAGTGGTCTGCAGACCCTGCTGCGGCAATGGTCAGTCCAGCTGCCACCACCGCACTGGCAATGGCTGTGGCTCAGCTCCCCGGTCTCCACCCAGAGCGCAGCTCATCCCAGTCCCAAGGCCACAGCCACCAATTCCACGCCTCTACCAGCGGCACAGAACCTGTTTCTAATTTTTTGCAGACCCTCCATGCTGTCTTCCATGGTGGCTGCACCAGTTTGCATTCCTACCGACGCAGCATGAGGCTTCCCCTTTCTCCACATTCTCGTCAACACTTGATGTTTCTTGTGTTTTTGACTTTAGCCATTCTGACAGGTATGAGTTGATATATCATTGTGGTTCTGATTTGATCTCCCTGATGATAAGTGATGTTGAGCATCTTTTCAAGGTCTGTTGGCCATCTGGATGTCTTCTTTGGAGAAATGTCTGTTCGTGTCTTCTGCTCATTTTTTAACTGGATTGTCTGGGGTTTTTTGAGTTGTATAAGTTCTTTATATATTTTGGATACTGACTCTTTATTGGATATGTCATTTGCAAGAGTCTTCTCTCATTCAGTAGGTTGTCTTTTAGTTTGTTGTTTCCCTTGCTGTGCAGAAGCTTTTTATTTTGATGTAGTCTAATAGCTGACTTTTGCTTTTGTTTCTCTTGCCTCGGGAGACAATACACTGCTTTCATTTTTTCTAGGATTTTTACAGTTTCAGTTCTCACATTTAGGTCTTTAATTCATTTTTTGTGTATGTTGTTAAGCAAATGGTCCAGTTTTGTTCTTTAGTGTATAGCTGGCCAGTTTTCCCAGCACAATTTGTTGAAGAGACTTTTCCCCAATGCATATTCTTGCCTCCTCTGTTGAATATTAATTGATGATATAAGTGTGGGTTTATGTCTGGGCTTTCTAGTCAGTTGCATTGATCTATGTGTCTATTTTTTATGTCAGTACCACCCTGTTTTGATCACTACAGCTTTGTAATATAACTTGAAGTTTGGAATTATGACACCTCTTGTTTTGTTTTTCTTTTCCATGACTGTTTTGGCTACTCAGGGTCTTTTGTGGCTCCCTACAAATTTTAGGCTGTTTGTTCTAGTTCTCTGAAAAAATGCTGTATTCTGATAGAGAATGCATTAAATGTGTAAATTGCTTTGGTAGTACAGACACCTTAACCATAATGTTCTCCTAATCTATGAGCATTCCATTTCTTTTTGTTGTCTTCAATTTCTTTGATCAATGTTTTATAGTTTTCAGAGCACAGATCTTTCACTTCATTGATTACATTTATTCCTAGGTATTTTTTTTCTCGGTACAATTGTACATGGGATTAATTCCTTAATTTCTCTTTTTGCTGCTTCATTATGAATGTACAGAAATCCAATCGATTTCTATATATTGAGTTTGTATCCTGCAACCTTACTGAATTCATTTATCAGTTCTGGTAGTTTCTTGGTAGACTCTTTAGCATTCCCTACATGTAGTATTGTGTCATCTGCAAATAGTGAAAGTTTTACTTCTTCCTGACCAGTCTGGATAGCTTTTATATCTTTTTGTTGTCTGATTACTGTGCCTAAGACTTCCAGTACTGTGTTGAATAAAAGTGGTAATAAGCACGGACATCCTTGTTTTGTTACTGATCTTAGGGGAAAAGCTCTCAGTTTTTCACCACTGAGTATGATGTCAGCTGTGGCTTGTTCATATATGGCCTTTACTGTGTTGAGGTACGTTTCTTCTAACCTACTTTGTTGAGAGTTTTTGTCATGAATGTATGTTATGGAGTATAAGTTTTTAAAAATATCAGCTGAATTTAAGTTTGTATGAGATATTCCATTCCCTACCCCAAGAAGGCAATGGTCTAAGTATCTATTAGGAATAAATTAAATAGTATTTTTCCCAGTTTCCTGAGAAATAGTTGACTTCCCTGTAGAAATTATAAACGTTGCAGTAAAGTTTTTACATTCCTCTTCCTAAGAAAGATTTTTCTCATACAATTAAATGCCACCTCTAAAAGTTATGAGTATGCCGATAAAAAGCATTAACTTATTTATTTTGCCATCTCAACAATGAGAAACAAGATGCCAAGAAGTACTATTATTCCATCTGACCAAGGGGGAAAAGAAAACCCAATTATCACCAATATCTATGACCTAAAACAGATGTTTTAGACAGATGTTCCTAAGTACTTAGGTCCCCAGTACTTGACCAGCTAGCTCTAATTCAGTGAAACAAGTGAACGACATCTACTAATACCATTACATCAAAATAATGAAGTGTGATGCTAGTGTTTGGCTCTGCCTAAACAATTGTTGGTGACCAAAAGTGCAGGCCGGTACTTGAGACATCAAAGCAATGAAGAGTTAGTTCATTCATGAGTTATTGTTTCTGTGGCATTAATTTGTGACAGGGACTAGCAGACACAGGGATTTCTATAGGGAGACAAGCCGAGAAAGGCCAGGTTATCAGAATCTATGAGACTGCCAAGTTACCCACCCACTTCCGGATAGCTGGGGCATTCCGAAAGGGCTACCTGGCCAACATGTGCACCAACAGCAGAGTGAGGGCACCATCCGTTTCCTGGTGTTCAAGCCATGACGGGAGAAACACAGACCACTAGGGCCAATTTGCTGTGGGGGTGTTTTTAAAAAGGCATTTACACTGACAGGAAGTTCTAAACAAGCACCTATTCACGAATGAAAGAGATGGAGACAGTGTTGCCTCTGATCTCCCATTCCAGCTGGTGATGAAGGTCTCACGCATCTTCCGGAGGGAAGCGCTTTCTTGAGGAGGGCGCCTCCTCATGGCTCATCTTGTCGTCTCACAGGGACGAAATATATATAGGAAAAACAGGCTGCTGATCAGAAGAGTACATCAAACCTGGTGTGAGACCAGCTTTGTCTAAGAGGGCTGCTGCATTAGGAGACAGGTCTGGGGAAGGTGGCCACGTGGGACCCCTGGGATCCCCCGATTCCGATGGGACTTCCATTTCCTTCTAAATGGTAAAGTGGATGAGATATCCTATATGCTTTTGTTTTTAAATCTTTTTTTTTTGGTTTGCATCTTTCCAAAAAGGAAAAATGGAACACTCTTCCTATGGGAATATTCCTATTGTGGTTATTCCTACAATGTGTTTTACAAAGAACTGTGAATAATTGTTAAAATTTCAAAGGAAAACAGTAAGTGATAATTTCCTGAGAAGTGCACAGCTTAAGTGCGTGCTAAAGTTTACTAAGAGTAAATTTAACAAAATACCCTCATTTCTGTTTTTTAGATAAAGTACCTAGCCAAGCAGATGACACAAATGTGTAGACGCAGGACTAAGGTACAGCAACAAGACATCGGAACAGCCATCGCATGATCCTCTCTCGGAAGGCACAGAGGAATATGGTGGGCTGACGGGGTAAAGGGTCGGTGGGTACACTGGAGGGATGTTTATGGTAGAATGACACAGAACACTTCTATCAATGATTTCATAAATTAAACCAAAAACCCAACTGAAGGGAGATATAACTTCCAAGAGTACAAACTTTTCTTCATACTCTTCCTCTGAGAACAAACTGAGTTATGAGAAAAACCAAACCAAACCAAACATCTCTATGAAGACACTGGAAAACTACCAAGGCAGTAAGAACTTGTGTTAAAGACCCAAAAGGTAATAAGGAAAGCCCATAATCAGGACCCAGACTAGACAACGTTTTTCCTTTTGAGGCCTTGTGTGGACAACAAACAGGGAGGCTGAGATGTTGGGAGAAGGCAGTGAACCCAGAGGTACAGACCTACTAGCAGCCTCACGGAGGTGAGAGGTTCAGGGGAGAGATCTGGAGTGTGACCTCGGTCGAGCAGACGGGGCCCTCATAAACATTCTCAAATTTCACTTGGGATTTTGAAGAGCTCTGTCCTAAGACAAAGGGTAAACCGGAACTGGATGAAGCCCAGATTTCAGACAGCTTGACCCAAGACAGAATTACAATTATCTGCCCCCGGCCTCATTGCCCATAAAAAGCAAAACTGAATCCTCTCTGAAGGATCAACCCAAACCTCAAATGATCCTTATACTTCTTCATTCATAATACGTGGCTCTTAATAAAAAGTAAGCAGCTCTAAGAAGCTTGCCCAAATAGTGACCAAAAATCATGAGAAACGGACCAAATCGAAGAATCCAACATATAGGAAATCTAGACACTGTATTAATAAAGACGTGGAGATTAAAAGTAGCCATGATATTTTTGTTAAAGAAACTACATATCAATGTGCAGAATGTGGCCAAGTAACTAGAAATAAAAAATACTCCAATAGAAATTTTAGAACTGAAAAATACATGGTGGAGAATCAAATCAGAAAAAAAAATAAGAAAATCCCCAACTGTTTAAAAATTAATACCCTTATATGAGATATCATAAAAAGTTAGAAAATATTTTTTTAAATTTTTTATAGTTTACTTATTTTTGAGACAGAAAGAGACAGCGTGAGCAGGGGAGGGGCAGAGAGAGGGGGAGACACAGAATCTGAAACAGGCTCCAGGCTCCGAGCTGTCAGCACAGAGCCCGACGCGGGGCTGGAACCCACAAACTGCGAGATCATGACCTGAGCCAAAGTCGGATGCTTAACCGACTGAGCCACCCAAGCGCCCAGAAAATATTTTGAACTGATAATAAAAACACAAAATTCAAAACCTGTGGGAAGAATGCAAATGCTATGTGTAGAAAGCAGCTTAAGCTTTAAGGGCAGATATCAGAAAATCAGGAGGCCTGAAGCCCTTTGTCAGCATGGGCTAACCTTGGAGCATATGCTAACCTTGAAGCATGTGTATTTTCCCACAAGGCAAGTCTCCTAGTTTCACAACAAACAAAAATGTGTACCTTTGTGCACCAAAAGATATGCATCACAGAAATGTATTTTTTTTTTAATTATCGGAAATTGGAATACACTCTAATGCACATCAGTAGTTAGAAGAGATAAAGAATTCAGGGTGTGCAGACAAGAGCGGGATGCTTTACTGCAGGAGTGGCTGAAGCGGATTAATCTTGAAATGTTCCTTCAAAGGAAGGCATTAATAATATGTAAGGTAGCATCCCAGTTTTACAAAATTCAAAGCGAGCAAGCAAAAAATTCACCTACAGTGTTGAGGAGGCCAGTGTTACCTTTCGGGAAAAGGACAGTGTGGATGCAGGGATGCAGTGGGGACTTCTGGAGTCACGGTAATAATCTACTTCAGGGCCTACGTCCTGGCTGCACGAATGTAGTTACTTGATGAGCAGCCTTTAAGACCCCAAAAATCAAGGCTAAACAAGCTCTGGCCTTAGCAGCGGTTTGGTCAAGAAGATTTGAGGAAAAGATCAGGAAACAACGCACGAGGAAGTGTGAGGAACCAGTGCAGTCCGACCGAGAGAAGGGATGCTTTGGGAACACGATCTGCGAGACCGTGGAAATACCCGGCTGTCAGACGGGAGAGCAATTACATCAGCTCTGGAAGACACTTTCCAGGTGGTAAGGGAAGGCTACAGAGACTCAAATCTTGACTTAATATCCTAACTATTCTACGTCTGTTATAATGTCGTACGAATGTACACCAATAAGCATATTTAACACACTGGGAGCACATGCTACGCCTCACACACTGCAGGTAATACAACTGCCGAGAAACGGGCGCACGGTGTCTCCATCGAGGTCGGTTTCAGTCACTGAACCCGGTAACGAAGGCAGAACGGCTGCCATCCGGGGAAAAGCGAAGGAGGTTCTTCCAGAAAGTTCCTGCCAGATCACTAGAGCCCCTGCCATCGCCTCTGGATTCGATGCACGTGTTAAACACAGACCCACAATCGAGAAAAATCTTACCCTTAACCGCGTAGTGGAGATCTCCGCTTTTAAAATATCGGGATCGTACTTAGTGCTCGATGAAGATCCTGAGAATACTTTTCAAAGAGAAAAAAGAAGAAAAAAAAAAAAGGAACCTTTACCACAGGTCAAGCCGGTTCTCAGCTTGGAATGCACAAACTTTGAAAGCAAGATTTACACGCTTTTGTGGATACTTACTTTATAATTCCTTTATTATCATTCATCAGACACCTAAATATAAAACGTAGTCTTCAAACCTTTATAATTTTTTTTATAAAAACTCAGGAAAGGGCAAAGCCATAAAGACCACGGAGCTTACTATTCTGTGGGTTTTATGCCTACACACGAGCTCTCAGAGGACCTCCCTGCACACGCGGTTTGTCAGAGCGGCGTGTTACCCAGTCACCTGTCATTTAAGTAGAACTCCTGAGCCGCTCGCATCAAATCTGCTTTTTTAAACAAACTGGCTCCAGGTGATCCACTTCTGAGGTGTGAGCGGGTGATGGACAGAAAGCGTCATTCCGGCCAACAGGTCTAGTTCCCGACGCTAAAATATTGTACAAGAGCAGCAAAGGGGGCCGAATTATTTGCCTTGACCCAAACAGGTAAACATTAACTCATAAATAAATAAAAGGCAACCAGGCAGGGGAAGGAGTGAAAGCCGCCAGGGAGCGATCACCCGCACACGAGGGAGGGGTTCTGCCTGGACGGAGGGGAGGTGGCCACTGAGAAGCCCGTGGGGTGCCCTCGCCTCTCTCCTTGCGTCAGGAGACTCTGCCGAGGAAGGCACAGGCCTCACTATGAAACTCTGGTGAAACGCAGGTGGCCTTCTCCTAGCTCCACTGTGGTCCCCGCTCCCACAGTCCGAACCGCCACCCTGTACTTACAGCTTGTGTGAGAACTTGACTTTTCCTTATAGGCATCATTTAATCGTACATATTCATCGAGGGCCAAAGCCAGCCTTTGCTCCTTCACGTGGTACAGCTCCTTCTGTGTCCTGAGGGCGTCCTGGGCCACCGAGAGGTAGTCCTTCAGCATCTTCTCCTGCTCCCCCCTCCACTGCTTCCGTGGGTCTTCAATCTGGGTGGTTTCTGAAAAGACATCAGGTGGGCTATTGTTTAGAATTTAATGATTTTTCTGATTCGTTAAGCTTTAAAAAAAAAAGCTGCTAGCTTAATTTCGCTTTAATTCTTATATCCTCTAAGCAGTGCGTTAGTATTTGTGAAGTGACTTCTCTAGAAATCTGGTACAAGTTTTATTTATCCCAGTCGCTCCCCATGGTCCACTCCCTTTCAGATGGTTGTTAACGGTTTATCCTCACTGTGACTCCATCATGCACACAGTTGCCAAAGTCAGCTTCCTTAGCTGGGGGTCCCGCCATTCCTCTCAAGAATCCTCTGGCTCCCGGGGCGCCTGGGTGGCTTAGTCGGTTAAGCGTCCGACTTTCACTTAGGTCATGATCTCGCGGTTCGTGGGTTCCGGCCCCGCGTCGGGCTCTGTGCTGACTGCCAGCTCAGAGCCTGGAGCCTGTTTCAGTCTGTGACTCCCTCTCTCTCTGACCCTCCCCTGCTCACGCTGTCTCTCTCTCTCCTAGAAATAAATAAAACATTAAAAAAAAAAAAAAAAAAGAATCCTCTGGCTCCCTAAAACCTTCAGAATAAAAGCCAAGCTATTTATGCCAGCCTCCAAGGCCCTCTGTGATCTGAGCCTAACCTACTTCCCATGGCGCATGCTTCCGTTTACTTAATCCGGGGCACTCCGGCCATGCTGCTCTCTACCTCAGCGCTACTCAGTCTCCACTGGCAGACCTCACGGGTCCACGAACCCGGTCACGTGTGCACTGCAGAAAGTGGAGAAATCATGGGTGAAATCTTCATAGGGATTTTATATAGTCACTAGATATTGATGACTCTGACACTATAGGGGCTCGCATTTTATACTTTTTCTCTATTTTTCAAGAAATGCATTTTCATTGTATTTTACAAGAATATCAGTCATTCCACAGCAGGCTGGAAATTTAAAAACAAACCCAACACAGAAACCAAAAAACCAAACCAAACCCTGGTTCTGGGTGAAGAGCACTCAAGGGCCGGTTCCTGGTTATGCAGGTTTGGGTACTAGAATCACCCAGGGAGCTCTTACAGAAACATCCCAGCCCCTAGCGTTTCTGTGGGTAGAGCCCGGGCAGAGGGGTTTCAAAGTTCCACAGGACTCCAATGAGCCCCTCTGCAATGGCCACATGCTGCCTTCCCCATGAAACTATCCAAACTACCCAACCCCGAGCTTGCTCGAACTTGCCCTTCCTGCCTTGCCCATTCCTCCCCGAAGGAACCGCACGGAAGGCTCTGGCCAGCGCCTTCTCCTCCGCCCCTCCTGCCTCCTGACCGGCCCATGTGCTTCCCACTGTGGCCTGCAAGCATGGGGGGTGGGGTGGGACGACTGTGGTACAACTTCGTTCGATGGCACCAGCCTCCGTGTGCTGACATGCAGTCACCTCTCTGAAGTAAATCAGCCACTGCCAAAACAGGGGGGTCATGTGGGTCCTGCCACTGCATGAATGTGAGAACCTGTTCCTGACCAATTAGGACAGGAAAATTAACTTGTCGATTTGCTGAAATGTTCCGTGACATGTGCTGTTTAAAATGTTTTGCATGTGAAGCTCAATCTTACGGTTCCCCACCCAGCATCACTGGTTGGCCCTGGAGGCTGCAGTCAGTCAAACCCAGACAACGGTACGAGGGGATGTGACGTGGGCCACAAGGACCTCTGAGGGCCAGGCTGGTTCTGGAAATGTCTAACTAACCTGGTGTCTGGGGATAAGGGATAACACTAGGCTGGAGTGGTTCAGGCTATGAAGCCTGGGTCCCCTTAGGGCTTAGAGAGGCCCTGGGTGACTTACAAAATGGCCAGAGTGAGCCAGACACACTGCACCACTAACCCAGGCCTAGAACCTTCACTTCACAATCACTGGTACCAGAAGCTGAGCTTCCACTAAAGTAGTGTTTTCAACTCTCATTTTTCTTTAAGATTTTATTTTTTTATTTATTTTGAGAGAGAGAGAGTGTGTGAGAGAGAGGGGGGAGCGTAAGCAGGAGAGGGGCAGAGACAGGAGAGAGTGAGAATCCCAAGCAGCCTCTGCACTGCCAGCACAGAGCCCAAGGCGGGGCTTGAACTCACGAACCATGAGATCATGACCTGAGTCGAATCCAAGAGTCGGATGCTTAACCGATTGAGCCACCCAGGTGTCCATTCAACTCTGATTCTTAACGATGTAAATATTTCAACACGCAAAGGAGGCATATTTCATGTAATTATGAGAAAAAAATATGCTGGAGTCAATGTCCAAAGAGATGCAGGAGGGACCAGTCCTTGGACAGCCCCTGATGACCAGTCCTCAAGGTCATCGGCACGGTGGGGCAGCCTCATCTGGAGAACAAGGAGAAGGGGCAGCTGCTATCAGCTAAGAAGAGCCTACACTTCTCGATTTAAGATACTCATTATAAGTCAGGTCTCCAGCTCTCCAAGCATGTAGTGTTTATACTCGTTTCCAACACATAAATGCAATCTGACTCAAAGTACAGAACTCACCCACTAAGGAATGGAAATTTATGGTCTTAGAACAGTTTTCCTAACTGTGGATGACCTGCAAGAATCCTCACCTCCTCTTATTCTTGCTCCTTGAATACAGGCTAAACCTTGGTAATCTGCTTCTGATGAGTACGACAGAGACTAAGTGAGGGGATGTCACTTGAGACCAGATTACAAGAGGCTGTGCACACCCCCTTGTATGTACCGCCCCCCCGCCCCCCCGCCGCCCTGCTCCCTGCTCTTCTTGGCTTTCCTGCTGTGATGAAGCAAACCACCACCATGTTGTAAGCTGCGCTATGGGGAGACCCAGGTGGCAGTAATATGTGGGGCTGCTGGCCCACAGCCAACAAGGAACTGAATCCTGCCAACGACCACGTGAGTGAGCATGGAGGCGGAATCTTCCCGGCATGCCTGGCTAACACCCTGAGGACAGACAGCCAGCCTGTGAGGCCGTGAGTCAGAGGACGCCGCTAAGCCTTGCCTGGCTCTCAGCACCCACAGGAACCATGGGGTGGTAAGTATTGTGAGCCACCGGTTTGGGGGTGTTGCGTCCTAGCGAGACACACAACTAAGAAACCAGACAACTAAAGGGATTAATACAAATTCAAACTACAAGTGAAAAACTTGAAATATTTATAAGTTGTAATAGTTACAATAAGATATGTACTCTGAGTTCTCTCTCAGTATCTTCAGAGGTTTCGTCTAATCATAGTTCCCCCACATACTGGGGAACTGGCATACTTTCAATAAAATACCTGTCAGCGGCTAAACTGCCACAAACCATTGAAAGTAACACTGACTGACATTTAAGTGGATAAAGTACAATGATAATAATAATAATAATCAAGGATGAGCAGGCATCTGGGTAGATCAGCAGCAGCACTCCAGCAGGCTGCCTTCAGTGGCATCTATGTGCTACTAGAGTCCCCGCGGGAGTGTTTATGTTTCTGAAATGCTGGGCCGTTCAAACAGGAGCTACGACAGAGGCTTCCCAAAGGCGCCTCAGAGGAAGGCTTCATAAAGCGGGACTGTGCTTCATCTCCATTGGTTATATTTGCTGAATGGACTGCGAAGAATTTTTATTAAATGTAAATACTGGAAAAGTGTATTATAAAAATGTGGATGACCCTGGGAAATCACTGGGTTAGAATGCAGTATAATTGGCAGGATGTCTGTAAAACGTCACGTAGATGTGGAGACAGAGAACATGCTGGAAGTTACCAGAGTGTCACATTAGACTCTTGAAAGGAAGAGGATCTCTGTCTGTCATGCCTATTTCTGTTCTTTCTGTCATGCTCGGGAAGAATGGATGAAACAAACATGAGTAACTTTCCGTATCTTCCTTTCTAGAAAATATCTGCGATGTTTATTATCTATTGTTATTTCAGCAGACAAGTGCCGACCACCTACTGCGTAAAACAGAGGAAACAAGATGCCCAGCCATGAGTCCCTCCTTCCAAGGAACTTACAAAGCAGAGAAAAATGTCGACACATGAATTAAACACACACACACACACACACACACACACACACACACACACACACACAAACACCCCTAGCTTGTCCAGTAAAAAGTAATAAAAGCCCTGACAGGAGAACGCAGGGCCGTGGCTGTTTAAAGACACAGGGTTCTCTCTGGCTGAAAAAGAAGGTTCCAAGCAACAGGCAGTGAGGGAACAGGGCTTCGAAAGGTTCCAGACTATGGCCCTCGGGCCTTGACCCCTGTTGACTTTTCCAGTCACCCCCCAGGTCCCCACAAAGACACACACCTGCCTTCGGCCACTCTGAATTTCTTTCTTTCATCACACCCTGCTTTCTGTGGCCTCTCTAGGCCTTAGGCTTTAACTCGTCTCTCTTCTTCCAGGAGGGTATCCGTCTCCCAGCCCCCAACCCCTATCCCAGCTCCCTGTTCCCCAGGCCCAGTTCACTCAGTCACTCTTTGGGTATCAGCTCAAAGCACTGCCTCCAGCAGCCACAGCTGAGCCGTGTAGAATGGCCCACACAGGGCACCTTGACGCGCTCTCCTTCGTTCTGCTCACCCGGCGGCGGTTCTTTCCACATGCTGCTATATTTTCTCCTCTCTTCCCCCACACTCCAAGAGGGACTAGCCGGTGGTTTCTTGAATACCAGGTTCATATGTATGAAACACAATTTGTTAAGCGATGCGGTACCAACAAAGGTTCTGAGCAAGGCCGTGAAAGGATCCCAGCTGTATCTGAGAAAGAGCATCTGACAGGAATGTGAGCTTCTACTGTATCTACAGACCTCAGCACTAATTCGACAAGAGAGTCGGAATGATTGTGCAGAAAGTGTTTTTATAAAGGGAAATATGTTAAGTGAAAAAAGTTTACAAAACCATATGCATAATAAACCCACTTGTGGTATAAAACATATTTAAACCTCGGTGTGTCTGTGTTAATAACAAAGAAGTCTGGCAGGATACACACGAAGAGATTTAGAATACTTCGTTCTTTTTGGGTTGTGTGAATACGGATGCTATTTTTCTTCCTTCGATTTACCCATATTTTCTACTTTTCTCCTCTGCACGCGCATTACTTTTATTAAAAAATTTTAAAAACGAGAGAAAGAAAGGAAAGGCAGAGGTAATGAGGGTCTGGATTAGAAAAATGACAGTGGAGAAGAGGTTAAAGGAGCAAATTTGATATCATATTATACATAAAAATTGTGTAAACTGACAAAATGCTTCTACATTTTTCAATTTAGAAATCATGAGGACTATAATGTATCAAAAACTAATAAAGTCCAAGGGAAAACAAAAGAATCCCATTTTGAACTTGTTCATTTTCAAGTTTCAATGGCAAAACAGGTGGCAGTGTCTTATGAATAAAATGTCTGACAAACCATTGGGACCCTCAAAGGCAGAAACAAGGGCAGAGGAGTCGTTTGTGCGGTGAGGGCGGAGAACAATGGTCCTGTGGATAAAGGACAGCACACCAGGGGGTGGGGGTCAGGTCACATCTTCGGGGAGTGACGGGCTACAGGGACCCTCAGTACGCGGCAAATGAGGGGAGAGAGAGGGAGCAGATGCAGAAAGGCAGGCTACAGGCTCCGGAGGAAAGACACGGTCATCTACGCCAACGCTACGTCAGGGTGGAAGGACAGGACCACTGTGCCGGACAATAGATCCCGGAAGTGAACTATATAGATTATTACATGTTAGTGATACTAACAACTGTTAGTTACTCTCATCAAAAGCAAGTATCGCTACCACCATAATATGTTTCACTCACATATTTTAAGTATCTAAAATGTTTCTTTACAAAATCGCCTAACAGTTTACCCTCCCAGGAAAATATAAAGGATAAAATAAGGCAGAGATGAAATAGGAGGGTCCCAAATTTATTTCCCTTCTTCTAAAGGAAACAGCTCCATATAAAATATCACAAACACTTGAGGAATTTTCATCAAATTTAAACACATGTGTTGCTTCGAAACTGATTCAGAGGAGTTTGGTTCCGGTGACACGGGGTAAACACACCCCGTCCCATCTCTCCTACCGATTACAATCAAAAACCGAGGACAGCAAAACCGGACAGCAAGAACAACACCAACAATGGACAGAAAACAATCAAAGGACGACCCGGCCCAGTGACCACGAGCAGGGACTGTGGAAGGAAACTGGAACACTCAGCAGCAAGTCCTGTCTTGTGGTTTTATACACCCTTCACCTCTGCTGCTTCCCAAGCCCTAGCGACCACGAAGGAGAACAGACCAAACCCGCTCTGTCTTGCCCAAGGCCCGGAAGGGAGTCGGGGTGCCCATGACCATCTGGAAGAAGCCCAGGAAATGGGCTGAATCCTGTGGCGGCCATCAGTGGTGGTGGTGGTGGTGGTGGTGGTGGTGGTGGCGTGGCCCACCGGCTCGGCTCCTCACCGCTCTGTCCTGAGACACACGCGGTCCTGAGGAGCAGCCAGTGGTGAGTGGCCAGGCCACAGCCACAGCACACCTGCTGGCATGCCCGGACGAGAGGCTCCACGGGAGCCGGAGGGCATGGGGCAGAGGGGAGACTTGAGAGAGTGTCCAGGTTGGGTGGCCCTTTTTAAATTGGGTTGTTTGCTCCTTAGAGTGGATCTCCAGGAGTTCTGTGTGGGGCCTGGATCTGGGTTCTTTGTCAGTGGTACTGCGAATATTCGCCCACGATACCGTACGCCGGCAGTATCCTATTCCTTCAAATATGCTGAGTGAAAGAGTCCGTTCACCAAATCAGATGTACTCAGTTTATATGAAGTTCTAGAATATGCAAAACTAACCCATGCTGATAGAAATCAGAACAATTCGTAGCAGTGGGGGGGGAGGGGGGAGTGATTGGAAGGGACAGGAAAGAACTTACTAGGGTGATCTGCATCCTGACTGGAGAGGCAGTTACAAAAGATTTATAGACTTGCCACAAGTCACTGAGATGTACACTTAAAAGCTATGTATTTTCTTTTAGGCAAATGAGACCTCCATTACCAAAAGACAAAAACACCTATGTACAACTCTAAGGCTACCAAAAAGTTATTTATTTCTGCTTACAGTGATACTATCAAAACCTCATAAACAATACTTCATAATGACCTTTTTGTTGGTTACCAATACCCCCCACCAATATCTCTAACCCCCACGTCACACAGACCCATGAAAAGGTGGATTCTATCATGAAACACGTAAGGCCTAAAATACTATTGTCAAGGTCAAATCTTTTACTTCTAGATATTTAATAGTGTCACACACAGAAACAGTATTAAACAGCCACACAATCTTTATTTCATTTTTTTTAAATAAAGAGAAAATAATGCTGAAACGATATAATGTCAAGACACACCATATGTGTGAACCAGCTGTGAGGAGAAGATAACACCATTTGTTCCCTAAACTACTTCACAGGGATGTCTTTAAGATTAATGAGATAATGGAGCGGATCCTTTTTAGTGAGAAAATACTTGCTGTGGGTAATTTGGGCACTTTGAGACAAAGTAGGTGCATCAGGCCACAGGGATACCATTACTGCACTAAAGCAAAATGGTAAACTTAAAAACCTATAGTGTAATAATCAAGCTTTTGAATATGCACAGTGGTGCTCTCTGAAGCATAATTCATACTTGGAAGAACTTTAGTTTCTTCAAAAATGAATAGAAAACTTTCAGTGTGTGAGTTAAACAAGAGAGCTCTTCCATCCTTCCAGCATTTAAGTGTGTACCATTATACTAGGCACCCCAAGGATAAAGAAATGAAGATGCACTCGCTATCCACAAGATGCTCACAATTTAGTGAGGAAAACAAATAAATAAGTTAAATGCAGTCTGACACATGCTCTTTGAAGAGCCCTAAGTACCTGGCACTACAGAAATACCTGGCCAGGGCACCAGCTCAGAGTGGGGGCGGAGCCCTGCGCGGTGGAGGGCTGGGTGCCAGAGGAGGCCTGTGGGAGGCAGTGAGGCCTGGGCAGAGGGGCCCCAGAAGGATGTGGCCTAAAGGGAGAGTCGAGCGGCTGGGCAGAGAGTGCTCCAGACTCGAGGCAACACTTGCAAAGAAGCTCACAGCACAGGGGCAGTGTCCTTCAATGCAGGGGGTGGGTGCAAGAGTCGAAGGTGCAAGCGGAGGCCTGTGGGGACACATGGGAAAGGGCCGAGGAGCAAGGAATCAAATGCATACATCTGGAACCCTGGCCAAGCCTGAAGAGACAAACCTGACAGCCGTCACCTCAGGGAGTAACTGAGGGCCTCCCCCGAGGGGGCCTGCAGGCTGCACACGGAAGACAAGCACAGAGACCCTCAGACCAGGGACAGGGGACGAGAGACAGACAAGGGAAACGGGGCAAGAGCAGCCCTGTATGTTAAAAAAAAATAATGATAAATTCCAATAGAAGGTATTATGAAATCCAAAGGAGTAAAGAGCAAGAGGAAAATAACCCACAGTGACAAGGGACTCTGTCGGATGAAGGAAGACGAGACCGCAGTGTTGTCTGGATCGGACCGTGTGTGGGGGTCTCAGGTGAGCTCAGCTAGGGCAGTTTGTGTGACACGATGGAGAACGACGGCCGAAGTACCGTTCACGCAGGCTGTGGCTTTCAGTAAGCTTCACAGAGAAGGGGGGAACGGGGACCACAGCTGGCGAGGGGTTTGGGCTGAAAGACGGTTCTGAGTATCAGTGAGCGGGGTGGGGAGAGACAGCTGTTTATTTGTCTGAATTTTACCAAAAGTAGTTGCTTCCATCATAACATTAAAATATTTGGGGGCGACTGGCTGGCTCGTTTGGTGGAGCGTGCGACTCTTGATCTCAGGTTGTGAGTTTGAGCCTCACGTTGGGTGTGGAGATGACTTAAAAAAATAAAATCTTAAAAAAACATTAAAATAATTAGATACCAATCACTGATAGGAAATAAAACCCACATAAAATAATAAAATGAAGAAAGGTTTGGGGTAGCTGGGTGGTTCAAGTCAGTTAAGAGTCTGACTCCTAATTTCAGCTCAGGTGATGATCTCACAGTTGTGAAATTAAGCCCCACATCAGGCTCTGTGCTGAGCGTGTAGCCTGCCTGGGATTCTCTCTCTCCCTCCCTCCCTCCCTCCCTTTCTGTCTCTCTCTCTCTCTCTCTCTCTCTCTCAAAATAAATAAACATTTTTAAAAAAGAAAGGTTTACTAAAAAATACAAAAATGAAAGCTAACTTTAAAACCCAAAATTATGATTTCTTCATGGAATTTGTAGAAACTTTCAGGGAAATATCTTTCTATACAAACGTCACATTTTTTCTAATTACAAAGAAAAGAAACAGCGGTAAAACCTACAGAAACGATCACTTGCAGTTATGTTGAACTAATGTGTGCGTGAAAGCTGGTTCCCAAACTGTGTGCACCAGATCACCCGCTGCCTGTGTTCACTGAAAGCCTGACTTCACTCTCCCGTGTCCCGCTCCTCTCAATCCCTCCATCCCATCCGCCTGTGAGGGTCAAGACCCTTTTCCAGCCCTCAGACCTCTTCCGCAACAGGACGCGGTGACTCCGAGCTGCCTGCAGGCCCAGCGCGGGGTAACAATCACCGCACCGCACCTCCCACCCGCCCTCTCCCCTGGCTGCTCGGCGGCCCCCGGGCTAGAGGCAGCCGTTCTCGGTGGTCTCCGTGGTCTCTTGGCACAGCCCCTCCTCGTGGTGTGAACTGTATCCCAACCACCCTTGCACTGGAGCCTCCCACCAGATCTCCGGAACTGGGGGGGACAGGGCCTTCTCCCCCAGCTGGGCACACCCCCCCACCTTCAGCCTCTGCACGCATCAGGCATGAGCAGAGCAGTTCCATCGGTTCTGGAACCCTTCCCGGTTACCCTGGGAAGTATTTGCACAGAAAGAGGAAGATCCTGACAGGAAATCTGCGCCAGGATGTTTTCTCAAATCTGATAGAAGTGCCATAAGCGTATTTTATTTAGCATACATAGGCTTCTAAGAGATAACTGTTATTAATATGGGCTTTTTGTGCCTCTCAAAAACTTCATCGCACACTTATATAGGGGAGGTAATCAAGAATCGAATAAGATACTTTTCTTAAGTTTTTATTTCTATTTTTGAGAGGGAGTGGGGGAGGGGCGGGGGGGTAGGAGAGAGAATCCCAAGCAGGCTCCACGCTATCAGCGCAGAGACCGATGCAGGGCTCAAACTCAGGAACCGAGAGATCATGACCTGAGCCGAAATCTAGAGTTGGACACTTAATGACTGAGCCACCCAGGCACTCCAGATACTTTTCTATGTAAGTTATTCCTAAAGATATTATTCCTAAAGATATTTTTAAAAAGAGTACTATATTATATAAATCTTTAGTGTAACAGACCTACGAGAAATAAGATAACAGAGTATAAACCATTATGTATTACTCAAAATCCATAAAATTTAAAGGATTAGTTTTTAAGTCAAATAAGCAAAATGAGCATCAGTGGGTATATCACGTGTTCATCTGAATAAATTTTTTAAAGGGGTGGACGGAGAGCCAAACATAAACACACACACGGACACATAAAAAATACTCCAAGTATGTGTCTTAAAATGATGTTCGTGCTGGGCTGTACGCGTGTCCAACTCTGTCTGCGGCGAGGACAAGAAGAGGAAGAAACACAACCCAAGGAGCGGCAGTCATGGGCCGAGGAGGCCAACAGCTCAGGGCCTCCGCAGGCCTCTCGAAACTCACCTCCTGTCCGGGAGACACATGCACGGACAGACAGATTCACTTCTCTGTCTCCGACCCCATAAGCCCAATTCTATTCATGTCCCAGATTCCAAAACAGGCATTTACATTAATATTAGTCGCTGACAAAGTGGGGTTTGCAATAAAGAAATTCACTTTGAAGCATGCTGATGCTTTCGCATGATTCTAGATTTGTGGGGGGATCACTTTTCGGCTATGGTTGCTTTTACCAAAGTGGAAAACTTACTGTTGACGTGATCGATGTAGTAGACACCAATCTGTGGGTCAAACCCTGCTTCCCAGCCCCACGGAAGTTCATCCCCAACACAATCGGCAAACGACAAGGGCTTCGTTAACCTACAACAAACCAGAATAAATGCACAGGTGATTCTCTCCGTCAAACCACGTTTGTCAACATTCAGACCCTCACCACAGGTGAAGACGTGTCTAGGCTGCGTTTCCCTGTTCTTGATCGTGTCTAGAACTTCCACTGCTGTGTCTGAAATCTTAAAGGAAAAAAACAAGGGTAAAACACAGAGATGAACATCCAAAAAAGTAGCAGTAAGTCATAACATCCTTTTCAAAGTTCACAGCTTAAGACTGGAGGATAAATCCATACAATAAATAAATAAGGACATGTTCTTTTATTTTATTTTGAGAAAAAGAGAGCGCGTGCATACGTGTACCGCAAGCGAGCAGGGGAGGGCAGAGGGGGAGGGAGAGAGCGAACCTTACGCAGGCTCCATGCCCAGGGCGACCATGAGATCATGACCTGAGCCGAAATGAAGAGTTGGACACTGAATAGACGGAGCCACCCAAATGCCCTCCAATAAGGCCATTTTAAATCAGCGAGCAGTCCAAGCTGACAGGAAGGACACCTGTGTGGGCCCGAGGCTCTATCTGTACCGCTAAATGGCTATCTCATTACAAAGAGGATTTTGTCCCAGGATTCAAACACTGGCATCATGGGAATCATGACAGCAGTAACTCCAGACGAGATACGCACCAGGCTACACTAACTTCAGAGTTCGATGCTCTTACGTACATTAACTGAATACTTCCTTGGTTGTGAGGTCTGCTATGAGTTGTTCTTGATAGGAGGGACAAGTTTATTTTTGTAAGTATCTTCTACATAACCGTCACTCAACACAAGTTTTAATGAAAGCAAATGCACAAGGTATTTATGTATCGATGTGATGTCACCTTTTGAAACTGCCTTACACGTTCTCTTCAAGCTTTAAAATGAATGAGGAAACTGCAGTCTCTTAAGCAGAGTACAGGTTTCAAACCTGATCATGGGTTGGGCACCACCAACACAATTCCTACACACAAAACCGCCTGGAGTCCCGCTTATCCACGCTCGTGAATATCAACAATGTCAGAGCTCAACTGGAATTAGCTCATTTCCCGAATCGCATCATTCATCAGAATAACGAACTATGTCAGCCACACCCTCCAGAACTCTGGCAGAACAATATGAAAAGGAGGGAGGCCCTTTCTTCCCAGGCCTCACCTCCGGTAGCCTCCTCCAAGGACATACAACACCAATGGATGAAAAGAAGAGAGCGCCTCCTTTTCTCTCAATGTTCCCACAGCAGGAAATCTGCCCTGGACCTAGCTCCAGGGACACTGTTTTTTGACAGAAGTCATAATGAGAGCGACCAGCTGTGCCACTCATTCACTATGAGGCCACCTTACCGGGAGCCTCCACCTATCCCAGTTCCTTCTTTTTCAAGCGGTGATCACGCACCCCTTAACCTCTCCCTGCAGTTGAACTGCCTCCTAAGATTCAGGTGAGATGAAAAAGGAACGAACTGAGAATAGCGTCTAGGACATGGCAAACAGTCACCAAACGTTAGAGATTATCGATAACAGCACGACACAAGAACTCTCTCGTCTGTTCTTCAGAGGGATGGAGTCCCACCATGGTTCTCAAAGTATAGCCCTCACGACCAGCAGCATCAGCACGTGGGCACCGGTCAGAAATGTCAAATTCATGGGTCCTGGTGGAGGCCCAGAGAATCAGAAACTCTCAGGCCCAGCAACGCACGCCTCATCAACTCTTCCAGGTAATTATGGAAAACCTGGGAACCACTGGCTCAGAAGGTAAGAGCTTGAAATCTGGCATCAGAGACCTGGGTTCAATTCCTCTTCTGCCACTTACCTGCTGTACAACCTACGGCAGGTTATTAATCTTGAAAACCCATTTCCCAGTCTTCTTTTAAAGGTGGGTGGATTATGAAGTTTAAATGAGGACTAAGCAGCGTAATGCTCAACAAATGGGGAGCTTCAATATATAGTCGATGAGTGAAGGGAGCCTCAGGCAACTCGCCGTATTTACTCAGCAAACCTGGAGTCGGTCCAAACACAATCTGAGTCCAAAAGCTGTGCTCTTGGAGTTGTGCTTAAATTCCATCTCAGATCATAAGCTGCCATGGAAAACTGACCAAGGAATTAGGTACTATATCCAAAAATCTCCATACCATAGGAAGTGGCCCTGTCTTCATACATTGTAAGACAGAACTCTGTCTACCCTGACCAAGTGGATTATTAGATAAAGCCCCTTTGCCAAGTTACCTTGGATATTATTCTGTTCTCTTTCCCTAACCCCTCTTATCAATGCCGTCTAAAGCACACAGACACATCCTAAAAAAATGAAAAAGACATAGAAATATAACTTTAAATGGCAAAAGAGTGGCATTACACAAGTTTTATCCTGGTACCAAATCAACATGTTTAAGCATGAGGGGGATATGAATATATTTATCACTTGAAGAATGAAAAATCACAAAAGCTTCAGAACATGTGTTATGATTACAAGTCATGGTAATTTGACTACACTTGGAAATAATCCAGTTTTTCCTACTGATTGTTCAATAGATAATAAGCATTTTATTAACTGTCACTGTTCTAAGACTAGAATTAAATCTATAAGTATACATGTAATTATGAACTCAGTTAAAAATTCAGACGTTTCCATTCTTGGGAATTTTAACATAAAAGTTTCTTTGCAGTGTTGCTACTTCAAAAATCAATTAGATGCTTTATTTTCTGCACCTGGATAAACATCTATCTTTTCCCCAAACTCTATCAATAAGTAAAACCATTAAATACATATTTATAAATTTCAAAATTTTAGTATGTAATTCTTATCCAAATTACAAAATATAAACAGAATAACATTCACAGATACCAAACAAAATTAAGCACTCAATGATGCTGTTATCCTGATAATGTGAACATATTACTCTGAGACACTGAGAAGTTAACACAAAACAAAAAGAAGTTAACAGACGCATTCCAAAATCATAAATAATGTAACTTAGAACAAACACAGTAAGCAGAAATGTTGATTAGTTTCTAAATTTCTTCCTCTTGTTTTGCACAAGGAATCTCTGCAACATTCAATCTTCCTCTGATGTGGAGGAAGTAAAAATCAATGGGAGGTTTTTTGTTGTTGTTGTTGATTCCTCACAAAGGAGCAACATCATGCAAAAAGCCTGAAGCTAACAAGAGTCTTTATGCTAAATTCCAGAGATTACTCTTTGCTTTAAAAACAGCCTTCTTGTGCACCGTGACTAATGTGAAGAAAATGGCAATTTACAGCGGCACGGTGCCAACTTTCACATACAAAATTTGAACTTCGCACGGGTATTTCCCCTCGTTGTGGGCATTATATTATCCCTGTACACGATCCGTCATTTAGTATTTATTGTCAATCATGGATACCTGTCCTGTGACATGAGACGCCAGCCACAAAGACTAAATATTTACTCTTGACAATCACGTGGTGCTGTGTACTGTGTCCAGAAGAACAGAGTTTGTACTCATCGCACTAGAAGAAAAGGCACTGGACAGAGAAAGCCATTCTCAGGTTAACAGAACTCTTGCCACAATCCAAGTCCCCCGCATATATAGTTTAGCCTGAATGATAATAGAGGTCTTCACAGTTATTTTTACTTCATAGCATCTGGGGCTGCCATTGTTGAGCTAACTCAAAGCAGAGTTCCTACCGCGAGCGAGCGGTCTGGGATGACTACAGAATCTGTCCACACTAACGCTACCAACAACAGGGAAGAAGTAAGGATGAGGTTCACGATTTGGATTCAAAAGAAGGGCAAAATACCAGGAGTTTTTCTAATTTTAATCTCTAATGATGTTGATTAGGCTGCTCGGTTTCTATCACTATGCTAGTCAGAGGAAGTAGCAAAGGGACAGAAAGAGGGGGAATAATAGGAAAGAGTGAACAGGGGCAGCAAAAAGCAAACAACTTTTTAAAAAATATATTTATTTATGTTGAGAGAGAGAAGCGAGTGAGGGGCAGAGAGAGAAGGAGGGAGAGGGAGACTCCCAAGCAGGGTCCATGCTACAGCACGGAGCCCAACACGGGGCTTGAACCCACATATCGTCAGATCATAACCTGAGCTGCAGTCAAGAGTTGGGTGCTCAACTGACTGAGCCACCCAGGTGTCCCAAGCAAATGATTCTTAAGAGAAATTGTACAAACCAAGTCAGAGGAGGGTAACAAGGTTAACTCTGTGTCTTTGTGGAAAGTCACTAAGATTCTTCAAAACGAGTCATATTAGATGGGGGAGCCACAGAGAACACCGGGTCAAGGAGGAAACTGGGGCTCCATGATTTCTCAAGCTGGGAAGGTGCGTAACTGGGCAGCCTGATCAGTCCATTTCTTCAGACTGAGTTCATGCACTCTCTGCACCTGCCTGGGTCCCACACAGTCCTGAGGGGCCTGGTCTTCCTGTAACGCTTACCCGTGGGTGCCAGTTTTATCCCCTGGTGCCAGAGAGAACTAGTGTAATCCCTCTTCCGTGTGATGGGCACAACAGTCTTGTTTCCCAAACTTGCTCTCCTGGAACCCAAATGCCCGGTTCCCTTCACCGCACTCATAATCCCTTCTCTACTCAAAAGCCTGCCTGTCCTCAGTCCACAATCCACCTGACTCTCCCTGCTCTGTGATCACATTCCATCAATGATCATCAAGTACGGATCTCCCCTCTCAGAGTTAAATTTTCTCTCCCGGCAGCCTACAAATATACCCAATCCCTCTACCCCAGAAGAGCCTTTCCTCAAATCTTCTGGCTCCTCTTTAACATTCACTTCCTAATCACGTATTCATTCCAACCGAGAGATCTTAAATCTGTGGAGGACTTTAAGAGGCCCTATCAGTACCTCCCTTAGACCTAACCTCTTCTATAGCTGCTTCATCAATATACTACTAAAAGGCAGTATTTGTGGGTAATTCACCTTTGAAAAAGCAAACTGCTTCTGCCATTGGTTTGGGGACTCAACTACATTAACTGCAAAAATGTCAAAGCTTAGAATATTCTATGTGAAAAGAAGTCAACTTTTACGTGTAGTAATTACACTAAAATTAGAAAACATTCACTGTTTACCACATACCACACACATTCTTTAAAACACATAAATGTGTGTTAATTTAACTCTGCAAAGTAGATACAAGTATCGTTGCATTTGAATAGCCTGTGTAGGGGCGCCTGGGTGGCTCAGTCGGTTAAGTGTCCAACTTCGGCTCAGGTCATGATCTCGCAGTTCGTGAGTTCAAGCCCTGCATCAGGCTCTGTGCTGACAGCTCAGTGTCTGGAGCCTGCTTCGGATTCTGTGTCTCCCCCTCTCTCTCTCTGCCTCTCTCCCTACCCAGGACCAAGTAACATATACCTCCTTCTAGTCAGCATGTGTAGTTTCCGGCCATGTGGCGTCTTACGCAGTACATGGCTGTGGCTGTGACTGTCGTCTTCTAAAGCCTGCATTCATCCACTCATATGCTACTTGGATCTGACTCCCCACCAGCTTCTGGAAGAAGTGGCAAGAAAGGGGCCCTTTAAGAAGTTATGAGGGGAGAGAGGAAGGGCCTGTATGCCGAAGCAGCATCGAGGGGTCACTCGAGGTGCGTGCTCCCCGACACGGGCCTCCACATGGCCCACCTTCCCAGCAGAGCCTCTGAAGAAGTAGAAGGTGAAGTCCAAGCCCAGAGAGCAGGAGAGATGCATGTCGGGACACATAACTCTTACAGTCTTTAAAGATTTGACCAAAGATCAAAAGTAGCTTTTAAAAACTACTTATCATTTTTATATGATAGACTGAATTGCAATATCCTTTTTTTTTTTTTTTCAGAGAGAGAGAGAGAGAGAGAGAGAGAGAGAGAGAATCCCAAGAAGGCTCCACACTTTGCACTAACCCTGATGCAGAGCCCAGTCCCACAACCATGAGATTGTGACCTGGGCAGAAATCAAGAGTTGGACACTTAACGGGCTGACCCACTCTGGTGCCCCTGAATTGCGATTTCTACATACAACTACATGATTTCTATGTGCCATTCTGAAACAGGACATTATAAAATGGTTCACCTTAATTGTTTATACTGTCTGCCTATTTTAATTAAAAAAAGGTGGTGCCCTAAGGTCAAACCATGGCTTCTATTGCCCACAAGAGCTCTTTAATGTAAGCTCAGCCTGCAAATACTGATCGAGAGCAGCGGCTCTCAAACCTACATGTGCGCCTGACTCGTTGCGAAGCCTTATTAAAACAGACTGCTGGGCCCACCCTCGGAGTTTATGCCTCAGTAGATGGGAGGTGGGGTCTGGAAATCTGCATTTCTGACAAGTCCCCACGTGATGCTGATGCTGTGGTCCGTGGATCATACTTTGAGAAGCACCAGTTAAATCACAGGTCATACCCCTAACCCTCCCCAATCCTGGTGATGGAGAAACGAAAACAAACTCAATGTAACAATGAAACGGAGGCGGGAGCACCTGGATGGTTCAGTCAGTTAAGCCCCTGACTCTTGGTCTCAGCTCAGGTCATGATCTCATGGCTCATGAGTTCAAGCCCCGCACCAGGCTCTACACTGACGGCGTGGAACCTGCTTGGGATTCTCTCTCTCTCCCTCCCTCCCTCCGTCCCTCCCCCACTTGTGCACTCTTTCTCTCTGTCTCTCAAAATAAATTTTATTTATTTTTAATTTTTTAAAAATGTTTTTATTCATTTCTGAGAGAAAGACAGACAGCGTGAGCAGGGGAGGGTCAGAGAGAGAGGGAGGAGACACAGAATCTGAAACAGGCTCCAGGCTCTGAGCTAGCCGTCAGCACAGACCCGGACGTGGGGCTCAAACTCACAAACCGTGAGCTCATGACCTGAGCCCAAGTCAGATGCTTAACCGACTGAGCCACCCGGGCGCCCCTCAAAATAAAGTTTTAAAAATGTTTTATAAAAATCTGAAACCGGAGGCAAAAGCCTGTGCTTCAGAAATACCTATATTATGAAAACTATGGAATTAATGGCTTAATAATTCTCAGATTAGAGCTACTTCATTTAATTGTAAGTAAGGATTGTTTCCTCTCAAAGGACATTTAAATAATTTTAAAATAAGCTCTTCCAAAGCAAGCTTTTCTTTTTCTTTCATTGTCTCGCCTACATACAAAATAGTAACAAGTACGCAACATCAGTGGTCATCAGGAAAGTAAAAAACATGATGAGGCACCAGTTCATCCCCAGCAGGATGGCTGTAAGTAAAACAGGGACAACACCCCCGACATGGAAAGTGTTGGCACACAGTGGAGAAACGGGGGCTCTGTACATCGTAGGTGGGGTGCAGCCTGTGCAGAAAACAGTTCGGTAGTTCCTCAAAAAGCAAAACACAGAATTACTGTATGACCCCGCATTTCCGCTCCTGAGGACATGCCGAAAAGAACTGAAAACAGGTACCCGAGTAATTACATGTACACAGGCATGTTCACAGCAGCACCATTTACAACAGGCAAAAAGTGGACACGCCTCAAATGTCCATCAATGGATGAATGGATAAATGACATGTGGTCTACACACGCGATGCAGTGCTCTCCAGCCATAAAAAGGAAGGACATGCCTACACATGCACAGGGTCGATGGCCTCCAAAATATGATGCTAAGTAAGGCCAGACCCGAAAGATCACATATATGATCCTATGCATACGAACTGTCCAGCACAGACAAACCCACACAGATAGAAAGGAGAGGACTAGTTGTCAGGAGCTAGGGGAACAGAGACCCTCTAAGGGCAGACATGTTCTGGGATCAGGCAGAGATGGTGCTTGCATGACCCTGAACTGTCGTAAAAGTCACTGAACTGTTCACTTGAAAGTGGTCAATTATGTGGTATGTGAATTTCACCTCAATAAACTATTTTTTTTAAATAGTAACAAGTCATAACAATGCAAGGATTCCAAGTAAATATTTTCACAAGTGGAAGTTAAATCATAAAAATATGTGAAAACGTGCAACTTCACTAATAATAAAAAGAAGTGCCAAAGAAAACAATAATGAGGCTTAATTTAATTTGCAGCCTATTCGGGTATCAAGTTTTTGTTTTTGTTTTGCTTTGTCTTAATGAAACTTGGTTCTGGGGAGGATGTGAGGAATCAGTTACTTGCATTTGTTGCGGGTAATTTTGTAACCTGATAACATTCCTTTCAAGACACAATTTGGCAGTATTAAAAAACCACTAAAATGCTGATTCCCTTTAACTGAGGAATGCCATTCGTACAATGTACCCGACTCCTGTCCCACCGGACCCTTCCTACAAAGGCTCGAGCCATCTCAGGCCCTTCCTACCTGAACTCTCCCCCGCCAGCCTGTTCTCTGAGCTTCTCAGAGGCCGGGCCGCCGCTCTGTTCTCAGCATTCCGAGCACAATGTCTACCTCATACGTAGTCTGCTCACAACCCATGCTGACTGAATGGATGCAGATTCCAAGGAAAGAAATGGAAAAGAATGAAAACAATTATGGAAGGACTGTTACTGATTTTTTTCTAATTTTCAATTTATATAAATGTAATAGTAAATGCATTCACTGTAAGAGCAATAGGAAGGTTAATATTTAGGTGATAGTTGATAATTATGTTGATGAACAGTTAGTTGATAAGGTGATAGGTAACTGTGGGATGGGATAGGAGAAAAATCCTTCAATACTGCACCAAAAATACCTGGTCCCAGGACTTATTTTAGCCTATTACAATCACATCGTGTATCACAAATCAATAGTTAAACAGAAAAGAGACTCTTCATTACAGAGAGATAAAAGACTTTATTACAGGTGTTTCAATAATTCAGCAATTTTTTAAAAAAGTACTTTACCCTACAGAAGAAAACGGGTGGGGGGTGAACCAACACCTTAACCCGAACCTCTTCTCTGTCTTAAGTGCCAAGAAATGTCTGCCCACCGGATTTCTTGGTTTTGGAAAACACTTTGAGAGTTTAGGTAGATGTGCCAGTAAAGAAGGTAGGAATCCTGGTGAGAGGAAGAGGGCTTAACGGAATATTATCCAAACAAACCAATCCACCACCACGACTGCCCCATCTGCCGGCTTCCAGCTCAAGCAGCACAACCATCACAGACTCCATCACGGAGAAGACTGGAAGAAGCTCGAGGATTCACTCTGAAGGATGTGCTGTCGCCAGATCAACAAAGAAGGGACCCAAGGCTAGAACCTTGCTGGATTCGTCCTCTTCCTTAAAGAGGCTTCCTGAGTGGTTACAATGGTGGTGTAATGATTTGATCAAAACCTAAGGAACCAGGGGGCTCCTGGGTGGTTTCGTTGGTTGAGCGTCCAACTCTTGATTTCAGCTCAGGTGTGATCTCATGGTTCGTGGGTTCAAGTCCTGCATTGCGCTCTTTGCTCATAGTGTGGAGCCTGCTTGGGATTCTTATTCTCTTTCTTTCTGCCCCTCCCTTGCACTCTCTCTCAAAAAAAAACAACTAACTGAAGAAAAAAAAACCCAACTAAGTAACTAGGAGTATGTTTCTTAATGCCTACAACCTTATTCCATAGGGAGAACCCCAGGTAACTAGGTGTTTCATTCCAGGCTGTTTTTCTTAAGTAAACATATACATCCATATACTGAAGCACATATAATATTATGCACATTTTTACAAGATGGGTATTAAACTAAATAAACTATACAGACACAATTGTTTTGAGCCTTAAGAAACACAAAGATATTCTCATTATGAAAAATAGATAAAATAGAATAAACTATTACTAAAGTCCCGCCTTCATTTCCCTATAGAATGATCTATATTCCAATACTTTGGTTCTTTTCAGTCCATCCATAAACCCACATGCAATTACCGAACATACAAACAGGCTCATACTGTGTGCGTTTTCTAGGACTTTACTTAGTTTGCAACACAAGTTAGAAATTTTTCAATGATCGTAGCTATACATTGACCTTGATTTTCTAATATCTACATACACAGAATGGATTACAGCCCATTATTTGACTAGTCACCAATTAGCAGACATCAGTTTCAGCTTCCTTCAAGAGAAATTCATGCTTCGGGGCACCTGGGTGGCTCAGTCGGTTGGGCGGCCAACTTCGGCTCAGGTCATGATCTCACAGCTCATGGGTTCGAGCCCCACGTCGGGCTCTGTGCCGACAGCTAGCTCAGAGCCTGGAGCCTGTTTCAGATTCTGTGTCTCCCTCTCTCTCTGACCCTCCTCTGCTCATGCTGTCTCTCTCTCAGAAATAAATATAAATAAAATGTTAAAAAAGAGAGAAATTCATGCTTCAGTGAACATGCTTGTAAATATTTTCATTGTAAAGAGTAGTTTTTAGAATAAATTGCTGACAGTGAATCAAAGAATATACATACTTTGAAAATTCAAAAATGTCAATATGCATTAGAGAGATGTTAAAGACATATTACCATTTAAATTTGTTTTTAAATGTTCATTTTGAGAGAGAGTGAAAACGTGCACACAGGAATGGTAGAGAGAGAGGGAGACAGAGAATACCAAGCAGGTTCCACACTGTCAGTGCAGAGCCTGACACAGGGTTCGATCAATTGACCCTGGGATCATGACCTGAGCCAAAATCAAGAGTCAGACACTTAACCGACTGAGCGACCTAGGTGCCCCAGAATTTAAATGTTTTAATTCTGATACCTACTCTCCTCCACATGGGCATTACCAATTTGTACTCTCATCCACAAGAGAAGTGAGCACCCATTACCTCCAATCCGCCACCCCCCGACATGGTCGTAAGGGGAGGAGAAATCTATTAATTACTAGTAAGGTTTGTAACTTTTATATTTTTCTTTCTTTTTTTTTTTTACATTTTTAAAAAACTGTTTCTTTTTATTGGGGGATGGGGGTGGGTAAGAGAGGGAGACATAGAATCTGAAGAGAACTCTGTGCTTTCAGCAGTGAGCCAGATGTGGGGCTTGAACCCACAAGCCAAGCTGTGAGATCATGACCCAAGATGAAATTACACACTTAACCAACTGAGCCACCCAGGTGCCCCTGTAACTTTTCTATATATTTATTTGCTTCCCTTGTGAATTCTTTTTAATTTGAGAGAGAGGGCAAAGGCAGGGGAGAGGAACAGAGGGAGAGAGAGAAAGAGAGAGAATCTGACGCAGGGTTCAGTCCCACAACATTGGGATCATCATCTGAGCCAAAATCAAGAGTTAGACGCTCAACGGACTGAGGCACCCAGTCCCTGAAATGACCTTTTTAGAAGTGTGTGGTCTGTCCTTCTTATTGATTTACAGCAACCTGTGATACATGCTGGCATTGATCCTTTGTCAAGTTGCAAATATTTTTTTCCCAAGGATATTACTTGTCCATGAACTTTGTTTGTGATGAGTATGAGACTGATTATTTAAAAGTGTTGGGGGGCGCCTTGGTGGCTCAGTTGGTTAAGCATGCGACTTCAGCTCAGGTCATGATCTGACAGTTCATAGGTTTGAGCCCCACGTTGGGTGCTGTGCTGGCATCTCAGAGCCTGGAGCCTGTTTCAGATTCTGTGTCTCCCTCTCTCTCTCTGTCCCTTCTCTGCTCACATATACTCTCTCTCTCAAAAATAAATAACAAAAATAAAATAAAATTAAATTAAATTAAAATTAAATTAAAATAAAAAAATAAAATAAAATAAAAGTGTTGGGAAAATTGGGATAGCCAGTTAGGGAGAAAAAAAGCTAGATCCTAGATCTTCTTCCAAATAAAGGTAATTCCAGATAAATCAAAAGAATCACATGTGATAAATGAAACTAAAGTATGAAAACAGCTAGAACAAAAGATACACAAGAATTCTTTAAGACTTCTGGGTTGCATTTCTACATCCAGTGTCTCACATTGTGGATCTTTAACACTTGCCACTGAAAATAAACACAAGGAGAACAAAATCATACAAGAAATTGTAAAGAGCTGCCGAGAGGCGTTAAGCTTACAGGCTGCTCTCTTTGTTAGAAAGGCAATGAGTCAGAATTAGAAACGTGTTAGTCATGTTAGCACGAGACAGACTTTCTCCTTTACCTGACTGGAAGAGCTGAAAGAAAAGTAAAATAGAAAAATAATAGGACTAATGTGATGTCCCCTCTCTACCACCCCCAGCTGGGGAAACCTGGTCCCAGACCGTCGAAGACCCCGGCAAGGAGGCAGAACAGGGACAGGTTCTGAGTTAGGAAAGCGAGCCTAACAGCAGGCCCCTGGACCGAATACGGCCGGGGCTCGCAACCCGGAACCGTTAGCATCATCTGGTAAGTGAACTTGGCGGGAATGCAGGTTAGGGACGTCCTCCCTCAAACCGCGAAGCCAGAAACTGTCAGGCGTGAGCCGCGGCGGAGGTGAGGGAAGGGAAACCAGAGCTCGCGGTCGCGAGCCTGGGAGCGGCGCTGGATGCAGAGGAGCGCGAGGCCCCGGACACAGCGCGCTCTGCGAACGCGGACGAGGGTGACTGACGACGTCTCGGTTCTGCGCTTAGAGCAGCGCGGTCCCGGGACGCGTGCGCGAGCTCGGCAGGAGTTACGTCACGTACGTCGTGTGCGAGGCGCCACGGGGACCCACAGGTAAAACAGGGGCTGAAGTGTCCACGGGGCGGGGGCGCTGGGCGAGTCAGTGAGCCGGCCAAGGGCCTGCCTGGATGTGCCGCAGCTAACCGGACACAAGCAGGCGGCGGAAAGAAGGCTTAGAAACGGACTTCAACGCGAAGAGCGAAAAAGCCCGTTCACTCATCGTCCCACTGCTGCCAAGAGGAAGTCGCCAGAAACGTACCCAGAGAGGAGCGCGTCGTTCTGCTGCACCGGGTCACAGACCCTCGCCGATGGCTCCTGCAGGCTGCGGGCCTCCGGGACGTGAGCGAGGCAGGGGGTCCCCACCGGCGACCAGGGACCCGCCGCCCTCCCGGTGGGCGCGTGGCCTGAAGCTCCGCCCCCGCGACCGCCACATGTTTGCTTCGAAAACCAACCTTTGAGTGTGTGCCTGGGTGTCGTGCCAGCAGGGAGCCCCTGCGCTAACACCGGGAGGCGGCTCGGCGAACACGCTCCGCGCGACCCCGCACTCCGCGGTGCACGCACCGAAGCCCCCCGGCCGCGCGGCGGCGCCGCGCTCTCCCGTCACGTGGCCGCCGCGGAGCCCCCAGCGCGGCGGCGCCGCTGCCCCGCGTCGGGGAGCGCGACTTCCACACCGTCAGAGCGGCCCGCTGCACAAATCAGAGGTTCTGAGTGAACGTGTGGCGTTAAAACCGCCGCTCAACCTAAGGTTAGCACGTTCCCACCAAGCCCAGAAGACCCCATGTGCCTCGGCGCCCGCACCCCTCATCCCTACCCCCTGTCCCCGGCAGCCGTGAATTTACCTTCTGCCTCTACGGCCTTGCCTTTTCTGGAATTTCACCTAAACGGAGTCACACAACGCGCTGTTTCTAGTGCCTGGCTTTTTATTTAGCATAATGGTTGTTTTTGTTTTTTGAGGGACATCCGTATTGTTGTACAAGAAGCTGTTCCCTTTCTTGCAAAACAGTATTTGTTGTGTTGTACGGACGCACCGCGTTGCGCGTCGCTCACCGCTTCAGACACGGGGACCGTTTCCGCCAGTGTGAATAAGGCTGCTACAAACGTGTGCAAACAAACCGAGCTTTCGAGAGAGAAAAAAACCGATCAGACCTCAAGCTCGGCATGAAGGACCAAGCTGCACGACACAGTTGGCACAAGTTACCGGCACCGTGAGCCACAATACGGACCATGAGAGAAGAAAGAAAACTCAGCTCATACCAACAAGGAATTAGCTTATTAACCTCATTAACACCAGAAAATCACGATGCTTGTCGGGGGGCAGAGGGTGGCAGTCCTACTCGGCGTCGCTGCCCAGAAGCCGGACGTCTGCACTCCAGATGCCTGCTTCTCTGACTACCGAAAACCTCAGTGAGTCCACCAGTAAAGGAAACACCGTCAGCCTGATATACAGGCAGGAGAAACGTGCTTTTATACGTGCAGCTCCCTTAGCCTGGACTCCCTCCCTCCCTCTACTTTTCCAGTACCCTCTCCTTCCCCGGTTTCACCTTACGCTTGTCCTTCAAAACCCAGCTTCCCGAAGAGACCATTCCAAAAGCATCTGCCTCCCAGGCGAGCGTTCCTGCTCCCGAGGCTATGCTGTTCAACAGCACCGGGTGAGCTCTGGCGTGGGAAATACGCTTCCCATTTAAACTGGTCCTTTTCCACACTCTACCTTTTTCTAGTTTACTTGTGTGTTCTGTTCACCAAGCCCCTCCTGGTTTTTCTTCTAAGCACACAGCATGGCACTTGGCTCAACAGATGTTAGAGAAAACGTGTGAGTGATTTCCAGCCACGCCTCTCCATGGAGATACTGCGTATTAGAGCCGACGTTGACCTGATCATTCCATGGGGGGAGGATGGGTTCATAGCCACATGGAATGTTCAACTCACATGAAACAACCCTTGACCTCCAACTGCACTCCTTCCCTGAGACCCCCCTCATCTCAGAAAATGCCATGATCCTCAACCCAGATGCAGGAGTCACAGCCCCCGAAGCCTCTCTGCCCCTCACAGACCTCCCCCACTCAATCCGTCAGAAATCCCATAGGCTCAACTTCCAGACTCAGCCTCAACCCACACAGCTCGCTTTCTCCACCTGCCTGTGACACCAGCTCTCATCGTGGTCCCCACGGCCCTCTCCTTGAAAGTGCCCTCTATTACCAGTGTGGTGCGTACCCTTCCAGATCCGTCCCTGCGTCAAGCTAGAAACCTATCTGCAGTGTTAACATAAGTAATACGCTGCACGTGTCATTCTGCGGTTTACTTTCTTCGTTCAACAATATACCTTGGGACCTTTCCTGCTGCCAGCTCATTTTTTACAGGTGGCTTAGACAGTTTATTTGGCCTGTCCAGTCTAGTGCAGTACAGATGGACACTCTCACTGCATCTGAAAACAATACCAGACTGAATGTTACTGAAGAGGCCTCGGCCAGCCACGGACACGGATTCTGCTCGCCCTGCAGGTGCTGCCGGCTGCAAAGCACAGCTCCCCACGGGCAGGCAGCTCCCGGGGGAAAGGCGACTCCGGGCAGAGGTGCCTGGCCTGGGGACCTTGTGGCTCTGCAGCCTCGAGGCCTCTGGCTGTGGGAGGGAGGGCATGGCTATACTGGGCCGGGTTCTAGCCACCACCACCGGCAGGCCGCTGGTTTAAAGGCTGGAGAATTCTGAGAACTAGGCCCTGGTGACTTGTGGGGACATATCTGGTGCATCACTCCTACCCTCTGGCTTTGACTATTTACAGGTTAAAGCTACAGATGCTGTTACATGTAGACACAAAGCCAGTGAGTGTCCTGCTGTGCATCCTGGGAAGCTGGTGTTGTTTCAGCAGATCCCCACTCCGTCAAGCCTGCCCAGATAAACGCTCCAAGGAAGTGTGGGTTTGGCCACGAGAGCACTGCACTCCTGACAGGTTGACTGAAGAAGTTTCCTGACACTGTGCTGATGCTATTAGCAGAGGCTGGTCGGTCTTGCGTTAAGAGGTCTCTTCATGACTGACCCAAATGGAGAATCTAGGATCTGACTGTCAGGAACCTCCCAGGGGCACAGAGAGGAGAAGGGACTCGGGCGAATACAGGTCTTCAAGAATGTGAAGACCACAGAGGCATCCTACCAGAATCCCACAAACAACCATGTCTCACTGCTTCCAAAGAAAGCTTTGGGGCCCATGAGTCCTCAGCCTCCGTGTACCTGCACTTTCTCACACCAGAGAAAACGCGCATGAGGGAAAGCACGCTTGCTTCCAAGATGGCTGTTTGCAAGCATGCAAAAAATGTATGCCTGTACCCATAAATGCTACTTGGAAATTCTGGGGATAACATCAGCTCCAGCCTTTTGAAATTTTACTTATTTATTTATTTATTTATTTATTTATTTATTTATGATGGAGAGTGAGTGAGCATGAGTGGGGGAGAAGGGCAGAGAGAGAGAGAGAATCTTAAGCAGACCCCATGCTCAGTGCAGAGCCCAAGGCAGGGCTCGATCCTCCGACCCTGGGATCTCACCTGAGCCGAAAGAAGAGTCTGACCCTCAACCAACTGAGCCACCAGGTAGGCTACTGGCTTTTTAAACTTAGTTAAGTTGTGATCAGTAGTTTCTATACAGTATCTATTCACGTATTTTATACATAATGTCTCCATTAAGAGGAGGAAACAACCACTCAAGTATTTTTTATGTATGATGTCTTCATTATGAATAGGAAACATCTTTCTATTATTTAGCCCTTCTTGAACCTTTCTTGGTGTACACCTAAGGAGCATAACAAACATTTAAAGCTTCTGACCAAAGATCCTACAATTTACTTCAATTTCTTTATAATAAACTGTTTTTCTATTAAATTTAAGGGTTATAATTTTAAGTTATTGATACTGGGATCTAATTCAACTCTTCTGGGCCATGTGTATACTGGACCACGCCAAACTCGAATTCTTAATCAATTATTTATTTATTTCATTTTAAAGGTTTTATTTACTTATTTGAGAGAGAAAGAGAGTGAAAAACACAAGCAGGGGAGGGGCAGAGAGAGAAGGAGACACAGCATCCAAAGTAGGGTTCAGGCTCTGAGCTGTCAGAGCCCAACATGGGGCTCAAACCCATGAACCGCATGATCATGACCTGAGCTGAAGTTGGACGCTCAGCCAACTGAGCCACACATGTGCCCCCAAATTTGAATGTTTTTGAAAGCACGTTTTTTATTTATTTTTTTATTTATTTTTTTTTCAGGTCATGATCTCATGGTTGTTTTTTTTTTTTTTTAAATGTTTTATTTATTTCTAGGAGAGAGAGACAGCGTGAACAGGGGAGGGTCAGAGAGAGAGGGAGTCACAGACTGAAACAGGCTCCAGGCTCTGAGCTGGCAGTCAGCACAGAGCCCGACGCAGGGCTCGAACCCACGAACCGCGAGATCATGACCTAAGCGAAAGTCGGACGCTTAACCGACTAAGCCACCCAGGCACCCCTGTTTTTCTTTTTTTTTACAAATAGTTTATTGTCAAATTAGTTTCCACATAACACTCAGTGCTCATCCCCACAAGTGCCCTCCTTCATGCCCATCCCTCCTCCCCCCCACATCCATCAGTCCTCAGTTTTTGTCAGCATTCAAGAGTCTCTCATGGTTTGCCTCTCTCCCTTTCCACCACCATTTCCCCCCTTCTTCTCCCCCTTGTTCCTCCATCAAGTTCCTCCTAATCCTCCTATATGTGCAAACATATGATATTTGTCCTTCTCTGCCTGACTTATTTCACTCAGCATAACACCCTCAAGGTCCATCCATGTAGCTACACATGGCCAGGTTTCATTGTTTCTCATTGCCATGTAGTATTCCATGGTATAGATAAACCACATCTTCTTGATCCATTCGTCCGTGGATGGACACTTAGGCTCTTTCCATGTTTTAGCTATTGTGGAGAGTGCTGCTATGAACATTGGGGTACATGTGAAAGCACACATTTTTAGTGACGAATTTAATCGTGTGTAACCCCCATCCCTTAGATTTATAGTTTAGGTGACTGTTTTACTTATTTTATGTTTTAGTTTACTTAGGCAGACATTTGTGAAAAAAGTTGATGAGATTTGCAGGCTGCTTGTTAACTCAGCAGGGCTGAGTAATACACAAGTCTATCTAAAATAATCACCGTACATCGTAACACTCAGTTGATTTCCTCAAAGTTACTATCAGGTCTGATTTGTGTTGTTTATTGATATGGTCTTTCTTGGTACCTCCCCACCACCTCAGTCCTTGGTGCCCAGGACAATGGCCGGTGTTCATTCAACACGCGATCAATAAATGTGCTTTCTGCCAATCACTGCTTCTGTACTGCTGACCCCGTCGACCACACACTACATCGCTCTCGGGATCCTAGACTTCTGCATTGAAAGGCACCTCATCTTGGCCCTGAGGACAGCTAACACACAAGCCAAAAGAATCAACAGAAGTTTTTAAACCTCCAGGGTTGGAATTTCAAGAATCAAATCTGAGAAAACTAAGACATGTTCCTAAGCAACCTCAGGAATGGCACTGACGCACTACAAATCAATTCTATACCTAGCACTCGCTTGGCGAGTTAAACACATGACTGAATTCTTAGAACTTATACAAAGTTATACTTTGGTGGTATTTCCCTGTGCTCTCGCCCTCTATTTTCCTCTGGCATAGCACCAGGTCCTCGAAGCACTGAAAATTAGACATATGGAATGCCAGGAATGTCTGATAACTATACTAACTTCAGAGATCAGCCTTTAGTCATAAACAAAAATGCATGCCCTCTGAGCTTCGACTCAAATTCAATTTCAAGCAAACAGAAGTCATGAGGCTGAATGCTGGCAAAGTGTGCAAGGTGAAGTGGGGTGGGCTGGGAAAAGCTCTAAATATAGTTCTTCATTACTGCAAAGATAAATATTGCTCCTTTATCTACAATGTTAATGAACTGAATGTGCAATGCAATGCATATTGCTTGGTTAATTTTTAGATTAGCAATCCCTGACTTAGAAAAACAAGCCACTAAAATTACTTTCTAAAATAAAACCCAGCCTGTTCACATATATTTTCACTACCATTTCCTTATCAGGAGCTCCCTCTTTAGTTATTTACCCAATTCTACAGATGCTGGTACTGTTCAAGATTAATTAAAAGAAAAAATGCAAAACCCAAAAGGTTTGAAGAATTTGCTTTTAGTCCAAAAGAGAAATAACAACCAAATGATGGCATGCTTAACTTAAGTAGATCCCAATTTTTAAGGTGAAAAAAGGTTATAAATGAATTCTTGGAATAACAAAGGCAATTTAATGTTTTGTTTTGTTTTGTTTTGTTTTTTCTTAGAGAGAGAGAGAGAGAGAGAAAAGGACAGCACGAGCAGGGGAGGGTCAGAGAGAGAGGGAGATACAGAATCTGAAATAGGCTCCAGGCTATGAGCTGGCTGTCAGCACAGAGCCCGACACGGGGCTCAAACTCACGAACTGTGAGCTTATGACCTGAGCCAAAGTCGAACGCTCAACCGACTGAGCCACACAGGCACCCCAACAAAGGCAATTTAAATATACTAGATGATAAATAATATTATAGAACGTTTTCTAAATTTCCATGGTTGTGATCATTGGTATTATGGTGTGTAAGAGAATATTTTTGTTCTTGGAAGATGTATATGAAACTACGTAGTAGAGAAGGGTCATAGTATCTTAACTTACCTTCCAATGTTCCAGCAAAAAAGCTAAATAAACAGAATCTACACATGTACGTAAAAACAAAGGGAAGGAAGATAAAGCAAATATCGCAATAAGTTATCTGTCAGATCGAAGCAGAAGATGTACGTGCAACCACTCTACTATTTTCATTTTTTTTGTCTGTTTGAATTTTTTTTAATAAAAAGGTGGAGGAACATCCAATTGGAGGAATTTCCAATAAACACAACAGACTCAATACATGTGTTCGCCCACATGCCCTATAGGACACAGCAAACAGGATGAAAAAAGGCACAAACAAAAAGACAAAGGGCAGCTCAATGGACAAGTGCAAAAAAATGTGAGGTGGTGTAAAACAAGTGGTAGAGTAGTAACTGACTTCGCAGACACAGTCAACAAGAAAGAAAGCTCAGAAGCTGATTGATCCATACTGCAACCCCATAACACGGCTCTGGAATTCCAGCATCAAGGACTTTAGACATCAGGCGGGGCGGGGGAGGACGAGCTAGCCATCTGTTTGGAAGTAGTCAGAGAGTCAGGCTGCTTGTGCCCAACCTGGTCATAAACTGAAGGTTTCTTCTCCAGACAGACCCAGTCAGAGAGGGACTGTGGGCTTCCAGGCAGCTGGGACAGCTGAAGAAGGATGAAGGGACAGTCTACATACTGCCCAGCAAGCCTCCCAAGCCCCCTCTCCCTACTCAGCTTGTAGACTGCTGGTAGCTGGGCTTACGTTCACATTAGGTAAGGGACAGTGGAGCTTTTCCTGGGAAAATTAGCATGAACAGGAGAAGAGATCTGTTGACATGAACGTCTGGAATGTCTGGGAGTTCCACAGTAGAGGGTCTGAGCTAGATCACTACACAGTGAGGCTGACCTGCAAACATAGAGCTTCTAAAGAGCTTTCCATGCCTCATTCTTAAATATGATGTATTGTGTTATCAGTCAGGACGAGCCAGGTGATGCTGCAGTAAAAAACAATGTCAGTCTCCGTAGCTAAACAGAACAATCACCCATCTCCCACTTGAGCCAAGTTCAAAGTGAGTCTGGATGACTGCCCTAGGCAGCCGGCCTCTAGAGCATGGCTCAGCACTCCAAAACACATTCCGGGTGACTGTGGCACCTCCATCCCAAGATTACATCTATCTTGCGGGCAGGGAAGACATGCACATCACTGCTGTTCACCTTTCACTGGCCGAAACAAGTCACATAAAAGCAGAGAAGTTAATCCTCTCATGTGCCTGGAAGGAGTTAAGAACCAAAATGACTGATATTAGTTATGTCTGACATAGAAGTTAACAACACTAGGCCTGTGAAATAAAAGCAGAATCTAAAGCAAACATACTGGGGCATTTGGGTGGTTCAGTTGGTTAAGTGTCCAATTCTTGATTTCAGTAAGCTCATGGTCTCATGGTTCGTGAGATCAAGCCCTGTATCAGGCTCTGTGCTAACAGCTCAAAGCCTGCTTGGGATTCTCTCTCTCCTCCTCCTCTCTCTCTGCCCCTACCCTGTTCGTGCACATACACACTCTCTCAAAATAAACAAACATTTAAAACAAACATACTGAGGGGCACCTGGGTGGCTCAGTGGGTTGAACATCCAACTATGGCTCAGGTCAGGATCTCATGGCTCGTGGCTTTGAGCCCCACATGAGGCTTTGTTGTGCAGCTCAGAGCCTGGGGCCTGCTTTGAATCATGTGTGTGTCTCTGTCACTCTGCTCCCCCAAAAACTCTGTCTCTCTCTCTCCCAAAAACAAATAAACATTAAAAAAAAAATAAAAGAAATAAACATACCGAAACAATGAAACAGGCAATGTAATAAACAGGAGAAATTTTCAATTTTGATCAGAGACATTTCAATTAGCACCTGCAGAGAGTTACAACATATCAAAAGAAAAATATTTGGAAAAAAGAATTTTAAAACTCTTGGAAATAAACAATATGATAGTAGAAATGAACTCAATTATTAAGTGTTAGATGAAGTTAAGAAAATGTCCCAGACAGTAAGATCAAGAGAAAGGAAAAGACAGGAAAATTGGGGGACTGTCATCTGACAAACTGGGGTTTCAGAGACAGAAAATAAGGTACACAAAGGAGAAGACATTATCAAGGATGTGGTGCAAAAACATTTCTCTCAACAGAATGATATAGGTAGGTTTCTAAATTGTATGTGGCCCAATCAGAACAATGGTTAAGAAAAGACCTGAATCAGGGGTGCTTGGGTGGCTCAGTCAGTTAAGCGTCTGACTTCAGCTCAGGTCATGATCTCACAGTTCGTGGGTTCGAGCCCCGCGTCAGGCTCTGTGCTGACAGCTAGCTCAGAGCCTGGAGCCTGTTTCAGATTCTGTGTCTCCCTCTCTCTCTGACCCTCCCCTGCTCACGCTGCCTCGCTCTCTCTCAGAAATAAATAAAACATTTAAAAAAATTTTTTTTAAATTTCTTAAAAAGAAAAGAAAAGACCTGAATCAGAGCACAACACTGTGAACTTTTAAAACATGGAGGCAATGAGAAATATCTCAAAGCTTCCAAGAGGAAAGAGGTCACCAAAAACAAACAAACAAATTAAGAATCAGAAAGGCTCTCCACTAACAATAAATTTTCTGAAAAAGAAATTTTAAAAATGTATCCCATTCATAGCAGCATCAAAATTAGTACAATACTTAGGAATAAATTTACCAAGGAAGTGAAAGATCCCTACTGTGAAATTTATAAGACATTAATGAAAGAAATCAAAGAAGGCACAGTAAATAGAAAAGTATCTCATGCTGAGAGAATTGGAATAATTAATTGTTATGATGTCAATACTACCAAAAGCCTTCTATAGATTTGATGCAATCCCTATCAATATTCCAGTGGGATTTTTTACACAAGTAGAGAAAAAACCCTCTGAAAATTTGTATGCAACCACAAAAGACCCTGATAAGCCAAAGAAACCTAAGAAAGAAGAACAAAGCAGGAGGCATCACACTCCCTGATTTCAATGTATAGCATCAAAACACTATGATACTGGCATAAAAACAAATAGACGAGGGGAACAGATTTGAGAGCCCAGAAATAAACCCAAGCATATAAGGCAAACTAATATTTGACAAAGAAGCCAAAATACTGAGTGGAGAAGAACCAGTCTCTTCAATAAATGCTGCTGAAATAACTTGATATTCATATGTATAGAATGAAACTGACCCCTGGCTTAAAGCACTCACGACAGTTAACTTGAAATACATTTAAAGACTTAAATGTAAGACCTGAAACCATGAAACTCCTAGAAGAAAACACAGAAATAAAGCTCCCTGACATGGGTCTTGGTAATGAATTTTTTGATATGACACCTAAAACACAAGCAACAAAATAAAAAATAAACAGGTAGGATTTCATCAAACTAGGAAACTTGTGTGCAGCAAAAGAAACCATCAACAAAGTGAAAAAACAACCTACAGAATGGGAAAAAATATCTGCAAACAATATACCTGATATGGGTTAGTATCCAAAATATTGGGGAATCCATGCAACTTCACAGCAAAAACAAACAAACCACAAATAGCCCATTTAAAACAATGGGCAGAGAACTTGGATAGACATTTTTCCAAAGAAGATATAAAAAAAAAAAAAAAAAAGAAGATATACAAAAGGCCAACCAGGTACATGAAAAAATACTCAACATTACTGCTGAGAAGGGAAATGCAAATTAAAACCACAATGAAGTATCACCTCACACCTGTTAGAATAGTCATCATCAAAAACAGGCAACAGATAACAAACGGGGGTATGGATGTGGAGAAAAGGGAATCCTTGCACACTGCTGGCAGGAATATAAATTGGTATAGCCACTATGGAGGAACGTCAAACAATAGAAAATAGAACTACTATACGATCCAGCAATTCCACCTGTGGGAATATATACAAAGGAAATGAAAACACTAACTCCAAAAGGTATCTGCACCATTATGTTCAGAGCAGCATTCTTTACAACAGCCAAGACATGGAAACAACCTAAGTGTCCACAGATAGATGAATGGATATAGAAAGTATGGTGTATACATACAACAGAATATTATTCAGCCTTAAAAACTGGGGAAACCCAACCATTTGCGACAACATGAATAGACCGTGAAGATATTATGCAAGTGAACTAAGTCAGAGAAGGACAAATAATGGATGATTTCACTTACATGTGGAATCTCATAAAACAAACAGATTCATAGAAAAAAATCAGACTTGTGGTTGCTAGAGGCCAAAGATGTGGGAAGGGGGAATTGGAGTAAGGTGATCAAAACGTACAAACTCCCAGTTATAAGATAAAGAAGTACGAGGGATGGAATGTGCAATATTGTGACTATAACTAGCACTGCTATATGATATGTGGGAAAGTTGTAAAGAGAATAAATACAAAGAATTCTCATCACAACGAGAAATTTTATTTTCTTTTTTCTCCTTTTTTTATTGTATCTATATCAGATGATGGACATTAGTTGAAACTTCTATAATTATTTCACAATAAATGTAAATCTAACCATCATGTTGTATACCTTAAACTTACAATTATTTCTCAATAAAACTGGAAAAACAAGAATCAGAAAGGCATCCGACTTCTCAAACACAAGACTGAAAGCTACAAGTCAGTAGAGCAGTATCATCAGATTTCTGAGGGCAAATTATTTCCAACCTGGAATTATATCCCCAGCTAAAATATCAATCAGGTAGGAGAGTAGAATAATGTGGCATTTTCTGAGATGAAAAGCCCCAACAAATTAATCCCTTATGCCCCCCTTCTAACACAACTCTCCCAAAATGACAGAAGAAACCAGGAAGACTGGGATCCAAAAATTAAAGTAGCTAGCACAGGTAAATGACAAATGAAATCTACGAGATGACAGTAAATGGAGATGCCATAAACATGACATGTGTTGCAGTTACAGTGATTAACCAGTCTGCAGTAGAGACCAAGAACAGGAGGCAAGAACTTTAAAACCAAAAGAACATCTGTTGTGTTTAAATGCACTGAGGGGAGATTTATAATTTTGGCAGCTAACTGGCGAAAGGGAATAGAAAATTGAACCAATGGAAAAAAAAGAGATAATTTTAACTACAGGAAAAAATACAGGAAATTCAATTCTCTTACACTAGATTGGTCATGCAGAAATAATATTTACATAGTCAAAAAATGTAAACACTGAATACTGATTTCTTTACAAGGTTACAGAATACTCTGAGATGATGAAGGGAAGAGAAGTGTATGTGTGCAGAAAGGGCACCAGAAAGAGAGCGGGATCCTCATTCTGAGCAGGAAGCTGATTCTTAAAATCGACAACTGAAAAATTAAGACATATAAATATGTTATTTAAAAACAGAGGTGGGGCACCTGGGTGGCTCAGTCGGTTAAGCGTCCAACTTTTGATTTCAGCTCAGGTCATGATCTCACAGTTCTTGGTTTCACACCCCGTGTCTGGCTCTGAAATGACAGTGTGGAGCCTGCTTGGGATGATTTCAGCTCAGGTCATGATCTCACAGTTCTTGGTTTCACACCCCGTGTCTGGCTCTGAAATGACAGTGTGGAGCCTGCTTGGGACTCTCTCTCTCTCTCTCTCTCTCTCTCTGCCCCTCCCCTGCTCTCTTGTTTGCTCTCTCTCTCAAAATAAATAAATAAAGCTTAAAATTAAATACATAAAAAATAAAAGCACAGAAGTAAATACCAAAAGAAACCATTGAATATGTAGCTCAGTTGACTGAAGAATTGTTAGAGGCTACAGCCTAACTGGAAAGATAAAGCACATGCAGAAATAGCATCACGGAAGGCAGTGGGTGCTGAGTACCATGTGAATGGTACAAAGAAATGAAGGCAGTTTAGGAAGAGTTTCCATCTGGATGCATCTGAAAGGGGGGTTGTCAGGCTAAGCTCTCATCAGCTACCTTTTCTCACCATTTAAAAAGCAGAAATACAAATTCATTTGAAGAAATTCCTCTTCTTAAATGTCACAAGAGACAACCATTTCTCTGCTCCATTATTTCTACCACACTCTCAAAAAATAAAACAAAAAAATCCATATAAATGAAAAACTATGCCCCCAAAGCACATTTCAGCATCGGAAGCTCCGGCGTTCCCCCACGAGGACTTGCTCCGAGCTCCCCTGGTCCCCGCCTCCAGTACTCCGCTGGACCCCAAACCTGGCCAGCGCGCTTTCCTCCCCTCCAAGTCCCCCAACCCACGCATTCTTCCCAATGACAAGAATTCCAGGAGCTCAGAGCTGAAAAGCGTGCAGGTATCTGGAGATCAGACTCACGGAAGGTGTCTGAACGTTTTATTTCTAAACCCTTCAAGCAGCAGGATGGCCTGGTGAGCATGTGCCCCATCGTGGCTTCAAGTGTCTGCTTACTAAATCTGAGGTTTTAAGACAGATGATAGATCAAAGAAGACCCACTACTTTCTAGAGTGGAAACCACTCTCTGGCCAAGGGCATATCAACTGCTAATCTGTCTTTGCCTTTCTGAGTTTGTAACAAGCATCTGGACTAAACCTCTCATCATTATTTCTGCTGCAGCTTTATGCTTGTTTTGTCCAACAAAGCTACTATTCTTTCTCTCTTTTTTAAAAAGTTTATTTATTTGAGAGAGAGAGAGAGAGAGAGAGAATCCCAGTCTCTGCACTGTCAGTACAGAGCCCGATGCAGGACTCGAACTCACAATGAGATCATGACCTGAGCCAAAATCAAGAATCGGACACTTAGCTTACTGAGCCACCCAGGAGCCCACAAAGCTATTATTCTCTAAGTAACCTGAAAACCTAGTTCCCAAAAGAAAGTAAAATCATCCTTTTGAAGTATGCTCTCTTTTTGAAGCTCAAATTGATGTCTATGAGAAACTACTGATTTTACAGCAACTTCTACTTAGGTAAATATCTTCTGGATTGCTTACATCATATTCACTAAGTCAGAATCAGGTTCCAAAAGTATTCCTGGGATGAAAACATAATTTTCCATGATGTGCTTATTTGATGATTCAACTAATGGCTTACAAGAGAAACTTGTAGCGCTTCATGTAACACTTCCTTTCTTTATATCAAGTCTTCAATCTCCAAAATCCATTCCTTTATCATAAATACTATGTGATATAAACAATTAGGTTTTTATGCATGAAAATATTCACCCCACTGGGTATAGCACAGTCACTCCAAATTTGTATTTTCTTAGGATTTCTCTGATGGATGTCCAAAAATATAATAAAAAAAATTAACTTTCCATAAAGTATAAAAAATATACAAAACATGCTTTCAGTCCTTTCTCAGACCCTTACAGCTTTACAGCAATGCATCTAGTCTCAATGAATATCCATAGTGATTATGCATAATTAGAGCAAAATAAAGTTATCACGTGCCAATGATTTGTAAGCTTGTACTTATTTGATCGGTTTTACTAATTTTAATATTTCCAAATGTTTTTAAAAATACGGAGCTCTAGATTTAATAGTACTTTATGCTGTAAAAGATAACATTTCATAATGAAGGATATTTTTTAAAAATTCTTGCATTTCTACACAAGCCATAATTTAAAATCTTGTTTTGATGTATGAGAACAGTATCTGCTGTCCTTGCTTTTACTTTTTGTCCCTAATGATTTCTCCCATAGTTAGCGTGCACTCTGACAGTCGGGGACAGACGGGAGCAACTGGATTAACAATCTCCCTTCTTAATGTCGGCTTTCTTCAAAGAATTTCTGGGCATTTTAAAAAGTAGGCTTCAACATCCGTGAAGTAGAATAGACACCGTTACTTTATCACAACTAAGCCAACACACAGAGAGACTGGTATCCCTGGGCTAGGAGTTGTCATAGAGGCCTCCAAATGCAGCTCTACAGCAAAGTACTCGCTACACAAGAAATCAGAGTAGCGAGGCTCTCTCTCTGCCCACAGCTTGCTGGAAGAGCTTAAACATTTAACAGTCTCTTTGTTTTCACCGTCTGTAAAACCACAGGGTTTGATTCAAAGTCAATTCATGCTCTAAAGCTTAACGATTTTTTGGATTATAGTTCACTGTAGATTGCAGTAATTCAGATCTCATTTTCCCACTGACTTAGATAGAAATATATACGATCCTTAACTGGCAGGGCCCCTAACAATTTTGTTTTAAACCCCCATGCCCCCGGAAAGAGTCCTTTACTGTGTCTGGAAGGAAACATGAAGATCTTTATAAATCGTAAAAAAAAAAAAAAAAAAAAATGTTCACTGATTCCCATTGCCAGCAACATCAAATCCAAGGTATATATGTGGTCTGGCAATGAGGTATACCCAGATCCTCACTCAACTGGCCTTCCCAACTTTTATCTCTAATAATTCCCTTTGCTGTTCCCAAAGTCCAAACTAAACACCAAAGTAGACCGAGTACACCAAAGCCTTCCCATTGCCCATGTTTGTTGTTGTTTTTTTTTTATTCATGGTACTTTCCTTACCTAGAGACTGTTCTCTGTCTCCACAAAGTCACGTTTTACCGAATCCTCAGGCTAGAGGGACCATATAACTTACATCTCAACTGCGACAATTTGACAGTGAAAGGGGATGTTAATTGGGTGGGACCCGAGGACGGCAGGAATCTATGTATCTCTTTTCAATGATCATTTCTGCTGTATATTTGAGCTACATATGTAACACTTTATCTCTCTTACCAGTTTGAGTCATGAAATAATTCAGCATTATACTCCCCACACTGTCTAGCATATATAGTAGGTGCTCCGTAAATATATGATGAATGACTGAACTCCTAGGTAGGTCTAACTCTGGTGTAGTACATTAGGTTCTTTCAAGTTGGTTACACACGGTTTAAAATCAGCACTACGGTTCACACAGAGAAGAACAACACTCCTCGGCCATGCCAAAGAGCCGTCTCCCTCGGAAATGGCCATATTCACACACTATGATAGTTTGTCCTGGGATGAAACTTCCCTGCTGTCGAATTCACATATGATGTCATATGTTGGGACAGACTTCATATCACCCACCACTCGGTGCTTTGGTAACAGCTCCATGTCTAAGCCCTGAATCAAGATCAACCGAATTCCGTGTATCCAATCTGCGAGGAGATGCGTCCTGAAGAGCCCTGTTCTCCCTGGGCAGAGACTCAGACCTCAGGATTAAGAGCTAAAAGATTACTTGTTATCCAATAGGCTTCTGACTGCCCTGAATCCCAAAGTACTCTATCTATTCCTTTCTTAGGATATTGACTAATTTCTAGTCATCCATTCTAGACACCGTGGGGTCCAGATCTGTACTTGCTGATCTTTGCATCCTCTGGAGCGCCCAGAATAACACACAGAGTGCGCACTCGCTGAATACTGGCCAAATGAATTTTAAATCAATAAGGAAGTGACCTGAAAGTGTGCAGCAGCCTTACTTACGTGGAAAGGAAGAATTTCCGTGGCCCTGCCGAAACATGCTACAGATATACACTGAGTCACACCTGCTTTATCCATGTACAAGACACACTATGGCTCAAAGAAATGTAGAGCACGGTCCACACAGAGCTGCTAAGTGACGAGCAGGTCTTAAATCCACACATTCTGACCACAGGGCTATCTCAGTTCCCACAGGCTCACTGCAGTGAACTTGACAGATCTGGCATTCATATAACAGGAAGTATTACAAGTCGATAGCTACTCTCATCCCTGAGTGCCTCAGGCTACAACAGAAAAGTACCCCCAATGTCTTATGCATTTCTATTAATTTTCCAAAAACAAAGGGGGAAAAGCTTTCATTAATCTGCTTTCAGATACAGATAGACCCTAGCTATGTCAGAGCCGGGTGAAAAGAGAAAAAAGAAAACACGATTGAGAGGAATAGAGAATTTAAGAGCAGAAAGTGTTAAGTGTCATAGTATCCACACGGCACTGCGTTGATCACAAGCACACATTACAATATCGCTACATAAATACAGCAAGCTATTTTGGGGACACAATAAATGAGGCGCTTGATCACGTGGAATGTCCACCTGGCGATGGGCTCTTTGACTAAAACAGAAAGTCTTACGGATTAAACAAAAGCACTTTTAAAATCTCAAATACACTTTTTTGTCCAAGTATATTTCATTGTACCATCTTTAAATGCCACATACAGGATTTGGATGAAAAATTAAAACTTGGACTCTGTGCCAGTATTTAAAGTTCCTTCGTTACCTATACAGTTTCCACATTCTTTTTCTGTAACAGTAATTAAATTTAAGCCTCAATGGGCTTCATTCCCATTTGCTATGAGTCTGAAGGCATGAGAAGTATGTAGCATTTATATAACAGGAAATATCTAAAAGCATTCTGCTGAGATTTCCTTCCCCCACACCCCCTTCCACACCCATTCCTTGAAGTGCCTTCAAAAGGCCTGCTGTGTTCTTTAAAACTTAAACACAAGTTACTAACAGAAAGAGCATACCTATCCCTTAGTTTGTTGAGACACCACATCTCCACTGAAGTTGGATTTCACCTGGCTTTAACGGCCCCTCCTGCCTAGCACCTGACCCTTAATGCTCAAATATTTTAATGCCATGCAGGTCAAATATGCTTTTCTGTTGTTATCAGGGTGGAATTTCGGAGGAAAAGAAGAAAGCTTACCAACTCAGCTTTCCATTCTCCACATACCAAACCCTGATCAAGAGGCCCTTCCAACATTTGACATGACCGTGGCTCTGACTCTCCAAGTCAAGAGAGGCCCTTCCACCCCCCACACCCCGCCGCCACCTCTCTAACCCTTGCTCCCTCACCCACCTTCTATCAACTCTGCCCAGCCCTGGTTTGAGTTCCCATGGGCGTCTACCCAGGACAAGTAAGAAATGGAATGTGAGACGCACAGCTCGGGAATGCTGCTCTATGGTCTATGAGAGGTGAAGACTGTTAGCACACTGTTCAAATGAGTCTAACCTTTATCAGCCATCCGTACCCTCTGTAACAGCACCTAGTAACAGCTCGTAGTACTTCCAGTCTATTAAATATCCAACGTGTGCCCTCTCTAGAGGATACCAGTGATCAAGAAAAAATCATTATGGTAATGAGAATGTGGATGTCACCACACTGGAGGTTGTCACACAGAGCTGGCACACTGCCAGCCGTAATTTACCTAGCTTCTGAACAATCTATCTATGTCCCCAGAAGCCAGTGAATGTCAAAGTATACCCAGAGGTCTGGCTCCACTGAGGACCATCCCAACAGGGATGGATGGGTCAAGCTGGCATACGCCTGATCTCCTGTGGGACCCGGGCCTGCCAGAAAGGACAAACTTCTCTACCAGCTCCAAAGCCATGTAAAACTTTCTTCCAACAGTGTAGACTGGCTTCAGAGTTTCCCAAAATACTACTGATTTTTAAGCAAGCTGGAGTCTCTAACTTAGCTGTAACCTCCTCTGTCTTTTAAAGACCAATTCCCAGTCTCTTCTTTCCATTCCCACTCCTTCCTGACCCATTAAAAAAGAGTCAAATCATGTAACGCAGCGGACAGTGACCTGCATTAAGTCCTAACGTTTTCCAAGCAAAGGAAAAAGCAGTTTAAGATTATGAAACCTTACTAAATGAAATTTAGAGCAGGAAGTGAATTTCTTATATGGACCTTCTTAATTGCTGCTTACAGAAATTATTTTGTCCAAACTGCGAAAGAGAATTTTAATTTCTATTCCATTTTCTCATTACTCTCAAAAACTCTAAAAGTACCATTTGGTTAAATTGAGTCAGTCCCAACTGAATAGAGCAATTCAGTAACTGGGCTCAATTGTCCAAAGGAACACTCGTTTCATTTTATCTAAAATTAATACAACCTGCAACATTAACGTAAACTGCTCCCTCTAATCCTCCCACTGTACTTTATGATTCAATTCTATGTATAACTATGTTGTAAAATTATAAGGCACCCAATAGCCAGGTCACTAATCGCTTTTGCATGATGACCTCGAAAGTACCCAACATCTCTTCCCAAAGTTGAAAACATCTAAAACCCATCCTTGCTTACACCAGAGTTGGGCTCCAAGAGCTCGTCTGTGAGCCAGCCGGTCAGCGCCCAGGGTGCTGACTCAGTTAGGCCCCCAGACCAGATGGCGGAAGTCTCACCCTCACGGCTTACTGATACAAAGGTCTCTGGTCTTCCCCACCATATGGCAAGCTTTCCACTGTCATTCTGTTCTCATTACCCTCTCAGCAGTGGATGCTGGGCCTTTCTTCCGGAGGTGAGGGAACACATTTCCCAGCGGCAGCCCAGGCCAAGCAGGAGCGTGGGTGTGGATAGAGAGAGAGTGAGGGCTCCTCTCGCAGGCACATTTTCCAAGATGCTCATGTTCTAACCTCTCTAGGGCCAGGCACAGGGGTCTGGCTGCTTCACTTTTCACCCCTACCGCTTTTCTTACCATCCAGAGCATCCATCCCTGCAGCTCACCAAGGAAACCTTCCTATAGCTTCGCCCCATCCTTTCCTGTGCCTCATGCACATCACTGGCTGTCAGAGGCTTTTCAGTACCAGTCACTCAGGTAAGATGGCCGCCCTTCCCTGAAGGAGTCACTCAGGTAAGATGGCCGCCCTTCCCTGAAGTCATCCCATCTCACCAAGATGCTCTAGAGAAGAACACAAATTAAACACTGGAAATAACGAGGCCTCACAGAGCACAAATGAAAGATGAATACATTTGAAAAGGCAAAGGCTTTGATGAGACCTTGAGACTGTGGATGAAACTCCAAGCACATTCTGTAGAAGATAACCACTGAAAACATCAACTACCCCAGGAAAAGGCAGCAATGCTACTGGGGAAGGTAGGGAGGGGCCCATGTGGGGCAGAGAGATGGGCAGTGAGAGGGAGAGTTGATGCAGGAGTAGAGTACTTTCTCACAAGTCAGACAACCTCAAAGTCTCCCAGAAAATGGCTTTGCCGACTCAACACACCACCACAAGGACAGGGAAGGTGAGGCAATGTCAGATAAGAGGCAGTAATGCGTAGCATGTTAATAGCTAAGTACAGACAATGAAACAGCTGACTATGGCTGCTGAAGGCATGGAAGGCAAAGGACTTCTATCTTGAGTCCCCACACTGCCTGCAGGTGCCGCGCCATAAAAATGAAGGTGCCCACCACAATCGTGTGGGGTGATCTTCGGGAAATCAATGGGAAAAAGCTACAATTGTTCCATGACCTTTGAAATTTTTATTCAGGATAGTAAAGACTCTCTATTAATGTAGAGAGAGGTGAACAAAATAGTAAAACGAATGTTTACCAAGCATGCTTCATTTAAAACATTAGAAACTGGGAATTAAAGCGTTACTTCTCTCTTAAAAGCTCCTCAGGAGTAGTCTGACCAAGGCTTGCCTTCCTTAGGTTGTAGGACTTAAGACACGGAGAACCTTTCCCATACCTTGACAAACTGTCACACTCTTTTTAATTTTTTTTAATGTTTATTTATTTTTGAGAGAGAGAGTGCAAGTAGGGGAGGGACAGAGAGAGAGAGGAAGGCACAGAATCCAAAGCAGGCCCCAGGCTCTGAGCTGTCAGCACAGAGCCAGACACAGGGCTCAAACCCACGAACTGTGAGACCGTAACCTGAGCCGAAGTTGGAGGCTTAACAGACTGAGCTGCCCAGGCGCCCCGTGCCACACTCTTTCTAAGTTTGGATTGGCTGCCAACATTTTCCTCTTTGTGCTTTCATGAATTATCTCCAAGATCTCCTTTAATGTGAAGATATTTGGTGGCACCACTTCCTCTGAGGCATTTTCACCCTTTTGGTCCGTCACTTGCCTCCTTCGTGCCAAAAACCTTGCCTTCACCAGATTCCTAGAGCTCCGTATCTCCAGTCTCTCCAGTAGTGGCAAAGTCAACATCTGCCTGGTCACGTCTTTCTTCTGCGACTCTGTTTATGTTCAGCTCCAATCCTGCAAGGTTGTGTGCAGACTGTGGTAAATGTTCTTGCCATTCTGCACATATGAGTCACGGTTACTTGCAGCTGTGATGCTTGGATGTTTTCTAATGCATGTTGTATGTCCTATTTCTTCCAAAATTCAGCTACAGAAAACGCATGATCTCCAGCTGTAGCATTAATAGCCTGTCTGAAAGTCCATTTAAGGTCCTAGGTATTATAGGAAGGAAGGAAGGAAGGAAGGAAGGAAGGAAGGAAGGAAGGAAGGAAGGAAGGAAGGAAATAAACCAGGCTTTAAAACCTGAAATAACTCCTGGGTTCATTGCCTCCATTAATGAAGGTGTGTTTACTACTAAAAACCAAGTTTTCCCATCCATTCAAGTCCCCAAGAGAAGCAGGGTGACCTGGAACGTTATCTCACAGTAGCAATCATGCTTCAAAAATTAGATTCTTTTGCCTACCTCTGGACAAGAGCACAATGGTGGCAGGTTTTAAAACAATGATATTGTAACCCAGGATCTTTTACTCGCCTGCCAAGTGACAGGTGCTTCTTGGTGTTTTTTTTAGTGCTCGGTGGTTCTCAGACTGGTAGATAAGCACCAGCTTTCATTTGTGTTGCCTCCTAGTGAGAAAGTACAGCCACGTCCAGATCTTATATCTTTTGTGGCTCAAGTCCCTGAAGGGGTTGCCTTCCAACATGTCCCATCAACACAAGGGAGTCGATAGTGGTGATCTTCAGTGGCCTTCCCTAATCTCTGAAATCAGCTAGAGCTTCACCTGATGGTCTAACGCTACTCAATCCACACTGCCTTCCGAATGATGAAACCAGTACTTACAGACCATGTTTCTGCTTTAGTAACCACGTAATTCTTTCACTGTGGCAACTAAGTTCAATATTTGGCCTGGATGAGAGTTAAACTGATTGGGATTTTTTTTATGACAGTCTTCAAACCAAAAGAGAAGTAAACATTCCATTTTAACCATAACCAACTTCCTGTTCTTAGTACAGTTTAAACTAAAAGATGCTGAATTGACATTACCTGGTTGTCACAGACTAAGGACTTACCCACTTACCCAAGCACAGTTTATCCACGGCCTCATGCAGGCCCAGAGCTCATCTCTTCTTGGCTCTGTGTCAATATTCTCAAATCTTCTGATACTTCCAATTTCACTTCTAACATTACCACTTTTCATTTCTTTGCTGCACTTTCAGTTTTGTTGCTAATTCCCCCTTCCAAGTATTCATCCTTATAAAATGACATGTGGGCTGGGGTGCTTGGGTGGCTCAGTCAGTTAAGCGTCCAACTTCGGCTCAGGTCATGATCTCACGGTTCATGGGTTCGAGCCCCGCGTCAGGCTCTGTGCTGACAGCTCAGGGCCTGGAGCCTGCTTGGGATTCTGTGTCTCCCTCTCTCTCTCTCCCCCTCTCCCATTCACACTCTGTCTCTCTCTCAAAAATAAATAAATGTTAAAAAAAATGTTTAAATGGCATCTGGGTTTGTCACTACAACTACGCATTTTGTTGTGTGTATGTGAATGGAGTAACAGACACAAAGTGACTGGTCACTGCGAGCAGAAAAAAGGTACAGTGCTTTTGTCACCGATCATGGTGCACACTTGTTGGTTAGGCAATGATCTGTGGACTAAGCAGAGTCGACACTGGATGCAGGCACAGCGGACAGACTGGGGTGGCTGAAATGTGAACCGTGTTGTCACGGAAGTGCTATTACTTAAGTAAACCATGAAATGTATGTGTGCACATTACAGTCGTGCAAGGTGAAGACCGCCTGATTTCATTCCAATCCCTGCTTAGCAATTACTCAGGAGAGGGGTGTCTGAGTGGCTCAGTCAGTCAGGCAGCTATCTAACTCTTGATCTTTGTTCAGGTCATGATCTCACGGTTCATGAGTTTGAGCCCCATATCAGGCTCCAGTTGACAGTGTGAGGCCTGCTTGAGATTCTTTCTCTCTCTCCCTCTCTCTCTGGTTCTCCCATGCACGCGCTCTCTCTCTCTCTCTCAAAAAAAAAATCTTTAAAAATTACTCAGGCCAATGAAGCTAAAGATTTGAAAATCTTATTGGAACAATGAAACTTTAGGGAAAATTTAAAAAGAACCCCAACCCTGACCAAATAGGTCACAGAAGGCATATGGAAAGAGAGGAAAGGAGAGAAGGTGTTATAATAAAATTTCACTATACAGTACATTAGTTGACAAGATTAACTTATTGTGACTGAAGTATTCTCCAAAGAGGAATTCTGGACGGAAGGCCCTGAGTGGCAGCAGTAAGGAAAGCTGTATCACACCAAATCTCCCAACAATCCTCCAAAAGAAAAAGACAACTTTAAAAAGCATGAACAAATAAAACTACATGGCCCGAGCCTTTGGGATACCAGAAGGCTAGAGTAATTTCAAATTATCTGCATGTAAAATAAATAAATAAATAAACACCATAGCCCAGTGAGTCGCTGTCAGTTTTGCTGTAACGCTTTTTTGAAAATGCACAACCTGGGGTTCTAATGTGACGGGTCTATTAGGGGCAGTGGGACCAGAACGATTCCGTGTGCTCGCAGCCACCTTCACCCAGAGGGAACAGCAGGTGAACACAGAGCCGCGCGGGGAGGCTACGAAATGCACCCGCACCCCTCGAAGTCGACCGGCTGCCCAGCTGCCCCACAGGCGTTCAGGGCCACAGCCGTCCAGGTCGGCAGTCACAGCTTTCCTTCTGATGACGTCACTCACGGGCCACAGTCCTCCCACAGCCACTCCCACAAGTGAACGCCAGGTCTTTCTCTAAAGCGCCATATTTACTGGAGTATTTATACATATTTCTAATGACTTAGCATGGTGCTACAGTTTTTATTAGGTTCCTATCTTTTCTTTAAACGTGCCATTGACAGTTTTTTTGTTTTTGTTTTTTTTAATATTTTTTTTTACAAATAGTTTATTGTCAAATCGGTTTCCATATAACACCCAGTGCTCATCCCCACAAGTGCCCTCCTCCATGCCCATCTCCCCCCTCCCCCCGCACATCCATCAGTCCTCAGTTTGTTCTTAGCATTCAAGAGTCTCTCATGGTTTGCCTCTCTCCCTTTCCACCACCATTTCCCCCCTTCTTCTCCCCCATGGTCCTCAGTTAAGTTCCTTCTAATCCTCCTATACGTGCAAACATATGATATTTGTCCTTCTCTGCCTGACTTATTTCGCTCAGCATAACACCCTCAAGGTCCATCCATGTGGCTACACATGGACAGATTTCATTGTTTCTCATTGCCATGTAGTATTCCATCATATGGATAAACCACATATTCTTGATCCATTCGTCCGTTGATGGACATTTAGGCTCTTTCCATGTTTTAGCTATTGTGGAGAGTGCTACTATGAACATTGGGGTACATGTGCTCCTATGCATCAGCATTTCTGTATCCCTTGGGTAAATTCCTAGCAGTGCTATTGCTGGGTCATAGGGGAATTCTATTGTTAGTTTCCTAAGGAACCTCCACACTGTTTTCCAGAGGGGCAGTACCAGTTTACATTCCCACCAACAGTGCAGGAGGGTGCCCGTTTCTCCACATCCTCGCCAGCATCTAGAGTTCTCTGATTTGCTCATTTTAGCCACTCTGACTGTGCCATTGACATTTTTTGAGTATTGTGCCCCGTTACAGGCTGAACTGTGTGTCCCCTCTGCCTCAAATGTGTATGTTTAAGTCTTAACCCCCAGTACCTCAGAATATGACTGTGATTGGAAATAGGGCCTTTGAAAGGGTAACGGACGTAAAATGAAGTCATCCAGGTGGGACCTAACCCAACACAACTGGTGTCCTTATCAGAAGAGGACGTTAGGACAGGGACTCACAGCGGGAAGACCACATGAGGACACAGGGCGAAGGAGGCCATCTACAAGCCAAGAGACACACGTCAGGAGAAACCAGCCTTTCCGATGACGCCTTGATCTCTGACTTCCAGCCTCCAAAAAGGTGAGAACATAAATCTCTGCTGTCCGAGTCATCTAGCCTATGGTACTTCGTGATGGCGGCTCTCGCGACCAAACACAGGCTCCCAACCCCATCTTCCCCACAAGTGCTGTGGTTTTCATCGTGCAATTTTGCTCAGCATGATGGTGACTTGTTAGGAAAGTGTATGCTGCAGTACAGCAGAACTGACTATACCGCAAGTCCCCACCATGGGGGGTCACAGAAACAAGGGGGTTCTGGGGAAGAAGGAGTGGCAGAAAGAAGGGAGCGGTAGCTGTGGTCTTACAGACTGGTTGGAAGTCCCTGCCTCAGACAAAAAGCCCACCTGAAATGGAGGGGTCAAAGGGACAACCTTACAAGTGCGTCCTGGACATGAGGAGGAAGCCTTAGAAAGACAACCATTTGGCGGAAAATAAGGTGAAAAAAAGAGAGAGAGAGAGAGAGAGAGAGAGAGAGGGTCACTCTTTAGAAAGTGCATGGTAGAGTTTTAAAAAAGCGAGAGGGAAGTTTAGATACCTGGGAAGAAAGAAAAAAACCTTTTCAACCACTGAGAGGCATGGAAATCCTCCCCATCCCACCAAGTCATCCAGGAGAGCAAGCACAAGGTCAGGACCTGGCACACGCCTCTAACACGAGAGACCACAGGCGACCTCACCAGCAACAACGGACAGACATCACGTGCCCTCTGACGCGGTGCACTGAGAAGGCCATGAGGTCACTGCGGGAGTATTTCTAGCAAAAACGCATAATCTGAACCTAATGATTAAATAATGGACAAACACAAATTGAGGGACATTCGTTATACCAGGCAAATGACCTATATTCTTCCAAAATGTTAAGTTCAGGAGAGACAGATACTGAGAAACTCTCCCAGAAGAATGGAGAATAAAGAGACTTTAGAACTAAGTAAAGCAGGTGAGCCTGAATTGTAGAGTGGACGGAGGGGAAAGGGGGGGTGTAGAGTGGACGGGGGGGGGTGTAGAGTGGACGGGGGCGGTCCTATAAAGAACAGTGAGTTGGGCTAAAAATTTAGCACTATTTGAATAAAGCACACGAAACGGATCATCGTACTCTGTCCAAGAGTACGTCCTTGTTTTTAGGACATGCAAACTGAGGTGTGTGGGGATGAAGGGCATCACGTCTACAACTTACTGTCAAATGGTTCAGAGCAAAAATTAATACGTCTAAGGGAGTGGGGACAGCAGGGAGGAAAGGGGGAGGAGAGAGAGAATGATAAAGCGAACACTGTTAACATTTGAGGAATGTGGATGGAGGGTAAACCGGGATTCTTTGTACCCTTTTTGCAACTGTTTAGGAAGTATGAAATGATTTCAAAATAAGAAGTTAGAGGAAAAGAGAGAAATTGTGCCCAGCCTTCCTGTGTGTGGTTCCTGGCCAAGGCCTTGCTTCATTCACTGGGAAAAACAGGCCATGGCAGAGCACACAGGACTACAACTGATGAACAAAGAACAAAAGAGAACCGGAAATTCACAAATAACATTAGCATATCATCTGAAAATCTGAGTTGAGAAATTAAAAAAAAAAAAAGTAAAAGTAATCAGGCTCCATAAGGTGGGAAGAGTCTGACTGACAACACCAGCCTTGCCAGCAGCACAGGGAGAAACTATCCCCAGCCCCTCCCTGGCGTCCCTGGGGCAAGGACTGTAAGGAGATTCTGTGGTAGCAGCAGACTACAGAACTCACACAGAACGGAGCCAAGCAAAAAGTTTATAAGACACTTTTTTTAAGTACATGTTTTTTAAGTGTTTATTTATTTTGAGAGAGAGAGAGAGCGAGCAGGGGAGGAGCAGAGAGAGAGAAAGAGAAAGTTGAGAGAGAGGATCCCTAGCAGGGTCCTTGCTGTCAGTACAGAGCCTGATGCAGGGCTCAACCTCACCAACTGTGAGACCATGACCTGAGCAGGATGCTTACCTGACTGAGCTACCCAGGCGCCCCGTAAACTACATGCTATTACTTTCAAGTACATATGGTTTAACCAACTGCCAACAGAGGAAAGAATTATGAAGTAATTCTTACATAACTCCATTCCAGTAAGTGCACGGGACCCAGGCGCCCGCATCACCCCTACCTAGCTCATTATAATATTACCTAAGCTAGTCTCCCTCCTGCCAATCACTCTCCCTTTCAATCTCTCCAGCTACACGCTTCCACATTCCCAATTCTAAAACACACCCTCCATGCCATCACACCTTTATCAAAACCCTGTCAAACACAAGTATAACCCATAGTTTCAAAATCGGGTTCAAAAATCTTACCCTCAATATGGAGCGTCTCCTATCTAGTCTTCAGCTTCTCCTCCAAAGTTGTTCTCCGACCCCCTTCGGCCAAGACTAGCCACCGTGTCTATGCTGGCCCCTAACACTTGCCCTGACAGTCCACAAAGCCCACCTGGGGACTCACCAACTCCCTGAAGCCTGTCTTCACCACCTCAACCCTTTCCCTCTCCTTGGAAGATATAGTAATTAGAAATTGCTGCACGTAGCAGGGTGGAGGCGTGGGGGGAGAAGGAGGGAGAATATAGAAGCCCTAGAGTTCTGATTTTTTAAAAGATCAATCATCTGAGTCCTGCCCATCAATTCCAGCCCCTTTCATTCATTGCTCCAGCTTTGCAAGTACCTTGGCATATGCTCATTCTATAATCCAATAGGAGAGCGCAGTTGTGAGAACACAGAGATGTTGAAGGAATTACAGTTCCCAAGGAAGCATAAAGCCAAAAGTGGTGCAGGGAGAACCCGTGTTTGTGGTATAAGAGCAGCAGCCAGGGTGTAGACAAAGGAGCACTGGTGGGTGCGGTGCTCCCAGCATACGGCCACTGGCGCATAATCTATCCCTCCTGGGGAGGGGGGAGGGCCTGAGGGGTAGTCAGCAAATACTGCCCACAGACAGAAGGGTGGACTCCATCTAGTCCAGTTCAACTTATAAAAAACTGTTAATTAGATAAATCTAAGTTAATGAAATGTTGCCACATTTGCAAGTACAGCAGTAGAGAGGGTACATCTCTATTGAAGACGTGCCTATTTGGTTACAGAAATGCAGATCGTGTGGGTAAATGCAGAAATCCAGCCCCAGGGAAAGCGCAAAGGTTGTATCCGACCTCTCTCTCCTCTTCTTCCAGGACAAGGGCTTCAAGGTCATTTTAAGATACTCTCTGGAGGTGACTATGTGTGGTGATGGATGTTGACTAGGCTTCTTATGGTGATCATTTCACGATACGGACAAATACTGAATCATTATGTCATATGCCTGAAACTAACATAATGGTAATGATACATTTACATCTAGATGTACATCTAGATTACATTTTAGATGTCAATTACATCTAAATTTTGAAAGTAAGTTAATTTTTTTTTTTGTAGAAGGAAAGAAACTCTTGTAACTGCAGTCCAGTTCCACAAAACCAAGAGCCCAGCTCAAATGAGAAAAACTTTTAAATGTGTTTCCTCTTTTATTTACCTCTAAAATAGAGGGGAAAAGTAGTTGAAAAGAGGACATCTACAACCCTGCAAACATTTCTTTCCAAAGATACAATTCATCCCAAACCGAGAGGACTGCTCGAGCAGCGGAACTCACTTAGGACACCCTGGTTTGGGAAAGAGACAGCTTCTTCTAGAGGCTGCAACTTGAATAAGAGAGTCCTTGCTGCAACAAGTTCACACCAGAGGACAGAAGTGGCACGGAAACACGGATAATCCCTCTCCAAGCTGGGAGCAAGAGCCAGGATACACACAGAGAACAAAGCCGTGCCGTCGCTCCCTGAAAACAGGAGCCTACGTATTACGGTTAATGGTGCCATCTCTGGAGAGGAAAAAGCCACACTTAATCTAGCAGAGATACGCGGAAGGCAGCAAGGAACGTAGATGCAGAGTTTAGTAAACATTACACTAGCTCACCAAGAAAAACAGAGCTGTCTCTCGATGTTCATTACCGAATGTTAAAATGGGGGGGAAATACTGAAGCGGCGTGATAACCTAAATATATTCGTGTAGTTAAAAATCTAAAGTCCACACCTAATTTAAATAAGAGTAATAAGCAGGTTTTCTATTTTCCGAGTGTACTAATTTACAATATTCCTTAACAGCAATATCAATGTGGGATCTGTCATCACCAAATTCATTTGTTTTTAACAATACTCTTTGGTAGAACTTCGTATTTAAAAAAACCACACTCTGGCCCACTCAGGTATTTTTACCTGGCAGGGGAAATATGCACACCTAAAACTCTGTGGGACAGCCACAATCTCACACACTACATGTATCTTTTGTACTCGGCGAGGTAAACCGGAGTTTAAGGGCAGTTTTAGTAAGATCAACTAACCACAGGGCTATAATTTCACAGAGTTCTAAAATTTCTTATAACCTACTTTTATTTTTTTTTAACTATTCAAAACAAAAGGATTATTCAGTACAATCATTCTAAGTATTCATTTTATAAAGGCTTTTCCCATTCACATTGAACAATGAAACAATGAAATTAGCATGCGCAAACATATACTTCACCCCTGAAAAAATGTTTCACCTTATTGTTCTTATATTTGCCTTCATAGGCTTTCTTGTTTGTCGTTATTAAGTTTCAGAAAACAAAACTCAAAAGAAATAAATTATTTGGAGAACCCTTTGTTTTAACATCACCCCAAATCTCTCAGAACAAGATATAACTGAAATCCTAAATAAAATATGCCAGAAATTTCTGTACTCTCTTCAGCTTGACTCTAAACTTCCAAATTCCATTATTTTTTAATAATGTCATCCTTTTACAAGATTTTAAAGCAAAAAGTGGAAGAAGTTTAACCAATGACACATTTCTGAAATTCACTTGGTACCCTTGCCACACTTTGGGTCTTGGCGAACAGAGAATCGTAACAGCACCAGAGAGATCTGAGTGCCCCTGCTCACGGAGGCGAAGGCTCCCTCTGCCGCCCCCAACCCTACCCTGTTGTGCAGTTACTTGTAAGGAAAATAAAGGAGTTCTAACAGGAGCTGGCATTAACTCAGAAAAACAGTCAAAACACGGACTAGCTGTGTGGCTGTAGACAAATTACTTGGTCTCTCTGAGCCTCTACAGCCTCACAGAAAATACAAATTATACAACTTTATGTCTGTGAATATTAAGTGATGCTACACACACACACACACACACACACACACACACACACACAAGCATCTGGGAGAGAGTAAGAACTCAAAAGTTCCGATTTCTTTCTCTTCTCTTCAGAAACACGGAGATGGGAGGGATAAGAAAAGCTGGCCTGTGATACATAGTAGATCTGAAAGGGTGGCTCTTCCAGTATGGTCCCAGGACCAGCAGCACTGACATGAGCAGTGAGCCCATTAGAAATACAAGTTCATGCTGTGGGCCCCAGCTCACCCCACCGAATCAGAATCTCTGGGACAAGCTCAGGAAGCTATGTTTTAATAGGCTTTCCAGGTGTTTTGTTAAGAACATTAAAGTCTGAGAACTATGGATCTAGCAGTACGAAGTATCTCCATGCAGCATCTTCTTGGGACTCCGTGGCTCACATTCTAACCCTTGCTTACTTCTCCTTCCTGGTGGTCACCCAGCTCCTTCAACTGCCCAGCTGTGTAGATTGAACTTTCGGCTTCACTGGCTCCCTTCCCAGACCACAGCTGGTTGCTACCCATCCTGGTGACAATGTGGTAACTGTCACGTCACCACCCTGTACACAGCACCACCCTGTACACAGACAGACATCTAGAAGGGCCTCGTATCCACCCAGGCTATACCATGCCCTCATGGGCAGGCGGGCCTATGCACACTCAGACCCAAAGTGAGCCTTCCCCATTCCATCCTGAATTAGTATTCTGCCAAATCCATGGTACTTGGCATGGAAGAACTCCCAAGAACTCTGAATTTCCTATATCTCACTTTTAAGGCTTTTCTTGGAATTGCCAAGTCAACTGAGGAAGGTCCGACAAAACTAGCTGTTCTGCTTACTGTAACTGGGTCCACACCCACACCCACTTTCACTGCCCCAACTGCAGAAAGCGCTCACCCGTAACCCACCAGTGGACAGACCACCAGTGTTCTAGAGGCAGCTCATGATACTTAATATCTTTACAATCACTCTGTCCCAAATCAAGACAAAGGGAGTATCAGTCCTGCAAATAAATATGGTGGACACTTGCCTGAGGTGTTCAAACTAGCAGTTACTGGCCTGGGCTGAGAGCATTCACCAGTTAAGGAAGAAGGTCCATCATCTGCGATTTCCAGGTCCTGGTAATCTATGTCTTACTTCCTCGGATTCACTGGAATGGTGTCCTGTCAAAGTATAGTTCTACCAATACCCAAGGCTCATTAGAATGGACCCGTGGCCCAATCTGTTTGGGCACAAGAGACGAGCTCTCTTCCAGCAGACACTCACCAGCTCCATCGGAACCCACTCAGTGTGAGAGCCCAGACGCAGACGGAACAGAAGACAGAGACAGCATCCTGGCAGTGAATTGTCCCAGGCGTCTCTGAAATATAAGCCGCTCCAATTGCTCCCTTGGCGGAGTCTGGAGAAGTCACGAGCCGAAACTGGTACTAAGACTTTCCTGCAGTCGATGAAATACCCAACCAGGAGCTCAATCCCTACGGGTATCATAAGTACTTAAAGAACTCAGACCAAAACCTCAAAACCTGGGGCACCGTGTGTATCTCTGACAGGGGAATTCAGAGAAATGGACTCAACAAATATGACAATCTGAGTTATATTTTTAATTCAGTTCAGATTAGAAAATTGTCCTGTTTCACCCTATTTGTTCCAGAAATAATCTATCAATTTATAGTCTCACTACTGCTATGTGCTTATATTTTCCTGCATTATGTTCAGCACACCAAGTATAAGGATGTTTTTAAGGCTTTCTCAATTTCAAAAGAGGAGAATTGGTTTTATTACTCCTGTATCTTTTTTTTTTTTTTTAAGTTTATTTACTTTGCGAGAGCACATGTGCGAGCAGGGGAGGGGCAGAGAAGAGAGAGAGGCAGAGAGAGAGGGAGGAGAGAGAATCCCAAGCAGGCTCCACATTGCCAGGACAGAGCCTGATACGGGGCTCACACTCATGAACTGTGAGATAATGACCTGAGCTGAAGTAAAGAGTTGGACGCTTAACCGACTGAGCCACCGAGGTGCCCCTCATGTATCTTTGATTGCTTAAAAAATTAAAACATTTTTTTACTTTTTCACAAAATTGGACATATGTCTTTCTTCTTTGTAGAGATCATTTCTTTAAGCAAACTGCTGCAAGGCAATTTTGATAAACATGCACTTTTTACTTACGCTGTTCAGACACTATTGAGAACGGGGCGGGGGGGAAGCAGCAAAACTTGAAACAAAACACCTTGATAAACAATCTTAAGTAAGCATTATGGCAAAACAAAAATATCGAAAAGCAGTTCTGTAGCTTAAACAGGATAAATTTAGGGGGTGGAGAAAAGAACATCAACTGATCTGATGCTTTATTTCACCCAGACCTAGAAAGCCTGTCTAAGGTCTTTCAGCTTAGACTGCATTTCCCCTGGCCCTTCATTCTAACACTCTTCCTACCATCTCATGACCTCAGCTCAAATCCCTGAAGGAAATGGGAGTCTTTGCAGTACAAGGTAAATGGCTGTCACTGCCACAGTGATTGTAGTACACTTATGGACAAGAAATACCACTCATACAGTAGGAGAAAGCCCGCTGCACATCACAGCAGACTTCTGTTCCTTCAGCTGCTTATATTAGCACTGTTTCTCTCCCTTTGAGGGAAGCCCACATGCCCCTCCCATGGGGCTATGGCTACAACCTCTATGACCACCCCACTCCTTAGGAAGCATGTGACTATGATGGACCAATCATATTCGGTTATCTACCATGACTACTATATACATTATAATTTCAATATCACAAAGTACACATAAAAATAAATTAGACAATAATATGCAAACAAACATTACTTTTAAAAACTGGTTATATGGATAATTATTTTGAAATTCTTCTTTAATACTGCTGATCTATCAGGGCACCTGGGTGGTTCAGTCGGTTAAGCATGCGACTTCAGCTGAGATCGTGATCTCATGGTTTGTGAGTTCGAGCCCCACGCAGGGCTCTGTGTGGACAGCTCAGAGCCTGGAGCCTGCTTCAGGTTCTGGGTCTCTCCTCTTTCTGCCCCTCCCCCATTCGCACTCTCTCTCTCTCTCTCTCTCAAAAATAAACATTAAAAAAAATTTTTTTTAATACTGCTGATCTATCATCTTTTCAACAATAATAGAAAATAAGTATGCCAGATGTGTTCAAAAAAGCTTAGAAATAAATATTGCCTGGAATTTTTTAATTTATCTGAAAGTCATTTACAATCATGGCCGATGAGGCAGTAGTGATCCTAAGTGTTTTATTAAGAACGCACATTTAACCCCTGAAAAAAGCCTCGGAGGGACCCAATAGAGAAAACTGCCCCAGGGCTACTTGGCAGCGCCCAGTGCCAGGATGAGAGCCACACTCTCAACGGCCAGGCCGTGGGCTTCTCAACCATGGGGCTAAATTCATTAAACCTTTAACGAAGCACACAAAATGCGATGAGCACACCACTATCTTGCCTATGGCCATGCTTCCCTGGGTTGGGATTTTTGGATTCAGATTTCATCAGCTAAATAAACCAAAGCTGACCAGTACCTAGATAGACAGGAAAAGTAAAGTGGCTTTTAGGTCCTAGATGTTACTCAGGGGACACGGTTTCCAATTCAAAAATAGTAACATTTGTTTGTAATTCTTTTCTGATGACAACGCAGTCTGTACATGCAATGGATAGCATTCCATGTACAATCAGCATCATGAAACAAATCTTGTCCTGTTATAAACAGTACAGAAACAACGGAAGCCAGAATAATCTCTTACTAGTAAGACATATCATGAATGAGTAATGACATCTGGGATCATACATTTTCTCTCTACAAAAATTTCAATTAGTCCTGGCAGCCACGGCCTTAATTATTACTTTCAAATATTAATTTTAACCTTCAAAGAATGATTTAGCAATACTCCAAAATTATGAATTAATGCCAAGCAGTTTTCTTCACCAAAGTACATTTCAGGACTAATCTACTAATAAAACTCTCACTAAATTTGTAAATTTTTTTCAATTTGCAATTGAAATACAAAAACTGGAGACTAAATTAAACAAAAAAGTTTCACAGTAAACAGTCATGACTTATTCAAGTCATATTTCATCAGATGATTACGTTACATTATTATCTCTGTAACCACTTCAACACTGACACTCACATCAGAGGAAAAGACCCCTGATTCGGATTAATGGAATACCTAAAAACTAAAGTAATAAATGAATTAACCAACTATTTAAAGGAAACTTGACTTTGTTACTTTCAAATATTACATAACCCAAACTAGGGAAAGGACTTATTCAGAATTTCTGAGGCTGTGCCAATGGCATGTCCACTGTTCCCATTCACACGGGATTCTGAAGCCTAGGTGCCTGAAGAAGATACTTGAGAACAGTTTATTCTCATTTCCTTCTTTATGTCTCTGGATCCATTACCTTGATTTCATATTCACTAGCAGTTTGGCATTCCTGTTAAGAAAGAGTTCATGCTAAGAACATAAACCCTGTACAAAATCATGACTGCACTCAAAATGTGTACCATTTTTAATTTTATGAAAAACTTTCAGTATGTTTCATTTGCTATCCTAGAAATGCAAGTGAACATAAATCTTGCCTGGAAAAATGCTTTTATATTATTAAAAATGCACGCAATGGAAAGAATGATCTCCAGGGTCTGCTGTTTCATAGATGACTCCCAATTATCCAAAGAAGTTCATATATACCTAACAGAGTTAGCAAGCAAGTTCATCCCTAAGACGACTCTAATGAATTAGTAATGACCTCCTGGAGCACGGTGTTGAGGATTCTGAGGCAGCAGAGAGCCAAGGCCAGGATGCGAGTGATGGGTGTACACCTGGCTTGAATCACCTATACCCACTATTAATAAATACTCAATGACAGCCAAGTTCATTTTAATACCAATTCAATAAAAAATAATTTAAGAAGAAACTTAGCCTGTAAAAGTGAGTGTCACATTAGGAATTCCAAAACCAGAGAAAAGTGATTTGGGGAAAAAGCTGGTGGCTACACCTTCTACCTGATGATTCAATTCTGACAGTGAAGGGTGAGTTTCACTGCTCATTCTTGACTGTGGACTGGCTTTTCTGAGGCTTCCCTTTATACCGCCATTCTGGGGGTGGAAATGCATTTTCTTGGTTTTTACTGTAGACAGAGTGTATGGAAGGAAGCTGAACATTCTTGAGCGTTGCTTTACAGGATGCCAAAGAGTAAAACCACCCAGCCCACAGCCCAACCCCTTCAGGGACCATGAGCCTGCTGTTGCACCTGAGTCCGAGCCCACAGCACATGGCTCTACTCCACAGCTTTTCATTCGGTTGCAGGCCAGGCCCTGTACCTGGGGGCAAGGGTCTTCAAATCCACAAAGCGGACAGGGCATTTACGTTAGTTAAATATTAAAATAAGCACAAATAATAATATTATTTGAAGACTATAAGGCTGGCATGAATCCTTAGAAGAAAACAAGAGATGACCAAAAAAGTTCCCTTTATGGAATGATCAGCACACACACACACGCACGCACGCACGCACACGCACTCACACGCATATACCCTTTGGGTTCAATTTTCTTTGCATTAAGAACAGTTTAGCAGAAAACTTAGAGAAACACAATATTACTCTATTAGCATACAGACACTGAGGAGTGAGTCGGAAAAAATAAGCTACCTTGATTTTCAGAGGAGAGACGGGAGGCAAGCTGATGCCTGTAACAACTGAGCTTCCCACAAGGGTATGTCTGGGCATTGTGTTTACTGCAGTTATGCCCGGACCATAATGACGGCGCTGACAGCAATACTGCACACTTACAGGGCATTCCGGGGCAACAGGACCCCAGACCAGGGGGCATTGCCCTTACACAACAGGCCCAGCACACTTCAACTAGCGTATTTCATCCCCCCTGTCCAAAATGCTGGCCTCGGACACCGTTCCCTGGCTCACACTCTTCCCGTCCTATCCCTTTTCTAATATTCTCTGCAGACCAACCTCACTCACCTTCCCAGCACATAGGCATCTGCTGTGGACTTCCTTGTTACCCTCTACTAGAGAAGGCCCACGGTGAAGGCAGGGCCTTCTGATCGTACACTTTGCACTGTATTATCAGAGCCAGGGCCTGGCATACAGCAGGACAGTTACATGTTTGTTAAATGAATGACTACTGCACTGCATCTATTTATTCAACATGGCAGAGATGTACACCTGCATAATTACATATACCCCCCCAGCACACAGAAAGAGGTACCCTGGGGGTCTCCACAGCGTGCCACTGTCTGCCTTATTTTAGTAAAACAATACCATTTTGCTATCTACAGAAATGTCAAATACTTTGGGGTGCCTGGGTGGTTCAGTCCCCAACTCCTTTTTTTTTTTTAATGTTTACTTATTTTTGAGAGAGAGAGAGCCAGAGCACGAGCAGGGGAGGAACAGAGAGAGAAGGAGATGAGAATCAAGCAGGCTCCAGGCTCTGAGCTGTCAGCACAGAGCCCAACTCAGGGCTCAAACCCACGAGCCATGAGATCCTTACCTGAGCTGAAGCCAGATACTCAACCAACTGAGCCACCCAGGCACCCCAAGCATCCAACTCTTGATGTGGGCTCAAGTCATGATCTCCTGGTTCATGAGTTTGAGTCCCATGTCAGTCAGGCTCGGTGCTGATAGCATGGAGCCTGCTTGGGATTCTCTCTCTCCCTCTCTCTGCCCCTCCCCTTCTCTGTCTCTGTCTCTTCCAAAATAAATAAACTTAAAAAAAAAAAAGAAATGTCCGATACTTTGAAATAAGCTCATTGGTGACAGCAATGTGAATCTAACCACTCTGGTGATAACTTAAAAAACAAACCCTGACACCTACTAGAAGAGAGCAGAGAACCCAGTTAGTCCTGGAAGATGCTCTATTTGTTCCTTGGGGTGGCGGCAGGATGCTACCGACTCAACTGTGTCCCCTCAAAACTCACATGTGGAAGCCATTACCAGCACTGTGGTTATATATGCAGAGGGGATCTTCAGAAGTTAATTAAGGTTAAATGACCTCATAAGGATGGGGCACTCCTCTGATAGAGCTGGTGGCCCAGAGCGAGGACTCTTTCTCTGTCCGTGTGCACTCATGGAAAAAGGCCGTGTGCGGACACAATGAGAAGGTGGCCTCCGTGACCCACGAGGAGAGCCCTCACTAGAAATCCAACTGGCAGCATCTTGATCTTGGACTTCCAGCCTCCAGAACTGTGAGAAAATAAGTATCTGTCACTGAAGCCACCTAGCTTATGTATGATATTTTCTTGTGGCAGCCCAAGCTAATACGTAGGGGACGGAAACCCTTTACAAACCTGCTCCTCCTCCTCTGTCAAGTGCTCCCCAGCGGGCTCCCCACAAACCTCTCCCGTCCTCACAGAGGAGCTCTTTCGGGAGGATTTCCCTGCTTCAGTAACACAAGTCAGCAGTACTGGAAAGGTTCCACTGCTATCTCTGTGCCTTTCTCCAGGCCTCCGTAAACCTAAAAATCAGCTTCATAGGGTTGTGGTGAAGATTTCATGAACCTACAGTAAATGTTCAGAGCAGTGTGTAGCTGAGTAAATGCTACATAATATTGGCAAATATTGTTAGGAGTATCGAATGTTACTCCCAAAATAACACTGTGCAGTGAGTACCACCAGCATCCTCATTTCAGGAAACTGAGGCACAGAGAGGTCACAATTATTAAGTTAGAGGAGCCAAGATCTGAAATCAAGCAGTCTTACTTTGGGCTCTAGGCTCTTAACTCAGTGACTGGTCCAGAATGAAAACCATAAAAGTGACTGCTTTTATCACTAAGGTCATACTACAATATTGGTTTAAAAAAAGCAAAAGTGGGCACAGATCAAGAGAGTAACTTATTTTTTCTTTCCAGTGCTATTCCTATAAGGGCTCAGCAATCATTTCATCTAATAGTAATGCCATAATTCTATCTGCTTATTAAAAAAGAATGCTTCCATATGTATGCTAAAAAATAGCTCTTATCTCAATATATACTTGAAAGCATTGAAAAGTTCCAAGTTAATAGTTCATATTTTGACTCCATATGAATCAATACCTTCCCACTAATAACAATGAAGCAAATCTGTCTTTGTCTTTCTCTGTTTATTGCCAGCACTTAGCTACTGTCCCTCAGCAATGGTCTCAAATCCGTGTACAAAATATTCATTGCGGTAACTGCCTGTAGAATACACATTCTTTTCAAGCTCACATGTAATGCTCACTGAAACAACAATGTGACAGGCCATAAACCAAGTTCCAAAAGAGTCGAAAGACGAGCAGTATACATATGTATACATATATCCTCTGACACCAGTTCAATTGTATCAGAAATCGAAATCAGTAACAAGTCTTAGTTGTTTGGAAAATGAGCTACAGGTAAAAGAAAAAAATAGCTAAAAATTACAAAATTCATAAAACAATAATAAAGAAAACCCTGCATGTAAAAATATGTAATTCAAGTAAAACACCATGTACTTAGTTTATTATAAAGCAAGTGCAATTTTTATTTTTTCTATTAAAAAAAATGTTTATTTTGAGAGAGAGAGTGCACAAGGGAGGGGCAGAGAGAGAAGGAGGGAGAGAATTCCAAGCAGACTCCATGCTATCAGTATGAAGCGTGATTTGGGGTTCAAACTCACAAACTGTGAGATCATGACCTGAGCTGAAATCAAGAGTCGGATGCTTAGCCAACTGAGCCACTCAGGCGTCCCTACCAACTGCAATTTTAAAGAGAAAAGACCAAGGGGCGCCTGGGTGGCTCGCTAGGTTAAGCGTCTGACTCTTGGGTTCGGTTCAGGTCATAATCTCATAGTTCATGGGATCGAGCCCTGCATCGGGCTCTGCACCGACAGTGCAGAGTCTGCTTAGGATTCTGACCATTCTCTCTGTCTCATACTCACTGTGTCTCTCTGTCTCTTGAAATAAACATTAAAAAAGAGAGAGAGAAAAAAATACTAAAATTTAATATGTTAAACATCCCTTCTAAGAAGTCTTAAAAAGTCAATAAAATCAATCCAAAGTAGAAGTATGTTAATAACTGGTATAGAAAGCAAGTGAACAATGTCAAGGTCAAAACTCATTTCTTTAAAAAGAACAGTGAAATTGACTAATCTCTAACAAAGACAGATAAAGAAAAAAGAGTGAAATACAAATAGCACAAATGAAGAGGAGGCAATTCCGATGCCACAAAGATTACACAACCATATGCTATGAATTTATTATGAATTACTTCGTGCTAACAAATGTGGACATATGGATGAAATGAACAAATTCCTCAAAAGAACGGAGGTCAAAAATAAACGGAGGGGCGCCTGGCTGGCTCAGTCAGAAAAGCATGTGATTCTTGATCTTGGGGTCATGAGTTTGAGCCCCATGTTGGTGTAGAGATTACTTAAATAAATAAATTTTAAAAAAAAACTAAAGAGTTTCATAAACATTAAAGAAACTGTATCAGCAGTTAAAATGTTACACCTGTATGATTTTATAGGCTTGTTCAACCAAGAAGTCAAGAATAGAATAAAGAGAATATTACGTCAACTATTCAAGAATATCAAAAAAGTAAACACATTACTCAACTTATTTTATCATGGTGCACAGCCTTAATACCTAAGTTTGACAAGAAAAGAATGAGGAAGGACAACTGTGGGTTGAGTTCACTTAAAAACAGAAACACAAAACATAAAATAATAGAACATTTAATTGGCATTAAGACATAACATTTCAAATATTTTCACATCTCTAAAACCACAATACATTCTACAATCTATAATCATCATTAGCCATATAAAAAAAATAAAGAAAATTTAACATTCTTGAAATAGGAATGCATCTTACATAAACAGCTTTTTAGATTTGGAAAATAACAAGTACTGGCAAATAAAACTCTGAAAAATAATTCATAACCGACTTAAGTTCATCCCAGGAATGCAAGGTTGGCTTAACATTAAAATATCAACTAATTCATTTAATGAAATTTGTGCCATTCATCAGAAAGAAAAAAAAAAAGCACTTGGTTATCTCAAAAAGAACAGAAAACCTTTTGATAAAATTCAACATCATTTAAAAAAACAACTCTTAGCTTGCTAGGAATAGGTGGGAACTTCCTTAACCTGATAAAGGTGTCCACAAAATACCTATTTACACTGAAAGCATTTCCTGTAAGATTTACAGCAAAACAAAGATCCCCATTATTACTACTTGAATTCAACACTGTATTGCAAATCTAAGCTAGTACTGTATGGCAAGAAAAAGGGGGGAAAAAGGATTAAGGATAAGAAAGAACAAGAATGTCGTTATTTGCAAATGTAGTCACTGTCTTCATACAAATAGCCTAGGAGACCTTCCCTACCAAATACTGAAATTTATTCTAGAACTGAACAGCAATATAAAACCAGACCAACCCACACAAAGACTGACACTTCACGTACAGAAACCGAGCTGGAGGAGGTACCACGGCTGCTCAGTGGGAAAAGTTGGATGTTTGGATACAGAGTGCTGTGGTGAGAAGTCAGACCCACAGGGGGAAAAGTGAAACTGGCCTCACCCTACATCCCATACTCAAAAACCAAGTCGTAGGGATTTGAAGACCCACATGTGAAAGGCAAATCACTAATGCTTTGCAAAGATAATAGAGCAGAATGCCTTATGACCTCAGGATTCAAGACACAGGTTTCTTGAACAGGAAACAGGCACAATCAGGAAAAAAAAAAAGACAGACAGATCTGACTATATTAAGAACTACTATTCACAAAGAACTCCATAAAGAGAGTAAAAAATAGGCCATAAACTAGAAGATACCCACAACGCATATAACTCACAAGGATGTGTTTCTAAAATATATACAGAACTCTTAAGAATCCATAGAAAACTAACAAACCAATAAAAAAATGAGCAATCAAAAAAAAAAAAAAAAGCTCCCATCCCCCAGAAATTTCTAGGAAGAGGAAACTAAATGGCCTCTCTACATAATATATTCAACCACAGAGATCCCAATTGAAACCTACCCAGTGAAAAAAGCTTTAGAAGTCAAATTCAAGTGTTGCCAAGAATGTAGATAAATGGGAAATGTCACTTACTGATGGAGTGCAAGGTGCTTTACAAAAAAATTTTCTTTTGAAAAGTTGACTTTGCCTAGTAAGGTGCACATGCAACTGTCCAACCCAACAAATCCAGCCCTAGATACACACTCCTGGGAGTCCCCCGTGTACGTGCCCCTGCAGAGCCGTGTAAGAAACGCCGGGAGCAGCACTGTCCCTGACAGGGTAAAACCGGATCTGGACCAAATGTCCGGCGGCTGTGTCTCTAGAACAGAAGACTACAGAGCAAGAGTGGTAAATGAGTAACAGTCATGGACATGGATAAACACAAAGTTTTAATTGTGTTGACCTTAATGTGTTCTTTTTATAATCAGCTATTTTTAATTGACCCGCAATTAAACTGGTATTTTGCAGAGTGTTCAGTCTGTGAATTTTAGCAAATATATTGATTAGCTCTGCCACCACCATGATGAGAATGCAGGACACTTCCAACACACTGATAAACTCCCTCATTTGATCTCTTTGTAGTTACAGGGTCCTTTACCCACCCCACCGCCAAACCCTGGCAAACACTGCTTTGTTCTCTAGTGCTATAAATTTATCTTTATATTTGTTAAAGTTTATTCATTTATTATTTATGAGAGAGAGAGAGAGAGAGGAGGACAAGCAAAGGAGGGACAGAGAGACGGGGAGACACAGATTCCGAAGCAGGCTCCAGGCTCTGAGCTGTCAGTGCAGAGCCCAATGCAAAGCTCGAACTCAAGGCTGTGAGATCATGATCTGAGCTGAAGTTGGACACTTAACTGACTGAGCCACCCAACCACCCCTAAACTGATCTTTTTGAGGATCTCCTATCCATGGAATCCTACAGTCTGTAACCTTTTGAGACCCAAGTCTTTCGCTCAGTAAGATGTCTGAGATTCAGCCAGTCTCTTGCCTTCATTTTTGCTGCTGAGCGGTGTTCACACACCCACTGAAGAACATTGGGTATTTGCAGGTAGGGGGCATTTAGACCAGAGCTGCTAGAAACATTCATGTACAGGTTCTGGAGTAAATGTAAGTTTTACTTCTCTAGAAAACATATGGAGAATTGGGATTGTTGGGTCATATGTTAAGTTGTATGTAACTTTACAACAAGCTAGACAATTTTTTTTCCAGAATTTTTTTCCATTCCACAGTCCATCAGCAACCCATGAGAGTACCAGGCACTTCACATCCTCATCAGCACTCGCTATTGTCACCATTTTTTTCATTTTAGCCTTTTTAATAGGCAGGCAGTGGTAACAGCACTGTGGTTTTAATTTGCATTTCCCCAAAAGCTAATGATGCTGCGTATCTTTTCATTCTCTTATTTACCATTTGTATATCCTCTTGGTGGCACGTCTATTCAAACCTTTTAAGCAATTTTTCAAGTTTTTATTTAAATTCCAGTTAACATACAGCATTAATATTAGTTTCAGGCATACAATATAGTGACTTAACACTTTCATACCACATCACCTGGTCCTCATCACGACAAGTGCCCGCCTTAATTCCCATCCCCTCTTTCCCCCACCCCCACCCCCTCCTCTCTGGTGACCATCAGTGTGTTCTCTGTAGTTAGAGTCTGCTTCTTGGTTTGCCTGTTTTTTTCCCCCTTTGCTAGTTTGTTTCTTAGATTCTACATATGAGTGAAATCACACAGTATTTGTCTTTCTCTGACTGACTTATATAGCCTAGCATAAGACTCTCTAGCCCCATCCATGTTGTTGCAAATGACAATATTTCATTCTTTTTCATGGCTGAGTAATTAATATTCTATTATATCCAGACATCACATCTTCTTTATCCATTCATCAGTTGATGGACACTTGGGCTCTTTCTACAATTTGACAATGCTGCTATAAACATCAGAGTGCATGTATACCTCTGAATTAGTATTTTTGTATTCTTTGGGTAAACATCTAGTAGTGCAATTGCCAGATTGTAGCGTAGCGCTATTTTTAACTATTTGAGGAAGCTCCAGACTGTTTTCTATAGTGGCTGCACCAGTGTGCATTCCCACCACCGGTGCAAAAGGGCTCCCCTTTCTCCACATCCTCACCAGCACCTGCTGTTTCTTGTTGATTTTAGGCATTCTGACAGAGGTGAGGTGATAACTCACTGTGGTTTTGGTCTGCATGTCCCTGATGATTGGTGATGTTGAGTATCTTTTCATGTGTCTGTTGGCCATCTGTATATCTTCTTTGGAAAAATGCCTATTCATGTCTTCTGCCAATTTTTTAATTGGTTATTTGTTTTTTGAATAATAACCCTTTAACACGTATGTCATTTGTAAATATCTTCTCCCATTCCATAGTCATCTTTTAGTTTTGTTAATTGTTCCCTTTGCTGTTCAGAAGCTCTTTATTTTCATGAAGTCCCAGTAATTTACTTTTGCTCTTTTTCCCTTGCCACAGGAGACATATCTAGAAAGAAGTTGCTATAGCCAGTGACAAAGAAGTTACCGCCTGTATTCTCTTCTGGTATTTCTATGGTTTCAGATCTCACATTTAAGGTCTTTAATCCATTTCGAATTGTGTTTTGTGTCTTCTATAAGAAAGTGGTCCAGTTTCATTCTTTTACATGTAGCTGTCCAGTTTTCCCAGTGCCATTTGTAGAAGAGACTTTTTTCCCATTGGATATTCTTTCCTGCCTTGTCAAAGATTAATTTTTTAGTATATGTGCTGCCGAAGCGAGCACCTTGTCAAAGATTAATTGACAGTATAGTTACAGGTTCATTTCTGGGTTTTCTATTCTGTTCCACTGATCTGTATGTCTATTTTTGTACCAGTACCATACTATTTTGATTACTACAGCCTTGTAATATAACTTGAAGTCTAGAATTGTGGTGCTTTCAGTTTTGCTTTTCTTTTCAAGATTACTTTTTGCTATTCAGGGTCTTTTATGGTTCCATACAAATTTTAGGATTGTTTGTTCCAGTTACATAAAAAATGCAGTTGGTATTTTGCTAGAGAGTGCATTAAATGTGTACATTGCTTTGGGTAGTATAGACATTCTAACAATATTTGTTCTTCCAATCCATGAGCATGGAATATCTTTCCATTTCTTTGTGTCATTTTCAATTTCTGTCATCAGTGTTTTATAGTTTTCAGAGAACAGGTCTATCACCTCTTTAGTTAGGTGTATTCCTAGGTATCTCAATGTTTTTGGTGCAGTTGTAAATGGAATGATTTCTTAATCTCTGCTGCTTTCTTGCTGATGTATAAAAATGCAACAGATTTCTGTACATTGACTTTGTATCCTGCGACTTTACTGAATGTGTTATCAGTTCTAGCAGTTTTTTGGTGGAATCTTACAAGTTTTCCATATAGAGTATCATGTCATTTGCAAATAGTGAGAGATTTACTTCTTCCATGCTGATTGGAATGACTTTTATTTCTTGTTGTTGTCTGATAGCTGGCTAGGGCTTCCAGCACTATGCTGAATAACAGTGGTGAGGGTAGACATCTGTCTTACTCCTGACCCTAGAGGAAAAGCTCTCCAATTTTCCACATTGAGGATGTGGGTTTTTCATATAGGTTTTCTTTTGGACATTTTTAAATTGGATTTTATGTTTCCAATAGTTGAGTTTTGAGAATATATAAAATATAGTCAGATATGTGATTTGCAAATATTTTCTCCAAATCTGGAGGTTGCTTTTTCTTTTTCTTTTCTTTTTCTTTTAAGGACTTTAGTTTTAACTAATCTCCACACCTAATGTGGGGTTTGAATTTACAACCCCGAGATCAAGAATCACACGTTCCACCACCAACTGAGCCAGCAGGCACCCCCTTTAATTTGATTTTTCATTGTCTTAAAAACATCTTTCACAGAAGTGCTTAATTTTGTTGAAGTCTAAGCTACGTTCTTTTCTGTGAATCATGTATTTGGTATCATGTCTAAAACTTTGCCTAACAGAAGGTCATGAAAAGTTTCTCTGATACTTTCTCTAAAATTTTCATTTAAAATTTTACATTTACATATATGATCTATTTTGAGTTTACTCCTGTATAGAATGTTAAGTTTACATGCAGGTTTATTTTTTTGCATAGATATTCAATTGTTCTAATTTTATTTGTTGGGGGAAAAGGTATCTTTTCTTCATCAAACTGCATTTGAGCCTCTTTCAAAAATCAATTGCCCATATTTGTGTGCTTATCTCTGGATTCTCTATTACATCCCATTGATCTACACATCTGCCCTCCATGGATATCACACTGTCTTAATGACTGGTGGTTAATCTTATATGTCGACTTGGCTCAGCCACAGTACCCAGACATTTGGTCAAGCCTGAGTCTAGATGTCACTGTGAAGGTACTTTCTGGAAGAAATTAACATTAGATGTTAAGGCCTTAAAAGGAAAAAAAAAAAAAAAAAAAGATGGATCCCAGAAGAGGAGATTCTGCGTACAGACTCCCCTCAGACTCCAGCTACACCAACTCTTCCCTGGGGCTTCGGCTGCTAGCCTCCCCTGCAGACTGTGGACTCACCAGCTTCCGCAATCGTGTGGGCCGATTCCTGGAACAGATCTCCTCCCAGCGGTTTCTCTGGTGAACCCTGGCTACTACAGTTCTTAGAGCTTCACAGAAAGTCTTCTCACTGGACAGTGTGATTCCTCCAAGCTTATGCTTCTTTGGCAAAATTCTTTTTTCTAGCTCCTTTACCTCTTCATCAATTTCAGAATCAGCTTGTGTCTATCTAGAAAAACGAAGCCTGTTGAGATTTTTACTGGAATTGAGTTTACTCAATTTGAGAAGAGTGGATGGATGTCCTTACTATTTCGTCTTCCAGTAGATGACCACGTCTCCCCATTCATTGAGGTGTTCCTTGAAATCCTCCACTGGCATTTTAGCACTTTAAAGACAGCAGTTTTGTGGACCTCAGGTGTTGTAACAATACTGTTTTCATTTAGGTTTCAAATGTTCTATAGCCAGTTGATAAAAGCACTGTTGTCATGTATACACACACTGCACCTTCGAGGAGGCAAAGCAGAATTCCCCACTCCCTCAGTGAGGGCTACACGTGGCGATTTCCTTCCCCACAGGCCAGCAGGGGGAGGGGGATGGAAGAGGTAACTCTCTAGGAAAAAAAAGAAAAAACCCTGAAAGACACTACCTCAGCCAAATTAAAGGCCACATCAACAATGATAAATCTTACAGAAGCACTTGTGGTAAAGGCGGGAGATGACAGGTTAGGGGCCAATGATCCATGAGGCTAACTGAAAGTGTGACTGAACTTGAAGACTGCAGAGCTTCAGTTTCATCTGTATTCCCTGTGTTCCTAGAAAAAGTGCCCTCAACCCTAGAAGGCATGCTGTAAATATCAACCAGCAGGTACTGAGACGAGATGCCTGTCTCCTTGTGATCAATGAAGTCAGTAACATCTTCTTCACGGCGTTGAGATATACTACAATAGAGCCCATGAGGTGCTGTCCTTAGCATCTGCACAGGTCAACAACCTTTACTACAACCCCCAATACCGACTACTACAAGGGGAAGATTATATGAAGCACAATTTTCCTTACAGCACTATGTGCGAAACTTTCCAAAATATGATCATTCAGTAAGGGCTTTCAAAAGAAAAAAAAGAAAGCTCATTTGTCACCAGAGCATTTAAACCTATAACATTTTGGCTCAAACTCAGATGCATACAATGATTACATATAAGAGCTTTACTGGGAGAGGAAACCCTATTTCTTGGCACCACTTGCAAACTCGAACACCTTTGTTGAAGGTATTCCAAAAGCAAACCCTGTATTCCCACCAGCCCTGCTCCGCCAGGCTCCTCTTGATACAAGATGAGAACGTACACTTCAGTTGGAGACTGCGGTAAGGGAAAACGTCTCAGATTTAACAGAAGAAAAAGCAAACGTAGAGGTGCTTGGCTAGTCTCGGTCAGTAGAGCTGACTCTTGATCTTGGAGTCATGAGTTCAAGCACCACACAGAACATAGAGCTTACTTAAAAAGAAAAATAAGTACACTAACAAAAAGCAAATGTAGAGTAAAAACTTTTCTCCCATTGGATGCCACAGGAACTGGGGAACTTTTACCGGAAGTCAGACTAACAGACAAAAAGTCAGCCCCCACTAAAAGAGAAGGCAGCTTTTCTTCTGTTCTCTTTTTGCAAATTAGATTTCCACTTGGTGTTAGCAAGTCTCAAAGAAAAACTAGGACTTTCGATCTTGATTTCTCTAGATTAGCCTCAGTCTTCAGGAGGCTGGGCCATCAAACCCTCAATGACTCTTTACACAACCTCCATTTACACTACTCTTTCACTGTCGCTTGTGTGTGTGTATGTATTCCCATGCACTGTGCACGCGTGTGTGCACGCACACACACATCTATGCATCTCCAATAAGTTTTTTGGGTTTATGTGTGATTTCATATGTTAACCTCTCAGCATACAGACCTCACTTTGTGATGCAGGATCCCAAAATGATCAGCCTTTGATCATTTCCAGTCTTCTCGCTCCCCATAAACCCTTCCAGGCTTAACCCAGGACACCATGGTTGATACAGAGTCCGACTTCGGCTCAGGTCATGATCTTGCAGTTCGTGGGTTCGAGCCCCACGTCAGGCTCTGTGCTGACAGCCAGCTCAGAGCCTGGAGCTGCTTCGGATTCTGTGTCTCCTCTCTGCCCCTCCCCACTCTCACTCTGTCTCTCTCTCTCAAAAATAAATAAACCTTAAAAAATAAATAAATAAATAATCAACAGATCCTTCTGCTGTTTAACACTAAATCTCTCTGGTATACAGCCACTTAAACTCTCTTTCCATCACCACTATTTTTCTTTAAGAAAAATTATTGACATACCATTGACATACAACATTCTGTTAGTTTCAGGTCTACAACACAGTGACTCAACAACTCTACACATCACTCGGTGCTCACCACAGTAAGTGCAGTTGCCATCTGTTACTATACAATGTGCTTACAATATTATTGACTACATTCCCTATGCCATACTTCTCATCTCCGTGACTTACTTATTTTATAACTGGAACTCTGTACCTCTTAAGCCCCTTCACCTATTTCGCCCTCACTCCCACCCACCTCCCCTCTGGCAACCACCAAGTTGTTCTCTGTATTTGTTTGTTTGTTTTTTTCACTTTTTCATGTGTTCATCTGTTTTGTTTTCTAGATCCCACATATAAGTGAAATTATATGGCATTTGTCCCTCTATCTTATTTCACTTAATACCCTCAAAGTCCATCTATGCTGTCACAAATGGCCAGATTTCATTCTCTTTTATGGCTGAATAAAATTCCATTTATATATCCACATCTTCTTGATCTATTCATCAATGAATGGATACTTAGGTTGCTTTGACATCTTGACTATTGTAAATAATGATGCAATAAACACAGCACTACAAATATCTCTTCAAATTAGCGTTTTCACTATTTCTGGATAAATACCCAGGAGTGAAATTACTGGATCTCATGGTATCTCTGTTTTTAATTTTTTGAGGAACCTCCATACCATTTTCCACAGTGGCGTCACCAGTTTACCATCAACAATGCACAAGGGTTCCTTTTCTCCACATCCTTGCCAACTCTTCTTATTTCTTGTCTTTGTTATGCTAGTCATTCTGACAGGTGTGAGGTGATATCTCACTGTGGTTTGATTTGCATTTCCCTGTTGATGAGTGATACTGAGCATCCTTTCATGTGTCGTTTGGCCATCTGTATGTCTTCTTTGGAAATATGTCTTTCAAGTTCTCTCCCCTTTTTTTAATTAGATTGCTGGTGATTTTTGGTGCTGAGTATAAGTTCTTTATATTTTTCGGATATTAATCCTTTATCAGATATATCACTTACAAATATCTTCTCCCATTCAGTAGGTTGCCTTTTTGTTCTGTTGAGCGTTTCTTTTGCTATGCAAAAGCTTTTTATTTTGGTGCAGTCCCAATAGTTTATTTTTGCCTTTGTTTCCCTTGTCTACAAGGACATATCCATAAATATGTCTTTACTAAGGCGATGCTCAAGCGATCACTGCCTGTGTTTTCTTTTAGAAATTTTAGGGTTTCAGGCCTCACATTTATGGTTTGGTCCCCACTGTATATTCTGGCCTCCTTTGTTGTAGACCAGCTGATCACATAAGCTCCACCCCCACTATTTGAATCGAGGCCACATCACCTCCCGCCTGAAATATTAACGGCTTACTCGTTATCTTCTACCTCTGCAATACTGCGCTGATTAGACGTACTGGAGTTAGATATATAGTTGCAACAGAATCCCATGCAGCCATAAGAAAGAATGAAATAGGTTGGAGAGGTCATCGCAAAGGCCTAGCTGCTGACTGACCCGTGAACTGGACCTGGGCATCAGAGGCTCCTGACCGCCTCCCCTGTTCTTCGAAAGTAGGCTCGGCTTGCCTTACCCGCTCCCAGAGGTTGCTCGGCAGACAGTGCCTTGCGACAGTGATGCGATGCTGATGACACCTGAACCCAAGCAGGGCCTCCAAACAGACCTCCGCTGTCTGGGGGGCAGGCACAGGGACCCACCTGTCCTGCCACCACCCAAGCAAGCCATGCATGACAGTTCCCTCTGCTCGTTACAACCACCACTGACGCCCGGAGCGCCGGCGTTGTTCTCCGGGGTCTCCTCGCCTTCCACAAGGGGAGGCCAGTGTCAGAGGACACCTGGGAGCTCCTGAGGGCTGCGGGCCAACTCACCGCCATGGAACGGGGTCTAAAACATGTTAACCGAGAAAAGGAACATATGCCAAACAGTCTGTATAGCATTTTGCTATTTGCGTAAAAAAGAGGGAGAAAACTAAATCGCCGTCTATGCGCCTATCCGTGCCCAAGCTCCTGTGGAAGGCCACGCAGGACGTGAGGCTACAGGTGTCTGCAGCGAAGGGAACCGGAGCGGGGAAGGCCCTTTGCTGCCTTTGAAGATCCAATTATGTGATTGCTTCACCTATTCAGAGAACACATAAAATTAAAAGGAAAGAAAAATACCTGGCTGTCAGGATAAACCACCAAGACCTTGACCTAGCCCCTGCCTAACTCCCCAGTCTCGTATCAAGCCTATCTCTCTCTCTCTCTCATATGCTCACCTGTGTACACGCACGCACGCACATACACACACACGGATCCCTTCTGGTCCATCTAAGCCATCAAGTTTCTCCCCCCATCAAGTTTCTACACATGTGCTTTCCTCTGTCCCCAAAAGAGTCTCATCCCACTCCTTTCTAGCTAACTCCACTTATCCTTCTAGTAAGGATAGTTCTCTAGTTCAGCAGCACATCCTCAGATCCCCTGGAAAGGGTCCCTGACTCCCAGAGTAGGTTGAGGGCCACACAGCACACTGCCATTACATTCTGTACTTCTCTTCTTAATATCATGATATTTAAAGCAAAACTCTTCTTCTCCATCTGTTTACTCAACTAGCCTCCCAACAACACAGGGACTGTGTGGCTGGGTCTGTCTTCCAGACCAGGCGGGAAGAAATCTGGAGCTCTCAAGGTATAGAAAAGTGCCCCCATGTGACTCAAATGTGTGTTCATGGGGAGAAGGGGAGGAGCCTTGTTAGGAATCTGGGAAAGACAGTCTGGCACCATGTACTCTGATATTAGTCAAATAAATAAACACGTGGATGGGGTACCTGAATGACTCAGTAGGTTCAGCAACCAACTCTTGATTTCAGCTCAGGTCATGATCCCAGCATGGTGGGATCGAGCCCCACATCAGGCACTGCACTGAGCATGGAGCTGCTTGGGATTCTCTCTCTCTCTCTCTCTCTCTCTCTCCCTTTGCCCCTCTCCCCACCCTTGTGCACGCGCGCGCGCGCTCTCTCTCTCTCTCAAATAAAATTTAAATACACACATACATACATACATACATATGTGGACAAAGGAAGAGGTCTGGGCTTGGATCCATCCGGTACACCTGCTGGCTGGGTCACCTCCAGCAGAGATGAACCTTTCTAAACCTTCCATATCAAATGGAAACAGTCCCATCTGCCACTCAGAGCCGTTGTGAAGGGGAAAACAAGGTACCGGAGGGTCAAGCACACAACCAGCGCCCTGTGGAACCCAAGGAACGAGTGCAGCACCCACGGGAAGCAATGAGCACACCCAACGCCTTAGAGCCTAAAAGATGGCTCTGCCACAAGGAAGAAAAGATACACCTTTTACTTAGCATAAAAACCAAGACTCACAGAAATAAAACATTTCTAAGAAAGGCATTTAGGAATAGAGATGTTACAGCAAACAGGACAGCAGTGGTAGAGGCTGCAGCAGCATATACTTAGCCCCCACCCCCACCCCAAGAAGAGCTGAAAGGTGGGGGGAAAGGCCAGAGACAAAGGCATGACGGCCAGCACTCTGGTGAAAGGGCAGCGGGGGCAAGGCCCTAATCCTGAATTCAAGGGTTCTCCTGCCACGACCACAGGGTGAGGTCTACATGAAAGCCAAAGGCATGGATTCTAACCTTCTCTAGTGCAAGGTGCAGGACGGTGAGACTACAAATGGTTAAGCTACGGGCAATGAGAAAAAGAACATCTGCACAGTACCTGCAAACATACACACACAAATATTTGATGGGTTGGTACAAACGGATTCATCTAAGCCGTGTACTATCAAGACTTAGAAAGCGCAGCTAGGGGCACCTGGGTGGCTTAGTCGGTTAAGCGGCCGACTTTCGCTTAGGTCGTGATCTCGCGGTTCGTGGGTTCGAGCCCCGCGTCGGGCTCTGTGCTGACTGCCTGCTCAGAGCCTGGAGCCTGCTTCGGTCTGTGACTCCCTCTCTCTCTGACCCTCCCCTGCTCACGCTGTCTCTCTCTCTCTCCTAGAAATAAATAAAACATTAAAAAAAATTAAAAAAAAAAAAAAAAGCGCAGCTATACAAATTCGCGGCGTCGGCAATGATGAGAAACATACCACCTTGTAAGCAGCCCATCCCATTCCCCAAGAAAGAAGCAGAACTAGATTGTGGCTCATTATAAAGGGAGAAAGACGCATGTCTTCCTGTGGTTGCATGCACTGGCCCAGGCTCTCCCACAGATGAGGTTTAATCTTTCTTTCACATGACAGACCTTCAAATACTTGAAGATTCTTTTAAATAGACGACCATATGTTTCCACTCACCCTGGATAATCCCAGTTTACGCCCATCATCCCAGCGTAATGATTAACACTGACCTGTTTCACTCTCAAAAAGTCCTGCGTTAGACAACAAAATTATACGATCACCCAGTTATGAGACACCTCCCTGCGCCCTGAAATACTCTCTTCTCCACACTAAGCATTCGCCTTTTCGCCAACCGGCCTCCTGTGACACAATTCCTATGCCACCCCACCCCCTAAGCCCTTAGCTCTGAAGGGGCTCCACGGGACTGACATTCCTAAACCAGATATAATATTCAAAATATAGTTCCTCACAGGAAAAATGAGTCTTTATTCCTCTGGCCATATAAGGACACTTTAACATCTTCAGAAACAAGATCACACTCTTTAATTATGTTAAACCCAAGTTACCAATTAAAACTTTTAAGTCATTTCCCCTTATGTTTCCATCAGGCAATACTGTACTTATACAATAGGTTTTCAGATCCTTCTACAAGGCCGTACATCGTTGCATTAGATTTCACTGAGTTCATTACTTTACTCAAATCCACAATGCATTATGATGCATTGATCTTCTCCCGCTTTATGCTATATACTGATCTGATATCACTCCCCTAAGACACTGATACAAAAGACTGAACTCAGAGTTACTGTCGAAATCCTAGAACACCCAGTCAATTCAAGAAGTACAGCTTCTGTGCGTGCCAAGCAGTGTGGCCGGTGGTGGTGATGCTACGGCCACAAGGTGCATCGCCCCTACCAACACAGAATTTTGAAAAACACTAATTTTTAAAGAGTTCAAAGAAGACCCAATCAAAAACCCAAGTGGGGACGGGGTCAAAGATCAAGGTGAAGAACAAGGAGGGGGTGTCTTTTAGCCAGAGCCAAGGAAAGAAGTGTCTGGGGAAGAAGCGTCGCAGAAGACCTTGCACCTGCCTGGTGGAAATGAGAGAGGTACAAGCATCACCAGGAGGTACCTGGTACAAGAGGGAAAGGGGTGCCGGGCCCCGAAGAGGTGAAATAATGATGAGAACATGTATTACTGATGAGTTTAAGATTAAATATATAAAATAATTTCTTTAAAAAAAAAAAAAGACTAGACACGGGGCACTTGGGTGGCTCAGTAGGTTAAGAGCCCCACTTAGGCTCAGGTCATGATCTCACTGTTTGTCAGTTCAAGCCCTGCGTCAGGCTCACTGCTGACAGCTCAGGGCCTGGAGCCTGGAGCCTGGAGCCTGGAGCCTGCTTCAGATTCTGTGTCTCCCTCTCTCTCTGCTCCTCCCCTGCTCATGCTCTGTCTCTCTCTCTCTCTCAAATATAAAAAATAAAACAAAAAAAATTTTTTAAAGACTAGACAAAAATAGAAGAATATTTTCATAATCTTCACATAGAGAAGGACTTTATAGGCATTTGATGAAACCCAAAAGCATAAGGGAAAAGACGGAAATTTCATCAAATAAAGATTCAAAACATTAAATACCATAAAACTCCATAACATCTATATGGAAAAAATATATAAAATATAGCACATTAACAAATGGCTATCTGCTATGTATTTAAATAAGGACTCTTATAGATTATAAGGGAAAAAAACATTTAAATATGAGAAAACCATTTTCCAAGGGAGCTATCCAATCTAACAATTAAAGAAGGTTTCCCACCCCTTCCTCCACCCCATCAGATCAGGAAAGACAGGTGGACAGGAGGCCCCAGAATCAGCAAAGCTGTGAGGGAGGAAGCATCCTCAAACACTGCAGGCAGGAATGAACACACATTGTGAGGGCAGCACTGAAAATAGCTATGAAAAGTATAAATGTACAGAGACGGCCATTTCACACGGAGAAATGCATCCTACAAAAGGACCCTGCACGCTGAAAGGGTCAGAATTTAAGTACCCACAGGACAGTAATAGCTTATTGACCACAATGATAATAAACAGGCACATAAAAATAGGGAGTCATGGAAGGCTCGCCTTACATTATGATGAGGAATAAAAGTGGGGGGAATGGGAAAGACAGAAAATCAACATTCTAGAATCTATAAAGAAGGAGCAGGCAACAGTGTGGGCATCGGTGGATGCTAATCTTGGGAGTTCTGAAGAGGAACAGGGCTTTTTATGTTCTCACAGTGTCTCCCCACAGACTGCTTGTTAGCTACAAGGTAGAAAACAGTAAATAGTTTCTCAGCACCCCGCTGTCTGGATGGTGTCTGGCGAGCTGGCAATGAGAGGAGCTCACAGGAGACTGAGAAGACACAAGTGAAGAAACAAGTGGAAAAACAAGACAACACCTCAACTAAGTGATCAACTCAGCATGACCATGACCATGACCGAGAGGAACAGGTCTCCACGCGCCCCTGCTATGACGCATGAAAAGGACACAACATGGCACAAGGTGATACTATACTGTGCCCAGGACGTATAGCCAAGAATCTAACCGCAGAATAGCATCGGAAAGACCCAAACTGAGGAACATGTTCTAAAACAACTGACCTGTAGCCTTCAGAAATGTCAGGGCCATAAAGGGCTGATGACCCGTATTCCAGATTAAAGGAAACTAAAGAGACGTGACAACCAAATGCAATGCTTGGCTCTGATCCCTACGCTGACAGCGGGAAGGACATCACGGGAGAAACTGACAAAACTGCTGTATCGACAGTAGATGAGAGAGTAAGGCACCGATTTCCTGAATCTTGAAACTATACTGAGGGATAAGAAAACAACTTTGTTCTTTAACACGCATACTCTGAAGTAACATGGGGGGAAAGAGACAAGTGTACGCAAAGTCTCAGACGGTTTGGAAAACAAAGTTCTACCTAAATTTTCAAAATAGAGCAGGGGCACTTGGGTGGCTCAGTCGGTTAAGCGTCTGACTTCGGCTCAGGTCATGATCTCACGGTTCGTGGGTTCGAGCCCCATGTCGGGCTCTGTGCTGACAGCTAGCTCAGGCCTGGAGCCTGTTTCAGATTCTGTATCTCCCTCTCTCTGACCCTCCCCTGCTCACACTGTCTCTCTCTCTCTCTCTCTCTCAGAAATAAATAAAACATTAAAAAATATTTTTAGAAAAAGAGAGCAAAAGAGAAAATCATAAAGCAAAGGCAGCAAAAACGTTCACAATAACTGGTGAGCCTGAAGAAAGGGTAAGACAGAATCCTCTGTGCTATTTTTACATTGTTTATGTAAGATTAAAATAATTTCAAAACAAAAGATTTAAATTTATTTGTTTTAATGTTTATTTTTTATTTTTGAGAGAGAGAGCATGAGCAGGGGACAGGCAGAGAGACAGGGACATAGGACCCGAAGTGGGCTCTGTGCTGACAGCGCGGAGTCCACTGTAGGGTTCAAACCCACAAACCTAGAGATCATGACCCGAGCCTAAGATGGACCCTTAACAGAATGAGCTATCCAGGCACCTGTAAAAGATTTAAATTTTAAAAAGTGCAAACCATTGTGCATGTAAAGACAGTCGCTGCGGTACCATTTACAAGAGCAAAAACCTGGAAAAAATCCCAATGCCCATCAATAGAAACGTAAATACTCCGAGTAAATAAAAAGGTTCTATACAATGCTGTTAATTAAAGCTTGCACTGATGCTATCTGAACTAACAGAAAAAGATATGTCAGATATTAAGTGAAAAGCTCAAGCTATAAACTGTGTCTAATATCCCATCTTGTTTACAAAAAGTAAATATGTCAGCACACACATTTTTTTTTAGAAAAGGGGACAAAAATATAACATACTGCTAAGGATGTAGCCTCTTTCAAGTTGGAACTGACTGAGACTCCACTGTTTAATAATATATCCAGTTAAGGAGGAAGCTGCTACTACAAATGAACAGGAAAATGAGACCAGGATTCTTTGGTTGTTTTCTTGGTAGTTTGTTTTTAAGTAGTCCGGCATCAGTCGCGTCATTTTCTGAGAAGATGCCCAATAAATACCTGTTGACGGTTGAACATGGAAGAATTATTTCAAGAAGATGAGCAATTAAAAGAAAAGAAACATCAGGGTATTCCAAAGGTTCTTGGGTCGTTTTTAGCCATGGACCCTAAGATCAAAAGGATCCATGATCTCCTTGAATGCCCCTTTGACAGTGTTGCACTAAGTCTTCAAAATACATGGAAATAAAAGACAATTGTATATTACAACCCTACATCGTTAGTAGCAAATCAGATTTAATTCTCACACACAAAAATGCATATCCATTCATCATAAAATCCCTAAAAAACAAAGAGAAAATCAGATCCCAAAAGCATTTGTTAATTTACTTAGGCATACAGACAAAATGACAACTCTTCTGTATTTGTGGGTAATACAAATACAGCAAAGGTATTTAGGCAAGGAAAAAAAAAGACTATTACAACAGTAAAGCAATGGATTAAAACAGAGAAATTGACTACTGGGCTGTCCCAACCACATTTACCGTAAACTATCCCTACGAGGTCTCGTTGTACCTGAGCCATGACCTTCTATGTAGAGAGCAGACAGAATGGAATGTCCATTGTTCTCGTGTGCTGTCACAGGAAGGAATATAGATTTATAGCTCCTGAGAGAGAGTATGATGTCGTGCATAAGAAGAAGCTAGACCTCAGAAACATCAGAGTAACATTTAGATTCAGTTGTCTTTCGAGGCAAAAAAAAAAAAAAAAAAAAAAAGTTAGTAACAAACTCATGAGATGGAGGCTCTAATATTTCTGTCATATCTCACTGAGAATCTGACAAAGGAAATATTTATGGAGAATTTTTTTAGTTCCTCTCATATAAAGTGCTATACAAGGCAAATAGGAATTTCAGAAGTGATCCATGAAATAAATTCTCTTCGATCTATTAAGCTGACCCCCAAAACTGGTAATAAAAGGATACTTCACAAAACTTTCAATTCCCATGAAACTGTGGAGGGTCGGTGAAAGTGGCCAACAGTTGCAAACAGAAAGTTCTTGAATAAAACGCTTCTTAATATAGCAAGTATTTCATTTGTAATAAATTTCAAATGCCTACCACTGAACCAGGTAGTGAAGAGAATTGAAAAGCATAAGCTTTGCCCCCTCCCGTCAAGGAATATGAAAATCAGCGTCACTGGGGAGGCCAGAAATCCCAGTGAGGTAGTCAAATGGCACGCATGATGAGGTACCACATGCCTAAGCACCTCAATTAACAGAACCCGAGAACTCATCCATGGAATCATTCATGAGTCAGCAAACACTTATGAAGAGCCTAAAACATGCCAGACACCATACTTAGCAATGAGCACACAACAGGGAAAAATAACAGCAACACGAATAATAATAACACTAGCTATTTACTGATGGATGTCTGTTCAGCAGACCATATACTTAAATGCTCTAAATTATCTCATTTAATCTCCCCCAACAACCCTATGAGATCAGCGTTCTAGAGTATCCCCTTTTTTCACATTAAACAATGAGGCTCTGAGAAGTTGAACCACACAGATCTGGTTTTATTTCAGGCCTTCCTCACAAGTTCACTCAACTCTCGAACTTCAGTTTCCTTACTCTATAAAATGATTACATTCGAAGGATTAAATAAATGATATACTTACAAAGGCACCAAAACAAAGTTAAGAGTCCATCAGATTCCAAATCCCACATTCTAGAACTGCAATACTACGTGAAGGGCCATGGGTGAGGTTACAAAAGTTTTCTGCTGCAAGTAAAAGCTCTGGGTCTGAAGCTGGTTCAAACCAGAAGAAATCATGGATTCCACCTGCCGAAACGACAGTGGACACTCTCCGGCTCACTGTTTCAGTGCCTCAGTGTAAGGACCTCGCCACCATCCATCTCCGCTCCCCCATCTGCTGGCGGCAAGTCGGACACCACAGCTCCCGGCGAAACCCCAAGGAGAAGAACAAGCCCCACCTCGTCTTCCCTTCCAGCCTCGCCCCAGCCTCCAGCGGACTGCCCCTGACCTTGCACCAGCCACGCGCCCATTCCTGACCACGTCCTCCACAACTGGCATACGCTAAGTACCTGAGACGGGATGGAATTAGCAGGTGTATTTAAAGAGACTGAAGACGGAAAGTACCTCCCAATGAACCTGCAGGACATGGGTCACAAGGAGGAGGAACGGGAGGACTCCAAGCAGGGAGAGTGGAGAGCCCACATGACAAACGCGTCTGTTCACTGGAGAGTGAAAACCCCACTCAGACTAGAGAACTGTGGACCATACTCGGAGGGAAGTCTGAGGCGCAGGGAGCCGGGGAGTCACGTAACTACGTGTCAGCACCCCCTAAGCCACTAAATTTAGAGGTAGCTTGTTACACAGCAATAAATAACCGACAGACCAAATACACACACACACACACATCCCTGCGCCTAATTCAAAATGCAACTAATCTCAGAGTGTAGTAAATAACACAGTTTTGGTACAACATTCTGCTTCCTTTTCCAAATTATCTCCCCATTCTCACACATAACTAAAAATAAACTAGTGTGAGCATATATAGGCCTTAGAGATTTTCCAAATTATTCTTCCTATTCACTCAACCAGGTTTGATGTAAAAGCTAAACTATCCTGGGGTGAATGGGTGGCTCAGTCAGTTGATAGCCCAACTTCGGCTCACGTCATGATCTCACCGTTTGTGGGTTCAAGCCCTCGGTCGGGCTCTGTGCTGACAGCTCAGAGCCTAGAGCCTGCTTCGGCTTCTTTGTCTCCTTCTCTCTTCCTGCTCTGCTCTTGCTTGTGCCTGCTTGCTCTCTCTCTCTCAAAAATAAATAAATTTTAAAAAAAAATTTTTTTAAACTAATCTATCCCTTGACCTGAAAATACAATAATATATAAGTCCTGGGAAGTTCTAAGGAAATTGCTTCCACTTCATCTACAATAGCTCCTCTGCCACTCCTAAGAAACCTCTAGCTTTAGGAGCCCTGAAAATGACAAGAGTGGACAGGAAGACATTGCGTGTCTACCACCAAGTCCCACTGTGAGGAGCACCACGATGCCTGCCGGGCTGGGCAGAACGCAGGTCAGCAGGGCACCTGCCAGCCTTCTCTGCCGGGACAGGAGCCTGGAGGACTCAGCTGAGAAACAAGCTACCCGCAGCAGATCCTCACTCCAGAACGTGTGATCCCGGAAGAGCAGGACCGGCGTCATCTGTCACTCCAATCCAGAACAAGGACTGGTTCTCACCCGGTTCTGGCCAGCAGTGGACAGAAGCTACCTGGGTACCTCATCAGGGGACAAGATGACGGCGTCCCAGCTTCTCAGAGGACGAGCAGGCTCACAGAGATGGTCTCTGCAGAAGTAGGAAAGGTGGGCAGGTGGGGGAACCAGACAGGGCTGGGACTGGAGGGGGGCAGGCCAGGGCCGTCCCAGGGCACGAAACTCGAGGCCCCCCTCTCGGCATCGCGCCACGCAACTGCTGACCCCAAACCTGCACCAGCACAGGGTCAGCAGTTCCTTAGGTCCCGTGTCCGAGGCCTCGCCCGGGAGGTGCCGGCCTCAGCCAGGTCCAGCCCCGCACGTGACCGACGCCAACACTTCCCATCTCGCCAATGTGAGCGCTCATGACACAGTGGTAAAGGCCTCGCCGTTGAGAAGGTGGGAGGTCACTCCTCTCCTCTCATCTGGAGGGAAGAGCATGAGAAGCAGCATGAGTTCTGCTGGAAACGCTGAAGACACCTGCAGACAGAGGCAATTCAAGCAAGAAGTGCACTGAATCTTCCACTTTGGGGTTCAAAACATTCCTAAGAAAGCATACTAAGCTGAGAATGAAAAGTTTTCCGTAGGCCTAACGTTATGTGGGGTTGGGAGGGAGCAAGGAAGTAGACAATATCATGACATTTGAGATCTAATATTGTAGGAAACAAAACCAACATAAATATCTTTCATTTTAATTTTCTTTCGCAAGTGAACGTAGAGGCAGCTACCTTAGGTCAAACAACCATGTGATCAAAGGGAAGGAGTCATCATATTTTTCACTCACAGTAGCAGTAATTTCCAGGTTTTTAGCACTCATTTTTTTAAAAGGACAACAAACTTACTTAAAATGTTTTAATTATGAAAATAGTGCTTTACAGACCATCACGGCTACGATACCAAACCAGGACAGTCATCGGGGAGGACCCATGCGCAGCTAAAACCATCTGTCAGATAACCCGAGTTTGGCATACGCAGGCAGGTCCCGTGGCGCCCCTGGATGGGAGTCATCTGAAAACAACTGGCAAAATTGAGTGCGCCGGCACCTTCGTTCCGTGGAAAATACCTTGTTCTACGTAAGATCCTCCAGCCCTGAGCTATCAGGGGAGTGAAGGCAACTGAAAGAAAAGACTGCAGTTCTACACCAGCCATACCCCTCCCCCCCAATGCCCCCCACACATTAAAAGCAGCCCTGATAGCACCATGTCACCTCCTAACCCCAGGCATGGATGCAGCACTGGGGACACTTCCTGCACTTGGGATCATCTCTTTGGCTGCATGACACATCAGAAAAACTTAGCATGTTAGTCATTTCTATGCTTCTCTGGAAAAACTCCAAGTCACCAATGATTCTAAATTCTGACATAAAGAGGAATTCAAAACTGAGGACTGCTGAATAAACATACACTAACGACGAAATCAACGTGTCAGAAGCTCTGATACAATTAAAGCAGGAAAATGTTTTCCTTGACTCTCTTAAGGTCCCTGCATGGGCCTAAAAACTAAACTGACAAAGACAGGGGTGCCTGGGTAGCTCAGTTGGTTAAGTGTCTGACTTTGGCTCAGGTCATGGTCTCGTGGTTCCTGAGTTCGAGCCCCACATCCAGCTCTGTGCTAACAGCTCAGAGCCTGGATCCTGCTTTGGATTCTAGGTCCCCCTCTCTCTCTCTGCCCCTCCCTGCTTGTCCTCTGTCTGTCTCTGTCTCTCTCTCTCTGTCAAAAGTAAATAACATTAAAAAAATAAATTTTTAACTGCTAATACTGATAAATAATAATGAGAATAAATTAAGCAATCTCAAGAAACTATCAAAAAAATGAAAAACAAAGCAAAAGGAAGGAATAAAGATAAAAGCAAAAAGTACTAAATTAGAAAAGAGTAGTTAATAAGAATAAATTCAACAGCTGGTTACTTTAAGAAGAAACACCCAAATAGCTAAGCAATTAGCTAACCTAAACTAGGGGAAAAAATGAAAAAGCACAAAAACACAGAGTAATAAATGGGAACAGGAAAACCACCACAGATATAGTAGAAAGTAAAAGAACATTAAGGGATTATCTTGTCCAATAAATTTGAAACTGATGATTTTCCAGGAAAATATAAATACTGAACTGATCCCTGAAGACAGGGACAAAAACCTAATCAGCCATATAGATATGAAAACAGTTATGCAGGGGCGCCTAGGTGGCTTAGTCGGTTAAGCGTACGACTTTCGCTTAGGTCATGATCTTGCGGTTCGTGGGTTCGAGCCCTGCATCGGGCTCTGTGCTGGCTGCCAGCTCGGAGCCTGGAGCCTGTTTCAGTCTGTGACTCCCTCTCTCTCTGACCCTCCCCTGCTCACGCTGTCTCTCTCTCTCTCGTCTAGAAATAAATAAAACATTAAAAAAAAAAAAAACAGTTATGCAAGAACTAACCCTTCAGGAGAAGTATGAGATCGAATATATACAGTAAGTAGCAAATGTGAACTCTACCACACGGCAGGGAACACAAAATTCCAGGGAACACGCTACAATGAACTTGAACTGCTCCACGGAAAAGAAAGAAACTTTCATATTCTTTCTAGGAAGTCAATGTAACATTGAAACCAAAATCTAATAAAGGGAGCATCAAAAGAGGAAGAAAAAAATGAGACGACTCTCATGAATACTAATGTACAAATCCTAAACAAATGATTAGAAAACAGAATCCAGCAACACACTTTTGAAATGACTGCATGGGCTTTATATCAAAATTCAAAATTAATTAATAAAATTCATTAGTTAATAAAAGTCACTTTATTATTAGCTTAAAGCACAAAATATCTTGGGGCGCCTGGGTGGCTTAGTCGGTTAAGCGTACGACTTTCGCTTAGGTCATGATCTCGCGGTTCGTGGGTTCGAGCCCCGCGTCGGGCTCTGTGCTGACTGCCAGCTCAGAGCCTGGAGCCTGTTTCAGAGTCTGTCACTCCCTCTCTCTCTGACCCTCCCCTGCTCACGCTGTCTCTCTCTCTCTCTCCTAGAAATAAATAAAACATTAAAAAAAAAATTTAAAAAAAAAGCACAAAATATCTTTATGCAGTGAAAAGGCATGTGGAAAAATTCAAAATGCATATTTTGAATATCAAAGTCTATCAAAAAATACAGAGACAAATGAACATCAGGTGTACGACACCAAGATTTAAGGATCGATATGTTGCCAGTCTTGCCTTCAGATTTAAACATATAAAGAATATGGGTATCTTTGAGGACAGACCCCCAGATACCCTTCCGTCTCCAGAGACAATTACTATCCTAATGTCAGGATGGGTCATTTCTGTTTTTATACCTTGACCACATACATACGTATCCACAAATGATATATATATATAGTTTTGTGGGTTTTTAAAAAAATTTATACAAACTATATATATATATATATATATATATACACATAAACTACATAAATTATATATATATACACATAAACTACATAAATTATATATATATACATATATATATATATATATATACTTCTGAAACTTGCTTTTTTCTGTAAACACTGTCATCAAGATTTATCTATGTTGATATATGAAGTAAGATTCTAGCTCATTTATTTTCACTGCGGTATAGCATTCTATCATATAACTAAACCATAAAAGTTGTTTATTACGATCCCCTATTGATGAACATTTGGATTGTCGCCAACTTTCTGCTTTTTCAAATTACGCTACAGTGAACTTGCTAGTGCATACGTGCAAGTGCTCCTCCAGGGCCTGCAAATGGAAGCCTGGACTTATAGGAGCACAAATGCTGAGGCACACATACACTGCCACTTGTTCTCCTTAGTGGTATTATCGGCTCACATTTCTTTCTTTCTTTTTTTTTTAAACGTTTGTTTATTTGAGAGAGAGAGAGAGGAAGGAAGGAGCAGAGAGAGAGAGGGAGACACAGAATCCGAAGCAAGCCCCAGGCTCCAAGCTCTCAGTGCAGAGCCCAACCCGGGCTCAAACTCATGGACTGTGAGATCATGACCTGAGCTGAAGTCGGATGCTCAATCGACTGAGCCACCAAGCGCCCTGGCTCCCATTTCTATCAGCAGAGATGAAAGCTCCTATAGCCCCACATCATCTCCATACTTGATGTTATCAGGCTTCTTAATTTTAGTAAATCTGATGAAAATGAGATGGTAGTTCGTTGGAATTTTACTTCGTGCTTCTCTGATTACTAATGAAATCAAGATTTTTCCATAGATTTGGGGCACCTGGGTGGTTCAGTCGGTTGAACATCTGACTTTGGCTCAGGTCATGATCTCACAGTTTGTGGGTTCATGCCCCACGTTGGGCTCTGTGCTGACAGCTCAGAGCCTGGAGCCTGCTTCAGATTCTGTGTTTCCCTCTCTCTCTGTCCCTCCTCTACTTGTGCTCTGTCTCTCTCTCTCTCTCTCAAAAATAAATAAACATTAAAAAAATTTTTTAAAAAGATTTCTCCATACATTCATTGATGAGTCTGTTTTCTTTTTCTGAGAGCTGGCTATGGCCTTTTACTCCATTTTCTTCTGTGTTCTCACTTACTGAATAATAGATGTTTATTCATTTAGAATACTAACTTCCAGGGTGCCTGGGTGACTGTCAGTTGAGCTTTCGACTTCATGATCTCACAGTCCGTGAGTTCAAACCCCGCGTCGGGCTCTGTGCTGACAGCTTAGAGCCTGGGGCCTGCTTCAGATTCTGTGTCTCCCCCCGCCTCCCCCGCTGCCCCTCCCCAACTCACGCTCTGTCTCGCTCTCTCTCAAATATAAATGTTAAAAAAAATGTTTAGGGGCGCCTGGGTGGCTTAGTCGGTTAAGCGTCCGACTTTCGCTTAGGTCATGATCTCGCGGTTCGTGGGTTCGAGCCCCGCGTCGGGCTCTGTGCTGACAGCCAGCTCAGAGCCTGGAGCCTGTTTCAGACTGTGACTCCCTCTCTCTCTGACCCTCCCCTGCTCACGCTGTCTCTCTCTCTCTCCTAGAAATAAATAAAACATTAAAAATTAAAAAAAAAATGTTTAAAAAAGTACTAACTTTCTATGGTTATATGCAACACTGTCCCCCCCACCCTTCTTTTAACAAAGTCTTTTAACTTTGTGACTTTTGCCATGTCAAGTTTTTTTCTGCAGTCAGATGTTATGAACCTTTTCCTAAACAGTCTGGACTTCTTAATTCCCGCTACTGAGTCACACAGACACCCACCTACCTATAATTTTCTAGGAGCTTAAAACCTATTTTTCCACATTGATTTTCCACATTAATCAATCTCAAATTTCTGTGTACAGGAAAGCACAGGAATCCAAATTGGATTTTTTGATATGGATAGCCTACTGGGCCAGCACCTTTTCTTGAATAATCCATTTCTGCCTACTGATTTCACAATTTGCCTAATATAAAATAAAGTCTACAAATCAGTAATAGCAATGATCCAGCAAAAAAAAAAAGAAAGAAAGAAAGAATATGAAGACTTGGGGTGCCTGGCTGGCTCCGTCAGTGAAGTGTGCGACTCTTGGTTTTAGGGTTGTAAGTTCAAGTCCCACGTTGGGGGTAGAGATAACTTAAAAGTAAAATCTTTATATATATATAAAGACTTGGTTCACAGAAGAGGAAAAAATCAATGGCTTTTAAGTAAGTGACAAAATGTTCTATCTCACTCATAATAGGTAGAAAATGCTATTTCACTGTCATTTTAATTTCCATCTCACTTATCAGTAAAAAATACCAAATGTTTTGAAGCATAATGCTTGACAAAGGTGTGGGGGAAAAATCACCAACTAGAAAGTTGCCAGGGGGGTAGAAACAGGTACAGCCCCCGCGGACAGCAGGCTGGAGCAACCTACCATAATTGTAAGTGCAAATCCGATGACCCAGCCCTTTCACTTCTAGAAATTCACCTGCATTAAAGAAACTTACACACATTAGTGTGTCAGCGAAGCCCTGTTGGAATAGGAAAACAAAAACTGGGAGGAACTTCAATGTCCGTCAAGGAAGCGTTGGCTCAAAAAGGTTCAGTACACTCACAAAACAGAGCATTAAGAGGCAGGTTATATGCAACAGCACAGAATAGGTTCTAAGACCCACCAAGAGGAAATTTGTATCAAAAAATGAAAAGCTAAGATGTATGGAGAACCATACACGTGCGCATACAGGCTTATGTAAAGAATGTCTCTGGAAGAATATACAAGAAACTGGGAATAGATGCCTCCCTTTGGGGAGAGAAATGGGATACCAAGAGGGCTGAGAAGGAGGCTGACTTTTCACTATATTTTTGTTCTTGAACTTTGTAACATGTAACTTACCTATTCAAGACATGAGAAAATTTTTAAAATAAAGGGAAAAACTGCTAACTGACCCTGACTTGCTAACATAATGGGGGATCTCCCACATCTCACTAGGAGGGGAAAGTAGATTTCATTTAGCCCCTGAAGACCGAACCGCAATAACAGTTGGAATTGCAGAGCCCGGGAAGGAGAGCAAAGATCGGGCAGATCACAGAATTTTTCGTGTAAACGAATAAAGAAGCAGACGGAGTCAGGAGGCTAACACTAAAGACTGTGAACCTATCTACCTCAAGGTGCTTTGGTAAGAAGTCAGTGAGATAAGGCATGAGGAGAGCCTCGAAGACGGCCTGGCTCTTGGTAAACACTCCATAAATGTAAGATCGTTACTATCTGATCTAGGTCACACTCAGACAGGTGTATACCAACCTCTAGTTACCATCAGGTGATAAATGTTATGCCGGGAAACATACCAAAAAGTCTTCATTCCAACCTTCAGTGAATTTATAGTTTAGCAGGAGAGACAGGAAACATGCATATATACTTATACACACATATAGTCGTTCCTGAAAGTGAAACACATTACATCTTCAGACATTTCTTGTTTTGGGTAAGTGCTAATGACCTTTAGATTTCTGAAGAGTGACAAACTAGCTTAGTGTACTGTATAAATTCAAAGCCAGTGATCACATTCTGGCTCCCTACCTTCCAGTGAAACCTGTTTTCTTATCTATAGGGAGATATTACCTATCCTGCTAAAAGTGCTGACATAAAAACAGACATACAGACCAAAGGAAGAGAAAACAAAGCCCAGAAATAAACCCTTGTGTATATGGTCAAAGGGTCTTCAATAAGGGTGCCAAGGCTACACAATGGGCAAAGGGTAGTCTCTTCAGTAAATGATGATGGGAAAACGGGACATCCACATGCAAAAGAATGAACTTGGACCCTTAGCTTACACCATATACAAAAACTAACTTAAAATGGATTAAAGATATGACCTGAAACTAAAACTCATATAAGAAAACATAGATGAAAAGATTCATGATATTGGATTTGACAATGACTTATTGGTTACAACACTAAAAGCACAGGCAACGGCACAAATAGACACAGAGGATTACATCCAACTTCAGAAGTTTGCCCAACAAAGGAAACAATCAACAGAGCAAAGAGGCAATCTATGAACTGGAAGACAGTACTTACAAACCATATATGGGATAAGGGGTTAATATCTGACATATACATAGAACTTATTCAACTCAAAAACAACAAAAAAGGCCCAATTTTAAAACAAGCAAAAGACTGGAATAGACATTTCTCCAAAGAAGATACACAAATGGCCTACACGCATATGAAGAGACGCTGGCCATCAGTAGTCACCAGGGACAAGCACAACAAAACCACAGTGAGATACCACGTCACACCCATGAGGACAGCAACTATAAATATATTAAAACAAACAAAAAACAGCAAATAACAAGTGTTGGTAAGGATGTGAAGAAATGTAAATAACTTTTTTAAAGTTTATTTATTTGCTTCAAAAGAGAGAGAGCAAGCAGGGGAAGGGCAGAGGGAGAGGGAAAGGGAGAGAATCCCAAGTAGGCTCTGCCCTGTCAGCACAGAGCCCAGTGTGGGGCTAGAACTCAAGAAATGTGAGATCATGACCTGAGCTGAAACCCAGAGTCAGATGCTCAACCAACTGAGCCACTCCGGCGCCCGAGGATGTGATGAAATTAGAACCCTTTTGTACTACTGGTGAGAACTTACAGTGGTGCAGCACCTATGGAAAGCACAATGGAAGTTCTTTAAAAAAATAAAACTAGAATCACCATATGGTCCAGCAGTCCCGCTTCTGGCTATATATCCAAAAGACTTAAAAAACAGGATCTCAAAGATATGTGCCCAGCTGTGTTCATGGCAACAATATTCACAATAGCTAAGAGACAGAAGCAACCTAAACGTCCACCACCAGACGAATGGATACATAGAACAGAATATTATTCAGCCTGAGAGAAGAACGAAATCCTGTCACGTGCAACAACATGAATGAATGAACCTTGAGGATGTTATGCTAAGTGACAGAAGGGTAAGTACTCCACGATGCCAATTCCATGAGGGATCTAAGTCAAACTCTTAGGAACTGCCAGTGGTGGGTGTCAGCTGGTGGGGGGGCGGGGTAAGGGGAGGTATTCAGTGCATATCATTTCTGTTTTGCAAGGCGAAAGGTTCTAAAGCTCTTTGTGCGTGTTTTTAACACTACTGTACTATATGCTAAAAACAAAAGACGGTAAATTTTATGTATTTTCTGACAATTTTTTAAAAAGCTATGATAATTAAATGATAATACATTTAACACACCTACCATACTCCTGGCACATTAAAGGCCCTAAATAAATAACTGGAATGCTATTATGATTACCAATTCTAAGAGCTCAACGGATGGTGGCTTATAAGAACATAACGTAGCAAAATGAAATTTCAGTCAATCATTTAACAAAGATAAGCAAAGGAGGCAAGTTGGTTTACACACACAAACACACGCATACAGACACAGCCACAGATCCAGTACACACGCTATATAGTCAAGCCCAATTATTAGGGTAAATGATTTATCAAGACTCATTGTCATCAACAGTTTTCCACAAAGAAATGAATTCCCTTCTTTTTTTTTTTTTTTTTTTTTTTTTAGCATTATCTTATTTGAGGGCTGAGCAAACTTACTGTTAAAGAGGACTGATACTAGATCATTTAGCCTTTGGGAGCACAGGGTCTCTGTCTCCCTAACTCAATTCTGCCTTTATGGTCTAAAAGTAGACAATATGTACACAGTGGGCGTGGCTGTGTTCCAATCAAACTGGATTACGGACACAAAAGTTTTAATTTTATATAATTTTCACATCATGAAATAGTCTTTTGATTTTTTTTTTCAACCACTTAAAAATGTAAAACCCTTGATTAGGTCCCAGGCCATTAAAAAACCAGATGTGGGCAGGATCTGACCTCCAGGCCACAGTTTGTCTACTGCCTGAGAACAGTCCTCACTCAAAGAGACGAAAGATATTTCATGTGTAGATGATATTCACTGCATAAAATGTAACTATTTAAACTAATTTTCTAACTAAACCAGATAACTGTATAATACTTAAACTATTTTACTTGGCAAAACTAAAATACAGAGATATTAGAAATGCTCTCTCCACAGACAACCGATTATAGACGTTGTTCTACTTCTATCTTTGGGAAACAATCATCAGCAAATATTACACATATCAACAATTTCATTGTTCTCCTCCACAATATTAGTTTTAAGAACAATAAGTAACATTAGTAAATTAATAAGTGGTTTTATTTATTCCATCTTATACCAGAGAACTTAGAGAATTTCCTGCAAAATTCAGACAAGGTAAAAATGAACAGAAATTTAGGGAATTATGATTTTAACAAACACTCTTCAGTTATAAAATACTTGAGCCTTTTCTTCCCTGTAAACGGTTTTGTTTCAGTAAGCAGAAAGTTATGTACATAATAATAAATAGGGTCCAGAAGTGATTACAGAAAATGCAGGTTTTTATCCCAATCACAGTCTTACTCCCCAGAAATGGCTGCTAATAAGGCCTTCCTTGCTCAAAACCATTCCCGTGGACAAGTACCAGAAGGCAGGGGTGTGGAGGCGTGCGTGCGCGCTTTAGCTTAGACAGAACCACAGCAGAGATGTTTTGTGTCTCAGCACCTATACGTCATTATTGGTTCACAGTATTTGACTTCTATGTGCCATGATGGTTCAATATGAATAAAGATGTTTTTTAATAAATATATACGCATTCACACACGCGCGCGCGCACACACACGTGTGCGCACACACTTTTTCAGACAGCTGACCTCGTGACCTTAAAAATTCTAAAATAACTAGTTTTCCAACTAAGTGATTCCTCACTTTCCTGTTCAAGGCCACAAAAGGAAAACCAGCTTACCTGTTTTTTTTTCTCATCTTGAAATTATTAATTAACTTAGAAGGAGTTCATCTTAAAGTAGTGAAAACATCCTTTCTATACTTGCAAAGGTACCTTTTCATCTCCACGGCTATGACGTCACCTTTGATATCTTGATAAAACCAGATATCTAGAAGATTTCCATTTCCACTGTGACTTTTTTTTTAAAAAAAACCCAGCAACAAACAAATTCAAGCTCTTTGGACAGATTGCTTAAGAACTCTAGAATTATCAGGGTGCCTGGGTGGCTTAGTCGGTTAAGCATCCGACTTTCGCTTAGGTCATGATCTCGCGGTTCGTGGGTTCGAGCCCCACGTCGGGCTCTGTGCTGACTGCCAGCTCAGAGCCTGTCGCCTGTTTCAGTCTGTGACTCCCTCTCTCTCTGACACTCCCCTGCTCACACTGTCTCTCTCTCTCTCTCCTAGAAATAAATAAAACATTAAAAAAAATTAAAAAAAAAAAGAACTCTAGAATTAGCACTGTGGACGACCATCAGGATAAAGAACTTAAAGACGGCCCTTGGAACAAGAATTGACAAGGGCGGAAAGGAAATGAACTTCGTATACAAGAAAGAGGCAGGGGCTGGGTGACTACCCGTCTGGAATACTACAGGCTCATTTTAAATTCCGACTAATCTTATTCCAGAATGTGTTTTAGGGTTAGCATGCTAACCCTCTGCTTTTAAAAACGGTATCTTAACCAAAAAAGTAAAAAGCAAAAACCCAAATTCCATTTTGAGAATTAAAAATAAGATTTCCATTTGAAACAGAAATCGCCATTTCCCAACATACAAAGCACGCGGCCGTAGAGACGCGGGCAGGAGGAAGAGCCAACACCCCTTCCTTGAGGTGGACAGCTCGGCGGGAGGTGCCGAAACCTTGAAGAAGAAAGTTCTGTTCTTTCCCTGCAAACCGTAGAAAGGACTGGCGCTTCAGAGATGGTTCTCCAGAGCGGGCTGGGCAGGGGCAGGAAAGCAGGAAGGCCAAGGGCGTCTCTTCCCGGAGCCCTGGATTCTCCGAGGAAGAAGTCAGGACACTGTAAGTCCCTAACCCGGCCATTGCCAGCCCTGCTTGCTGCCTGGGACCGGGGAGCTGGCTTCCTCGTCCGGCCGGCCAGATTCCTAGCGCCCTTCCGGAGAGCGAGCTCGGGGACATCCGTCAGGCGACACAGGCGACCGACGCTCTCCCGATTCTCATTCAAATGGGCCAACCTGAGTCCTTGACAGCCACCACTAATTTAGGTAAACACAGCTAGTTTAAACAGCACAAAGGAACGTAATCAAAAATCACACACCAGAATCAAACAGCAAGCCTAAAGCAATCACCAGGAGTCAGTGAAGTTTAGACTGCAGGAGGGTGGAAGGCAATGGAACAAACACTCTGGGACAAAAGAGGTCTTTTAAGAGGGAAATACAGTGTGGTGGGGGGGAGGGGGAGCAGCAAGGCAAAGTTCTTAAAAAAAAGAAAAAAGTTGGGAAATTTCAGATAAGTCATGGTTTTTCTATGCAAACCACTACACACAGCTTCTTTTCAGCCACAACAGTAACCGCAGTCAGAAGACCCACCGACTAAAAGGACTCAATGCCAGGCTACTCGCTGCAGCCCCGTAAAGTCTTTCCTCATTTGAATAGTATTTTAGGAATGTTTTGTCAATGTGTTGGATGATTATTGACTTCTGCATTCTTCCCTTCTCCATGATAATCATGGTCATAGGAGCGATTTATTTTATAAGTACAACAGTCACAACAGTAAATGATGGCTATTTTTTAACCTGTTAAAATTCATATATTTACTTGTCTACGTTTCTTTAAAAAGGGGAAGGTTAACTTTAACAACTGTTGCTCATAGCAACACAGGAACAAAAGATTTTTCCCATGCATAATCTAAGCATTTAATTAAAATTCACAAACTTGGGTCTCAAACCAAGTCAAAAGTAGAAATGTAAGAATACAAGATCTCCAAACAGAAGCAGATACACGATATATTGTGCATAATATTAAAAAAAAAAAAGTGCAGCAACTTGTGCTAGGGTTAAAGAATATACAAGTGACGAGATTCCTTTAGAACCATCGTTTTAGTGACGGCTATATTCTTCCAGGTAAGTAAATCAAACAAAACTCCACCACACTCCCTCTCAATTTCTATCACCTCCCATTTATGAAGGCTAGAGCTTGACTCCAAATCTAAGCAGCACAAACCAAACATGACAGAGCAATTTACAGAAAAAGATTATTTTCCCCCAAGACTGACGCTCAACCACAAAAGTCAAAGCAAAAAACAATTCCAATCAGGGTCTGTAATGTACACACTTGTGGTGAAACCAAGGTACTCTCAGACAGTGGATCGCCCAGCAGGGTTTACGTCAATGAAAGAGACAGAGCTCTAGAAAAGAATCTGGAAGAGCTGGGATTCAGCTTTATGCTTTGAAAATTCTCTATCCTTACTCATCGGTTCACCTGGAGGGGTGCAGGTAGCATAGGGCACACTTGGGAAAGTGACAATTCCACAGAAGCCTGGATTGGGAGAAGGCTGTGGTACAAGGTCAAAGGGTTTTTACAACCAGAAGGCAAGGATAAAGAGGATTTGTAGCACATGGGATCTCAGCATCTGAAGGAACTCAAAGCGTTGGAATAAGGCGGAGGCGACAAAATCAACTCAGGTTTACCTGAGTACCAAAAATGCACAAGAGATTGTGTGGGGTGTCCTGGGAGGGACCTGAATAAACAACGGCGTATGGGACTTAACCAAATAGAGCCTACCAACTTGTTCAGGAAAATTAAAAAGTCTGAAAAACTAATAGTTCAGTTTGAATGGGGAAAACACATGCACAATTAGGTTTAATACAGATGCAAAAAACAAGCGGTGGGTTTAGGGCATTCGCAGACTGCAGGCGGCTAAGCTGTTTAGGGAAGCTCCAAGTGTGGAAACTTTGCTACGTACTGGTTATGACTTCCAACCTCAAACAGGAGACCAAGGGCTCTTCTCAGCAGTTGTCAGAGGCAGAACTTGGTTGGATACACAGCTCTGGGGTCAGAGGGTCATGGGTGAGTTCTGCCACCACTGTGTAACAGTTCTGTGCCTGAGACAAGGCACATAACCTGTTCAGCTCTGGCTTCTGAAAATGGGGGCAATCACGGTACCTACCAAAGGTTTCATTGATTCGATAAATATTTATGAAGAGCTCCCACAGAACTAGGCACTGGCGTACAACAGTGAACAAGACAGACACAGTACGTACACTCATGGGGCCCAAGATGACATATGTGAAGGAGGCTCCGGTGACGGTCATAATGATGACCGGTCATCTTCGTCCTCATCATCTTTCACGTGGTGCAAAGTATAAGGGATGTGCCAATGAGGATAAATAAACCATCTATCTTAGCTGGAACAAAGTTTCACAAACAAACAAAAAACATCTGTACTGAGCCTCAGGCCTGTCCTTAGACCTGGGACCTCTTCTTTTCCTTCTCTCCCAGGGGCCTTAGCCCATTCTGCCATTTAAAATGGGGCACTTGGGTGGCGCAGTCAGTTAAGCATCAAACTTCGGCTCAGGTCATGATTTCGCAGTTCATGGGTTCGAGCCCCGTGTCAGGCTCTGTGCTGACAGCTCAGAGCCTGGAGCCTGTTTCAGATTCTGTGTCTCCCTCTCTCTCTGACCCTCCTCGGCTGGCTCGCTTGCTCGCGCTCTCTCTCTCTCTCTCAGAAATAAATAAAAACATTAAAAAAAATTTTTTTAAGTACTATCTACACCCAAATTACTATCTCAAGCTCTGAGCTGTCACCCAAACTCCAGACTCTATATCCAGCTGCCTGTCAGATATCGCCATGTGGATGTGCAGGCATCTCAGAGCTACGAACGTGAAAAAGAACTCTCAATCACTGACCCAGCCGCATACCAACTAGCTGTATTCCAGCCCTGGCCTTTCTCCATCAGTGACCAGCAAACCCTTCGCTCCTCTCCTTTCCTCATGCCTCACAGAGCCAACGCATGAGCAATTCTTTCACTTTTACCTAAAAAACATCCCAATCCATTCACTGCTCTCTACCACCAAAGCCAAGATCTAATGGTTTCTCACCTCAATCATCTCATTGCAGTAACACCTACTGCTTCTTCTCCACAGAGCAGTGACCTGTCTTTAAAAACGGATACAGTCTGGGGGCGCCTGGGTGGCTTAGTCAGTTGGGCGTCCGACTTTCGCTTAGGTCATGATCTCACGGTTCGTGGGTTCGGGCCCCGCGTCGGGCTCTGTGCTGACTGCCAGCTCAGAGCCTGGAGCCTATTTCAGAGTCTGTATCTCCCTCTCTCTCTGACCCTCTCCTGCTCACACTGTCTCTCTCTCTCTCTCTCTCTCCTAGAAATAAATAAAAATATTTTAAAAATAAATAAATAAATAAATAAAAACAGATACAGTCTCACAAAGAAACGTTTCCTCTATGGAAAGACGGAAACACACACATGCACACCCTACCTCCATTCAACTTAAAACTCCTCTATGGCTCCCAAATGCCCTTAAAACATCGACAGTCTGCAAGGCTTACCTGGTCGGACCCCTTTTCACCTCCCTGCCTCATTCTCACAAGACACTTGTCCCTCTGCATCTCTACACTGCAGTCACTCAGGCTGCCATTCACCTCCCTGGACGCACCAACCTCCTCTGCTCTTTAGGACAGTGCAGTCCACCAGAATGTTCGGGATGGAAACGTCCTAGACCTGCACATGTGGCTCCGGGCACTTAACCTGTGGCTGGTGAAACTGAGAAAGCAGATTTTTAACTTTATTTAGTTTTGATTAATTTAAAGAGCCACACACTCCCAGCAGCTAGCACACAGGACTGGGACGTCCCCCCTGCCTGGACTACTTTCCTCGCAGACCTTCACAGGGATTGCTCTTTCTTACCCTGATGTCTTGGTTAAACATCACTCCTCAGAAAGGCCTTTCCTCGCCACCCCACCCACAGTCGCTCCCACTGACACCATTTACCATGCCACCTTGTTTATTTTCATCAAAACAACATTCACTACTGTCTTTACCATTTCTCTTCCCTAAACTAGAATATAAAATCCACGCAAGGCGAGACCTTGCCTATTCCCTTCGATGCCATGTCCCCAAGACATATGTTAGGCATATCGTGTTTTTAACAAATCTTTGATGAAGGGTCGAATAAATGAATGAGCGAGTGAGTGACTAGGGGGTCAAGTCAGCAAGAGTAGGCTGGGGACAGATTACGGAAGCCGCTGGAAGAAGGCAAAGGTCCTTCAAATACTTACATTTCACGTATCTGGGAGTGGGGCTCTGCAGTTCTTAAGGGCCCCATGGGGACCGGCAGTGTACGCAGACAGCACGAAAGAACAGGGTACATGCAAAGTGGGCCTCCATCCTCAACTGACTCGAAATCAATTTCAAGAACATTAGTGATGCAGACACACAGAGGCTCCTTACATGTGAGACATTAGGAAACCTCTCAAGAATGGATCTATATACCTCGAAAGGCATCCCTCTGCTGGGGGCTGCAGACAGAGTATTAAGACAACCAAGTCAGCCCTGGAATCTGGATGTGCAACGGCAAACTTGGGCACTAATGTTCCGCCAAGTCAAATACCAGTTTAGAGTCATATGGTCCGATGGGAAATGTCATGAGCTGGGCCACTTGGCAGAAAGCGGGGGAAGGGAGGCAACGAGGGGTGAAGGTAAGCAAGGCAAGAAACCCCTAGCAAGTTCAGGCACCCTGACAGTCAGCAAAAAGGGAAGGAACACGTAGCATGGACAGAACAACTGGCCAGCCAGAAACAAACAGGCCCACACCTGTCAGCCAACAAAACGGACAGCTCAGCGACACCAAGGACAACATGGATCCCACACATCTGTCCGCTGATAGGAGTTCCAAGAAAAAAAAAAAAAAGACTGGCATTTAAATTAACTCTGAAAACCCGTACCACTAAGGAAACTGCAGAATAGTTTTATACTACATGACACTGCACGCTCTTCTGGTCTTTTGTGGTTAAACGTTGTGTACCAAGCCTTAAACTTTACTAAGGATCAGTGCCACTTGATAAAGTCACCTTCTCATAAAATGGTGCGACGTCAGTAAAGTACACAACACATTACAAGGTCTACCACGAAGACAGAATCTTAAACAGGAGTTCAGAGCACAGAGCTCTATACATCAGCGCTCACTACCGCTGTCAGCGCTCACGATCAGAGGTGGTGACCACTACACGACCCAGGCCACACTCGGAAAAGAGCAGCATGCACAGAAGCAGCGACAGGCCAAAAGAAAGCCTCGCTGCCTGCCAAACCCCGACACACTCATTTTTACAGAAATACCAGGGACACTTTTTAGCTAAAAGACAGTTGCTATGATCGTGATCAAGATAGTATACAGGGCCGCCTGGGTGGCTCAGGTGGTTTGATTATGGCTCAGGTCATGATCTCACGGTTCGTGGGTTCGAGCCCCACGTCAGGCTCTGTGCTGACAGCATGGAACCTGCTTGGGATTCTCTCTCTTTCTCCCTCTCTGCCCCTCCCCTGCTCCCTCTCTCTCTCTCTAAAAGAAAAAAAAAAGATAAACTATATATTTCTTTACATTTTCTACCACCACCACCACGGAGACCAAAGAAAGGTAAATGTACACCTCTGTTCAAATTCTCTGTCAGGACCACCTCAATTCGTCAAGTGGTACAGGAGTGGAAGACCAGATCCCAACGCTTCCCTCTGTGGGCCCACTACTCCCCGACCTCCCGGCTGGCTTCGTCCTTGGTGCTGCTCACCACGGGCCTCTCAGAACTATCATTTCTCTACTGGCATCAGGGCTAACAGCACAGAGTAATACCATCTTAGCCTTTTACAGCATCTCTGGAACACCGTTGGCTGTGACAGGCACCCGCTTTACAAAGGTCATACACAGACTGATTCTCTACTTGATCATTACTCTCTATCACAGGGAAGTCAGTGTGTCCAACTCTCAACATGGATCGCTACGTTTATCCTTCCAATTGTAAACCGTAAGCAGCTATGGTATCTCCAAAAGTTCATATTTGCCTGTTTTTGGAAAGCTTTATGTGACATGCTGTGTTTCGTTAAAAGCAACAAGGATATCAAGGCACCTCCTCACACTCAACTCAGCGTCCGCGTCTAATGCATCATTATACTACGCAGTGAGTAGAGCCCGGGCTACTTGTGACTGAAATGAACACCGAGGATGACTGACAAACATGCCATTTTATCACAGATCAGTATTTCTTCTAAATGCTTATATAAAATTTAAAGACTTTGTCATCTTACTTTGTATCAGAGGTCGGCAAAATCTTTCAGTAAAGGGCCAGAGTAAGTATTTTAAGCTTTGTGGCCCACATTCCATCTCTGATACATCTTCGTCTTCGTCTCTGTTTGTTTACAACCCTCTAATGATGTAAAAGCCATCCTCAGCTGGAGGGTTATACGGAGAGAGGGTTGCAGGCTGGGATTTGGCCCTTGGGCCATAGTTCGGCCACCTCTGCTTTTCAAGGATACCATAAAAACCACAATTATATAGCACGGTCACATTTTGACTAAAGAAAAACACTTCCAACTGTTTTGTGTGTTCTTTTTTGTAATCTTTTTAAAAGCAATTATTTTGGGGGAACAGTTTTCTAGAAAAAACAGAGTTTGCATAACTTCCATAGATCCCACACTCAGTTTCCCCTATAAGGATATTATGTTTAGTATTACTACAATCCATACTCTTTTCAGATTTCCTTAGCTTTTACCTATTGTCCTTGCTCTGTTCCAGGCCCCTATCCGGGCTGCCATATTACATTACTCATCATGTCCCCTGAGGCTCCTCTTGGCTGTGACGGTTTCTCAGGCTTTCCTTGTTTCCGATGACCACAATGGCTTTAAGGAACATGGGGCAGATATTTTATAGAATGTTCCTCTTTTGAGATTTGGTGGGTGCTTTCCTCATGATTATATTGGGGTTATGATAGTTTTGGGGGAGGAAGACCACAGAGGAAAAGTACCCTTGTCATCCCATCATATCAAGGCTACCTCAACAGGGGTCACCATCACTGTTGACATTGACCTTGATCACCAGGCTGAGGCAGGGTTTGCCAGGTTTCCTCCAATTGTTAAAAAAAAAAAAAAAAACTTAATAGGGTGCCTCGGTGGCTCAGGCAGTTAAGGGTCCGACTTTTGGGTTTCAGTTGGTTTCAGCTCATGTCATGATCTCAATATTTGTGAGTTCGAGCCCAGCATCAGGCTCCACCCAGGCAGTATGGAGCGTGCTTGGGAATCCCTCTCTCCTTCTCTCTCTGCCCCTCCCATGCTCTCTCTCTCTCTATCAAAATAAATAAACTTTTTAAAAAATTACAAAATAAAAAAACAAAAAAAAAAAAGAACTTGAATCTTACCACATAGGACTAAACTAAAAGCATTTAAATGTCAAATCAGTTTTAATAAGTTAGTTATACGCATGCATTATGATTCATTATATGAGTCACATCTATGCCTCTTAACCATATCTTTTTGAGATGAAGACAAGAATTAGTATGTATTTTATCACTGCCTTCTACTTTGAATTCCTCTCAACTCCTCCTCCTCACTATTAGGCTAAATTAAAGGGATATCTAAGGAAAATCGAACGGACACAACCCAAATCTTCTTTCACTTTTTTTTAATTTTTAATTTTTTAAGATTTTTAACTTTTAAGGTTTTTTAAATTTTAGTTATTTTAAGAGAGAGAGAGAACGTGTGTGCACTTGAGCACGGGAGGGTCAGAGAGAGAAGGAGAAAGAAAATCCCAAGTAGACACTGTGGAGCCCTGTGCAGGGCTTGATCTCATGATCCTGGATCCTCAATAGATCATGACCTGAGCCGACACTTAACCCCCACATGGGTGCCCCTTCTTTCACTTTTAAATGCTGCTTATGCAAACTACACTGGGGTGGCCTGACTGGGGACTCTAGACCACTCAGCAGGCTGGCACAGTGAAAGCTGCTGAATAACTTCTATCTTCCACTTCAGTGTTAAAATGATACAAAGTGGTCAGATGGGGGAAACAGGGAAGAGCCATGTGAGACTAAAAAGCACTAAGGTCTCTTACCTAACTTTTTCTGGCCAGGTAGTAAGCAAGAGGACACAAAAAGGTAGGGTGAGTAGGAAGGGCTAAAAGGCTAGAAGAAAGGCGGGAAAGTTTTGGGTCACATTAAGGCTGTCAAAGCACTCTGAAAAGGGAAAAGCAAATCCAAACCACATTCAGATACTACCTCATACCCACCAGAAATGCTTTAAATTCACACACACACACACACACACACACACACACACACAGAAAATAACAAGTGTCGGTGAGGATGTGGACAAACTCACCAACTTTGGACACTGCTGGTGGGAATGGAAAATGGTGCAGCCACCGTGGAAAATGGTTTGGCAGATCCTCCAACAGTTAAACATGGAATTACCATATGACGTAGCAGTTCCACTGCGAGGTATCTACCCAAGCAAGCTGAAAACATACATCCATTCAAAAATGAAGCCTGAATGTTCACAGCAACATTATTTGGAATAGCCAACAAGTGGAAACAACCCAAATGCCCATCAACTGACAAATGGACAGTGTTTATGGCGTATCCATACAATAGAATATTATTCAAAGCCATAAAAAGGAATGAAGCTCTGACATGTGTTATGACATACATAAAACTTGACAACACTGTGCTATGTGAAAGAAGCCAGACACAGAGGACACATACCGTATGACTCCATTTATATGAAATGTCCAGGGTACGTACAACCATGAGGACAGAAAGTAGATTAGTTTTTGCCAGAGGCAGCAGGGGTGGGGAAAGAGTGGGTACAGGATCTCTTCCTGGGGTGATAAAAATGTTCAGGCATTACACAATGGTTATGGTTGCACAACACTGTGAATATACTAAAAATCACTTATTGGTATACTTTAGAATGGTTAAAATAGTGAATTTTATGTGATTTATCTCAATAAAAAACAAAATAAGTAACTGGAAGAAAAAGCCACCGAAGATAGTGAAGACATTCTGAATCTATATATTTGATAAATTACTTTTAACCCACAACGTACATACACACGGTCTCGAAACTTCCCTTTCCTATTCTATATACTTCTGTGATCATTTCTCCATCTTTCCAATAACAGGAGCTTCAGAAATGAGAAGTTAGTCCAAAATTCTAATAAGAAATCAGGTCAACCAATTTTAAATCAAGTTCACGGACTCAGGCCCTAACTCAAGGAATTTACATTGCATTAGGGCTCACACTATGTGCTACCATTTCGGTAACTCCCCCATCAGCAAAATGAAGGTGGCCACGCCCCTCTTTAATGGTGGCATCTTTTTTTCCTAGAGACATTTACTTGACAAAAGTTAGAGGGTGCCATTTATAAGGCACCAAGTCCCACAGTCAGGCCACAAATCACAAGGGCTGACTATGTAACTCACAATTTAGTGATTTACAGCTAAAAAAAAAAATCACTTATTTATAAATAATAGTCTTTCTGGAAAAAGCAAGTATTGCCCTAAGTCTTCCAACAAAATTAAAATGCAAACTATGGACTATGAAAGTCACTGCAGAAATCTCAATGCTAATGCTAAGCCACCACGACGCCCTCCTGCAAGCATTATAGCACCCTGTGTTGAAAACGAGAAATACTTCTTTGGGTGTTTTTGGACAACAGCACCGTAGAGCTTAAGTTAGTGCTTCCCAGAGTGATTTTTTTCAAAGCAAAACAAAACAAAAAACACAAAAACCCCTTCTTTTAACAACCTCTCCACACTTCAAAAACCATAATCACTCAAATATTCACAGTAACCACTTGGCACCCGAACTCAGCTGGCCGGGAGGGACGACTTCCGGCAAGATCTACGACAACGGCAGTTGTGATTAAGGCTGCAAGGGCTGATTTTGTTTTCTTTGCTCTTAGAAGTAATTCCCATATTTATACTATTAGTCAAAATGTAGCGGCTTAATTCTCTCATTATTTTTAATCTAACTGGAAAATCAATTGTCTCTGGTCGTTGGTGGTTATGGGTTTATTTGCTGAAAGCCGAACAATGAGCAACTGGAAACAGGAGAGGGGCTCAACTAGCATTCTTTCATTAATTTAACAACTTTCTTCATTAATTGACCTAAGCAACATTCATTTAACATGTACCATCTACAAAGGACACAGAAAGCAGTAATAAGCAATTAGGTCTCTTGAGGAATTTACCCTCTAACGGGAGGGTGAGCAAAATTACTTGCTTTGACTTTGAAAGAAAGACAATACAGAGTTCCTCAGAGCCTAATCACGTGCCATAAACTGGGTGTACAGAGCCAAGAGTTAGCTCAGCCATCAAGGATACCCAGCTGACATCCTCTTCCTCCTCACAGTCAACCGCCCCACCCCCCAGAACTTCTTCCCTTCAGTTAGAAAGCACACAGATCGCTCTATATCTGACCCCAGCCATAAACCAAAGACTATAAATCGGCACGTTTTGGTGTGGTGGTAAATCTCTCACGTTCAACTAGTCAAAGTTATCGTATCTCCGGATAACGCTGAATCCAAGGACAGAAACAGAAAAATTCTACTGAGAGTTTCTACCACCATTCACCCGGTGTCTGAGGCCTGCCCACCTCAGCCCTCTAGTCTCTTCAGAGGCAATGAATCCATCAGACCTTTTCCTCCTATGTCGAATGTAGCCGTTTTTTTTTTTTTAAGCACCACACCATTTGGCCATGATCTATGAGCCACCATAAACACCAACTGGTGTGGTCAAAGGGTATCCATGGTGGGCCAAATAAGAGGCGAGGGAGGAAGCAGACCTGCAAAATAACAGTTGACCCACTGGAGGGTGGCGGAGGGGAGCAAGGAATCATGGACTGGGAGATTGCCCCAGGATTGGTGATGGGGGGCGGGTGGGAGGGCAAAGTCAAGCCGGTTACAGTAAAACTGTAATCTATTCAGGAATGAGACAGAGCCCTTAACTCCTCCCCACACAGAACTTCTAACGTGCGCAAGACTACACTGAATTTCCAAGTTCTACCTGGCCCCGCACTTCTGATTGGTGGGGTCACTGGTAGGCCTTGAGCCTACATGTACCTAAGAATCATAAAAAGGGAAGAGGAGCCTTTGAATACCAATAAAGACAGGTCGATTGGCCTGAAAAATCAACACTGGGCCTTAAAGAGGTTCTACACCCGAACACCTCTGAGCATGTCCAGGTACCCAGCCGTCTACAGGAGCGACACAGGACACGGGCTCTCGAGTCCACCTATCTGGCTTCAAATCCTGGCCACTTTTAACAGCAATGGCATCTCTCCACTTCCTCATCTGTGACTGCAAGATAACACTAGCATCTGCCTCATAGGACTAATGAGAGAAGAGGAGGTCACAGTTAAGGAGCTTAGCACAGTGAATGTCACACAATAAACACTGAATACATCCGTGCTAGCACATCCACTAGTGCCAGCGGTAACGTGAACTATCCCTCAGTTCCCGAACTGGAATGACACCACCACAACCACGACCATTGGCTGGGCCCTAATTACGGACCCCTGACTACCCCCTATGAGTTGGTTACTTCTAACCATTTTAGAATTGGAAATGGGGGTTTAGAGGAGCCCACAAACTCACCTAAGCTTACTCAGTCAGTAAGTGGTGGGCGATAAAAGCTCTGATCTTGTCCCAGGAAAGTCTGCATTATGTCATCTACCCCCAAAAAGTCAAAAGTATTTTAATACTTCCAAAATCACTACGTATTGAACAAAATTAAGTTCTTGTAAAAGCCTCCAGCTTCTCCCCGCAAATATGCGTATTCATCTAAACAATCAGAAATACTTCACAGATTCTGATAGACTGTCACAATTTTTCTTAACATAAATAGAACTGGGTAACTCACCACGGCCATTTTAATTAAATGACTTTAAAGGTTCAAAAGTACTGCATACCCACAGTTTATCAAGTCACTTTTCTTTCAGGATTTGTCATGTGATTCGGTAGAAAAACGGGGCGCACTCCAAATGGCCTGTGTAACATCTCTTTTTCTGTAAGTTTGGTACGTGTCTAACAAAATTGACTAGGGTTCACAGTTGCTCCAAATATCCTCTCCCACCATCTCTTACACAATTTAAGAAGACCACAGTCACTTCGTTGCCCTAAAAGAAAATAATCGAATTTAAACTGAGTATTGTCAGTATTGACTCTGATCTCATAGAATCTTTTAAAACTCCCAGTGAGATCCAGAAATATTTATAACCCAAATTTATACTGCCAAATACTTAAAAGATCTAACCGCTTCAAAGAAAACCAGAATAATAACAAGTCATCTTAGTCAAAACTGTTTATCCACATCAAATGAATTGGTTATTGGTTACCCAGTTTCCTGAAAACAGAGTTCATAATAATTGTTAATCCATTAACAGTTTAAAATAAATGGCATGCTTAACTTGTTTAAGAAGTAGTGACATGGATAAGCAAGTTATTTCTTACTTCACCTTCTGTTTGCTTTACGTGGGTGTTACATATTCGTATCATCTTTGCTGGTAAATACGAATGAGACTATATAATAGAAGATGCAAAAGGAAAGAGAGGCTCCAAAATGCGGAAGTATTTCAAGAATTTGCCGCAATTTCAAGAGCCTGAAACTCCATGCATCAGAAAGCAGAATTACCACAGAACTGTAAAAGCCAAATATTTATACAGGTGCCTTAAAAGTCACTGCTGGGTGCACATCATCATCACTGACATTTACTATCTGTTAAATAGTTTCAAGTGCAAGGGCAGAAGTCAAATAACTGACCGGAGCAGGAAGTTTATGACAACAACTAATATGTCTGGAGAAACTGTGAAGGTGTGATGCTTGTCATAACTTTTTATCAGGCCAGCAACAGGCGGCCAGGCTGAGGAAAGCCAGAACCTCCGCACAAGTGCCTTTTCTCCTTGCGGAAGGGAAACCTACACTGATACCTTCATGGATAATTTAATAAGGACTGTCCATAAATTTATAATGTCATTTATGACTTTTTTACCATTACTCTTTAAGGGCTTTCAAAAACAATATTCTTAAAAGTTAACTGAGAACATAAAGTATGAAATTATTTCAGCTTCAAATTGAGAAAAGGGGCAATGTTTAATAGAAGCACCTAAAAAAAAAAAAAAGGTTATAAACCCCTAATATACAGTTAGGAACACCTCCTTAATGGCCAATTTACAAATTTACAGTCAGGACTATCTCCTATTATTCTTATAATAAATCTCACTGTAAGAAATTTTCCTTTGAAGGGAAATAAGAAAGATGGGATAAAGAGCCAACATTTCTGAACATTCAGCAAAACTTCGGCTCCGGAACGTCTTAGACGATGATTTGGCCATGCTTTTCCTCTACCTCCGAGCAGGACTATAAAGTGTGTGTTGAAAACTACAAGAAATCATGCGGAGTTCAAGTCTGGTTCAATGTTCATTGCACTTCTTTCTTCCAAACACAGTCTGCCTTTCCAAGATGCGGGGGCTCGGGTCAAGGTCTCAGGTGAGGGCAGTACGCAGTAAAAACCACCCACCCACCAAAGGTGTCTGTAAACTCTGAGGGGCAGAGCTAATTAATTACACCCAGAGCCAGGGCTCGGCGAAGAAGGGTGCCTGGAGCCCCCCTCCACGCCCAGGACCTCCGGCCTGAGCGGTGGCGCGCCCTCAAGAGCTGGCAGTCCAGGCTGGGAGCCAAGGACACCCAAGAGAGATGGATGCCACAGGTGGCTTGGTCGGCTGGGCCCCCACCTTGCACCCAGGCCTGCGGGGGGCTCCCGGCCCGTCCCAGTCTCCCGAAGGCCGAAGATACTCTCCAGCCCTAATCTGGCCCACTGGAGGCAGAGGCGAGCTCGCCACGGGGTTCGGTTCCCCCTCGGGGTCCGTTAGCCGGACAGGGAGTGCCAGCCCGAAGCGCCAGTTCCACCCTCGCCTCCCGGCCGGGAGTGTCTAAAGGTCCCAGGGGGCGTCGGGAAGGGAGCGGGCCAGGAGGCCCTGGAAGGGGCGGCTCCAACTGGCCCCCTCCGGGACTCCTCGCCCGCTGAAGGTCCCGCGCCTCCCTCCCGAGACCCCTCCCGGCACCCCGCGGCCGGCAACGCCCCACGCCCCCCGCGCCGCGGGCGCCGCCGACCGGCCGGATCTCCCGGACAACAGCCGCCGCCGCGCTCCTGAGGCGGGTCCCCGCGCCCACCCGCGGCCCGGCCGCCCACCTGTCCCGGGGGTCGATCCAGCTGGTCCTCCTGGTGTTGTGGTCGATGTAGAAGACCTTGCCGTCGTAGTCCCTGGCCTCCTCCCAGCCCCGGGGTAGCGGCAGCTGCCCGCTCCCGGCCCTCCTAGGCATGGTCGGCGGCCTCGCCGGCGAGCGGCGCCTCCATAGGGACCGGGCGCGGGACGCGGCGGGAACGCGAATGCCCGGCCCGGCCGCCGCACCCGACGCGGGCGCCGGCGGGGGGCTGCGGGGCGCGGGGCGCGGCGGGGCCACGCGCGGGGGACGCCTCAGGAAGCCCTGCTCTCGGCCCCGCCGGGGATCAGTCCACCATGTCTGCGTCGGAGCCGGCGAGCGAACCCTCCTCCTCCTCCTCCTCCTCCTCCTCGCGGCTGCAGCCGCTGCCTCCGCCTCTTCCTCCTCCTCCTCCCAGTCCCCCTGTGGCCGCCGAGGGTCGCGGCGCCCAGGCTGCCCAAGCCGCCGCCGTCTGGGCTCGGATCCGGGAAGCTCGGCGGCGCGGCGGCCGCGGCGGCGACGGGCCTCCTCATTTGCATGCTATTAGCATGCGCCCCGCCCCCGCCCGCCCCTCCCCGCGCTGGGCTCATCTGCATGCACATTCCTCGCCGCCACATTCCAGGGCTTAACCCTGCAGCTCCCGGGGCCTGCTGCCCGACCCGGGGCGCTGGGCCGAGCCCGGGGCGGGGGCGGAGGGGGGGGCTGGGGGACCAGGTGGGAGGGAAGAGGGCGAAGGAATGCGCCCTTCGCCCCCTCCCCTTGACCCCAAATATCTCCCTGCGGCCAAAGGCCTTGGGTTTTGTAGAGTTTCGGAACTGGAAGGAGCCGGAGAGCGCTCCGCAACCTTCGCAACTTCTTTCCGACTTCTAGGGAAACCACAAGACTTTCGAGAGGAAAGGGGTGGGGGAAGCGCTCCTCGGCGGAAAAAGTCCCAGCAACCAGCGAGGGTACAAAGGCTCCCCCACGCCGCTCCTTCGGAACCCGAGGGCGGTTCGGAGTGGTGGAAAAGGGGGAAATGCCCCGAAAGCGCTTCGAAGCGTGTCGGTGGCGTGTCCGGGGCGGCGTCGCCCCTGCGGCCTCTGCAGGGCGCCTGGCCCTCCATGACCTCAGCCCAGAGGCCACGGGCCGCGCTGCGGAAAGCGAAGGCGGGTCCAGCGGTCCCGGAGCGCTGCGACACGCCTGCCCCTGTGGCCTGCGGGGGAAACTCCAGCCCGACCCTGCGAAGCGACTGCCTCCCACCCCCACGCGGGCCAGGGACCAGAAGGCACCCTAGCCTTCAGCCGGGTCGGGCCTATCTACCCGCAGGGGCCAGGCCAGCCACCGGGACCCTCTGCCGCTGGCCTCCGCTGCAGAGGGAACCAGTCCCCCACCCGAACCCCCTGTGGCCAAGAAGGTGTGGGCCACCACGCTGGAGGGAGCCCACTGCGGCCCGGAGGCCAGGCTTTCCCAGGCCCTGGATGCATCCTAGGTGGAAGGCGGATCCTCTCTTACTTACCCCACAAGCATTTCTCTATTCATCCCCTCCTGATTCCTGGTGGGCACTGAACAGGGGCTGCACCTTGGGCTCCAGGTAAGGCAGTGCCAGGAGCCGAAGGACTGGCAGCCCTGGCGCAGGACGTTCAGCCCCCAGCCCCTGGGGGTCTCCCAGGCCCAAAACTATTCTCCAGCTGGGTCTACACCATCCCCCATTCATATTCTTCGGGTGACTAACGGCTTCTTATAAAGTATGGGGCACCTGGGTGGCTCGGTCTGTTAAGCATCCAGCTCTGGCTGAAGGATCTCATGGTTGGAGGGCTCCAACGCTGTGCTGACACCTGGGAGCCTGGAGCCTGCTTTGGTTCCTGTGTCCCCCGCCACCACCCCCCACCACCGCCCCTCCCCACTCTCTCTTTGGCTATCTCTCTTTCTCAAAAGAAAATTAAAACATTAAAAATAAATTTTAAATAAAACACCCTGAAAAAGGTCCCCGGAGCTCTTGGTGTGAATTCACTGAATCTCACTGGGTTAATGCGGAATGACTTCCCCACCTTGTGCGGGACACAGTGGAGTCAGATAGGGGCTTTCAGAGGGTTTGGAGCAACGTCTCTCTCCTGGATTCACAGACCAGTAACGGAGTCAAGTGACCTAGGATTCACAAGGGTGCACGGCACCGTGGTTTCAGGGAGCAGCTGCCCCAGGGATGTGGTCGGCTTTCGAATTCCCAGGGAGTTGGCCCATCTGCAGTCAGTCCTGAAGGTGGAGGAGTGAGGTCCTGAAAAGTAAAGGACAGAGAGCCCGGCTTGGAACAGCTTCAAGGCAGCGACCGGACTTGCCTTCTTCCCCAGGAGTTGTAGAAAGAGTTATATTTGCACTTGGAGTAGAAACTAAACCACCAGAAACTCTGGAGAGCAGGAGGTGAGGAAGGGAGTCATCCAACGAATCTAATCCCTGTGTCCTTCCAGGTCTTCCAAAGAGAAGCCCCCAACTCCTGGTCCCTTGATCTGCCCCCGCGGCACTGATCAAGACATGGTCACACAAGGCAAGCTTCTCTAGTTCCTCGTGAGATGTGACATCCTGGTGGGTAATTTTAAATTAGGACCTCTGAATGGTATGAAAAAAATGAGGCCTGGCTAACACTAATTTCTCACACTACTAAGGTATGAGAAGGTGAAGGAGCTTTGTTTTGGACGGCTCTGAACTGGCTCACTGACTAGCATGGCCAAAATTTGTGTTCTAGTATGCTAATAACATCATTCAGCAACCCAGCCAAACAATTCTTCTTGTTTCAGCCTTCCTTCCGGCCTCCCGCACCTACCCATTAGAAAACACGTATTATACTAAAATGTCTGCATCCTGCTATAAAAAAAAAAAAGATACCTTTGCTGTTGCCACATTTTGTTTCATTGAATTTGTACCAATGAATAACTGCAAAATACTCCTGTGTACAATTTCAAATTTGATAGGCTTTCAGATAAATATTTTTTAATGTTTATTTACTTTTGAGAGAGAGAAAGAAAGCATAAGTGGGAAAGGGGCAGAGAAAGAGGGAGGGAGGGAGGGAAGGAGACACAGAATCTGAAGCAGGCTCCAGGCTCCAAGCTGTCAGCACAGAGCCCAATGCAGAGCCTGAACCCACAAACTGTGAGATCTTGACCTGAGCTGAAGTCGGCCGCTTAACCCACTGAGCCACCCAGGTGCCCCTCAGATAAATATTTTTACCCAAACTTCTAAAACCAATGAGGATACCAAAATAGCACCCTGTGGTAAGACTGCATTTATTGTTCCATACATTGTGGGACTTCAAAAAGGTGCATTAAGTACATAAACAAAACTCTAAAGCAGTTAAGAGACAAGCTCCCTCCTTCTCCCCCACTTGTAGGCTCAGGAAACATTTGGTCACACAAAAGCAGTTAAGGTGACAAGTAAATCACTGCCCTATAGCTTTTTTGTCTTGATCAAGTTTGAACTCTGCTGTTCTGAGTTCACACAATTGCACAGTACCGTCCTTCCGGAGAATTCCTAACAGCGAAGACAATGAAATTTTATTTCATCTATATTCATACCTATAAAAAAGAAATAATGAATATCTCTGTTTCATAAATACATACATTTAGATTTCATTTGGGCTCCAGGTGATCACTGACAGAGAGTACCAAGTTCCCTCGGTGTAAGAAACTCTACACTAGCCACTGAGGAGTCTGTTTTCTGGCCCTCATTTCCCTTCTCTATCTGGCTTAACACCTTCCTGGTACTAATAGTCTGAGGGGAGAAGCTGCCACTAAACAAAATCCCCAAGGTCAATGTCTAAATCTGGGGGGGGGGGGGGGGGGCAGGAAGATTAGTGATATCTAAAATGAAAGTAGACCAGATGGCCAACAGACACATGAAACAATGTTCAGTGTCCCTCATCATCAGGGAAATACAAATCAAAATCACACTGAGATACCACCTCATGCTGGTCAGAGTGGCTAAAATGAACAAATCAGGAGACTATAGATGCTGGCAAGGATGTGGAGAAATGGGCACCCTCCTATATTGTTGGTGGGAATGTAAGCTGGTGCAACGCCTCTGGAAAACAGTGTGGAGGTTCCTCAAAACATTAACAGTAGAACTCCCCTATGACCCAGCAATAGCACTGCTAGGAATTTACCCAAGGGATACAGGAGTGCTGATGCATAGGAGCACATGTACCCCACTGTTCATAGCAGCACTCTCCACAATAGCCAAATCATGGGAAGAGTCCAAGTGTCCATCAACTGATGAATGGATAAAGGAGATGTGGTTTATATATACAATGGAATACTACTTGGCAAAGAGAAGGAATGAAATCTGGCCATTTATAGCAACATGGATGGACCTGGAGGGTATTATGCTGAGCAAAATAAGTCAGGCAGAATAGGCCAGATGCTCTATGTTTTCACTCATATGTGGATCTTGAGAAACTGAACAGAAGACCATGGGGGAGGGGAAGGGGAAAAAATAGATACAAACAGAGAGAGAGGGAGGCAAACCATAAGAGACTCTTAAATACAGAGAACAAACAAGGTTGATTGGGGAGCGGGGGAGAGAGGTAAGTGGGTGCTGAGCATTGAGGAGGGCACTTGTTGGGATGAGCACTGGGTGTTGTATGTAAGCGATGAATCATAGGAATCTATCCCCAAAACCAAGAATACACTGTACACACTATGTTAGCCAATTTGACAATAAATTATATTAAAAAATAAATAAAAACTAAAAATTTTAAAATTAAATCAAAAAAAGAAAGTAGAAGGTGCCAATTATGTGAATCCAAGTTTTAAAAGTATATACTAATAAATATACATATGTATAAATATAAAAAACATAAAAGATAAAAGATTTAAAAAATGAAATATACAAGTATAAATATATATAATGTATAAAATATGTTTTAAAGTATTTTAGTCTAGCAATCCCAGTGCTGGCATTTTACCTATGGATATTAAAGCCCCTCAAGATATGCAAGGATGTTCATTGCAGTGTGTTTGATGATCACAAAACCACCAGTGTCCGTGAGTAGGAGACTTATTCAATAACTTTTTAAAAAAATTTTTTAATGTTTTATTTATTTCTAAGAGAGAGAGAGAGAGAGAGACAGCGTGAGCAGGGGAGGATCAGAGAGAGAGGGAGTCACAGACTCTGAAACAGGCTCCAGGCTCTGAGCTGGCAGTCAGCACAGAGCCTGACGCAGGGCTCAAACCCACGAACCGTGAGATCATGACCTAAGCGAAAGTCAGACGCTTAACCGACTAAGCCACCCAGGCGCCCCTCAATAACTTTTCGACACCCATACTCAGCAACCATTAAAAGTGTTGGCTCGGTCAGTAGAGCATGCGACTCTCAATCTCAGGGTCGTGAGTTCAAGCCCCACGTTGGGCATGGAGCCTACTTAAAAATATAAAATAAAATAAAGAGCATTAGATAAACATGTATGTGCTGATGAAAAAAAGGGGGAAAAAAAGATGTCCAGGATACACTGAATGAACAAGAGCAAAGTGATAAAATTGCTAATTTCACTGGAGGTGGTGCCAATCATAAAATGTAAAAAACAACACACTGTCCCGTGTACTTCCGTAGTGCATAAGGAAGAACCAAGATGGTAAACTAAGGGAGTTTTTTTTTTTTTAATGTTTTTTTAAATTTATTTCTCAGAGAGAGAGAGACAGTGTGAGGAGGGGAGGGTCAGAGAGAGGGAGATACAGAATCTGAAGCAGGCTCCAGGCTCTGAGCTAGCTGTCAGCACAGAGCCCGACACGGGGCTCGAACCCACGAACTGTGAGATCATGACCTGAGCCGAAGTCAGACGCTTAACCGACTGAGCCACCCAGGCGCCCCACTAAGGGAGTTTTTATAGACACCAGGGGCTGTCGGGGGGGGGGGGGTCCCACCAAAAAAGTATACATGAGGAAACTGATCATTAAAGAAAGGGGGTGAGGTAGAGATGAGCTCAGACACGACCCCAGAATGGACTGGCAAGGCTGGGCATGCTTGTGCAAAGAAACGGACATGCAAAGCTCAAAGATGAATCTGGAGCAAAAGAGCCCAAGACTGGCTGGAGCCATGGAGTTAGGAGGCTGGTGTGATAATATAGGTATGAGGGAGATAAAGGTCTGCGTTAGAAATAAGGCAAGGGAAAGGGGATGAAAAAAAAAAGATCTAGCAAGAATTTGCTGCTGATTAGATTAAGAAGGGCGCAGCAAATAGACCAGAAGGAGGAGTCTGGTAGGAGTCCAAGATTTTAGGCCATCCGGAGAGACTCAAATAGCTGAAATAAATGAGGAAGTCCAAAGGGGGATCTGATATGGAGGTTGTTTCCAGAAATTAGAGATACCCAGCAGAAAGTGAAAGGTCAGGACTCAAGCTCAAAGGGCCAGGACTGCAAATGTACGGTGGGGCGTCACCCACCTGAAAGTGTAGAAGATTCCAGACTGAATATGGGAAAGGAAATGTCAGTGCAAGTCCATAAGGTTTAAGCAACCCATCTATAATCCTATTTTTGGCCTCTAACTCCTCAGTGATTTGATATGATCTAGTTCATTTCTTTGTAAAATGTGGTCTCTGTTTTCAGGATGTGTGTACGAAGTAGTTACGAGTGTGTAAACTATCTGTGAGTGTATTCCTGCCGTCACCTTTATCATTACACTACCGCCCCAACTCACGTGTAAGACAAGATGAACAGGTTTTCAATATTTTAATATCCCCTGTTTCCTCCCGGAGATCAGGGATTATATAAACTGGAACTTCTCAGTAGAGAGAATGTTCCTTTTTTTCTGAATCAAACCAGAGTGGGGTTTTTTGTTTTTGTTTTTGTTCTTTGCCAGGGAACGAGTGGAAATAAATAACATCTCTATTATCGTGGCTAGGTAACCCTAATCCACAATTCCTAAAGTGTATTGGTGTAGACGGTCTTTCAGAAGACAGGCATATGAGCTTTAAGAATTTCCAGTGCTAGGCCAAACCAGAAATTTCTATTACCATGGCGGCTTCCCCTCCAGTTAATTATTATTATAACAACACCTTAGGCAACAACCATCATTGCAATTCAATTGTAAGCAACATCAAACAGAGTAGGATTTACCTTATTCACTGCAGATGGAAGCCGCACACTGAGCAAATTCTATAGTTGCTAAAAAGATATTGAACATTTAGAATCTCCATCTTATAGTGGAAAGGAACGAAAGCTTAAATGCATACTTAGATGAGTGAGGCCCTCAGAGGGTACCTGTTGTATACTCTGTGCTGTAGACTCTTGGAGTAGGTATTCATTAACATTCTTATATAACGAAATAATACGAGGTTCAACTTTCCTTTTACCATCTTCAATTTGCATTTTTTCCACCCAACTTCACAGTCCATGAAAAATAGCTTCTTTAAAAGGTAGGATTGTATTCTCTCATATGGAGGGAATTTGATGTCTCCTTTCCAACCACTCTGAAATTTCCATTGAAGTTTTTATTTCTGGGGCCCCTGTGTGGGTCAGTTGTTAAGCTTTTCACTACAGCTCCGGTCGTGATCTTGCGGTTCGCAGGTTCGAGCCCCACATAGGGATCTACGTTGACAGCTCAGAGCCTGGAGCCTACTTCAGAATCTGTCTCCCTCTCTCTCTGCCTCTCCCAGGCCTGTGTTTTCTCTCTCTCTCTCTCTCAAAAGTAAACATTTAAAAAAATTTATTTCTAGTAATTATTAATCTGCCTGTCTCTCTTGCCTATCTTCATCCTCTCTCTTTCCCTCAGTTTTTCATTCTCTGATGTTGACCTCAATGCTTTGAATTTGATGTTAAGAAATGTAGTTACAATTGAGGTGTCTGGCCAGCTCAGTTGGGAGAGCATGCAACTCTGATCTCAGGGTGGGGAGTTCAAGCCCTACATTGGATGTGGAGCCTACATTAAAAAAGAAAAAAAAAAGTGTGGCATCTGGATGGCTCAGTTGGTTAAGCGCCTGACTCTTGTCATGATCTCACAGCTTGTAGGAACGAGCCCCACGTTGGACTCTGTGCTAACAGTGCAGAGCCTGCTTGGGATTCTCTCTCTCCCTCTCTCTCTGCTCCTCCCCTGCTTTCTCTCTCTCTCTCTCTCTCTCTCAAAATAACTAAACTTAAAAAAATAAAAAATAAAAATGAAAAAGTAGAAAAGAAAGAAATTTGCTACAATATAATCTCCCAAATGTGTCTGATTTGGAGATATTCAAATTGATTAGTGAGGGAAAAAGGGTCCATGGAATAAAACATGTTCCAAGAAATCTATTTTGCCAATGAACACACGCAAAGGTGTTCAACACCATTAGTAAAATGAATGAAATGAAATGAAAATTCAAAGCACAACCAGACAACTGATACAACTACTAGATTGGCAAAATTTTTCAATTTTAATATTATCAAGTGTAAGGTCGCCTGGGTGGCTCAGTTGGTTGAGCATCCAGCTTTGGCTCAGGTCATGATCTCACAAATTCAAGCGTTCAAGCCCCGCATCGGGCTCTGTGCTGACAGTTCAGAGCCTGGAGCCTGCTTCAGATTCTCTCTCTCTCTCTCTCTCTCTCTCTCTGCCCCTCCCCCACTTGGGCTCTGTCTCTCTCCCTCTCTCTCTCTCTCTCTCTCTCAAAAATAAACATGAAAAAATGTTTTTAAATAATATCAAGTGTTGGCAAGAATGTAGAGCAAAAGGAATGCTTCTTAACGACAGGTAGGAATACAAATGGGTATAATCACAATTTGGCCTTATCTCAGAAAACTGAGGATATCCACATCCTATGACTTACTGATTCTACTCCCAGGTGTACTCCTAGAGGAACACATATACATGCATCAGATCCGTGTGCTAGAATGTTTATAGCAGGATTACTTGCGTTAGCCCCAAACTGAAGTTCGCATATGTACAATAAAGAATATTGTGCATAAATGAGTTGCAGCATATTTAAACAATGGAGTACAGTACTGCAATAAGAAAAGGATGATCTACAGCTGCATAAAACCCTTTGGGTGAATCCTTAAAAATGTAATGTTGGGGAAGAGAAGCGGCAAACAGATGAATCTGTATAGTATAATTTCATTTGCATAAAGTTCGCCAAAACAGGTAAAACCAAACCATATTGGTTAGGGGTGTATAGAAAGAAGTAGAAATATAAAGAAAGACAAGAAAATAATTATCACAAAGGTCAAGATAGTGCTCAGTTCTAAAGAGAGAGAAGATCTTGAATTTGGGGGGAAGGACGTGGAAGGGGGATTCTAAAAATATTCTGTGTTTTCCCTTGTTTGCTTAATATTTATTTGTCAAAATATATGCTGGGTTTTACACACTTTTCTGTATGTTCAACTGTTCTCTCTTCATCTCTCTCTGTCTCTCTCCTACTCACATAAACACACACACAGAAATACTATAGTTTGATCTTGAAGTGTGAGGAATACCCAATACCTACCGCAACACCTGGGAAACATGCTTTCATGAACAGATGAAAAATTTACTTATATTTAGCACATTTGGTGTGTGAAAGCAAATGCCACACTGAAAGTTATTCTTTCGAAAATGGGCTAACAGTTCCTTTGTTCATTTATTTACAGAGTTGGGGACATGTATACAAAAAAGATCCAATTATGATAATTCCATAAAATGAAACTATATCCTTTCAATTATTATTCTGTACCGTAACTTTTTATTATTTTATTTTATTTAAGATTTTATTTTTAAGTAATCTTTACACCCAATGTGGGGCTCAAACTCGAACTCACAACCTCAAGATCAAGAGTCACATGCTATATAGATCCAGTCAGCCAAGCGCCCCTATTCCAGAACTTTTTTAAAACCATAACAATGTACACGCAATGATAATTCTACACAGGGAATGCTCTACCAGCTTACTAAACATTTTCAATTCAAAAATTTTAAGTGGCACATCTGATGCCACTTGAAAGAGATCTTTTCTCTATCTGTGGTTAATAATTACCTGTGGGGAGAGGGGGTCCCTGGGGGGCTCAGCCTGTTAAGCATCTGACTCTTGATTTCAGCTCAGGTCACGATCTTGCAGTTTGTGAGTTCGAGCCCTCCATCGGGCTCTGCTCTGACAGTGCAGAGCCTGCTTGGGATTCTCTGTCTCCCTCACTCTCTGCCCCTCCCCCGTCTCTCTCTCTCTCTCTCAAAAAAAAAAATAAATAAATAACCTTAAAAAATTATCTGTGGGGTGATACTTTGAGATTGTATGAATAGGAATATCCTTTCCCCCAAAAAAATCTTTCACCCACTGGATTTAACATTTTATTGAGGATGCACGCTTACATACATCAGTTATTACACGCTGATGGTTTTTCAGAATGGTGGGGGTTTTGCCCACATTTTGCAGGTGGCATTTTTTGTGAGGAACTTTACTTATCTCTTTTTGCCATCATCATCATCACTACCATCATCATCGCTCCCATTATTATTTATCATTAGGCACCTATGGATTATTTTTTTACTGTGGTAAAATTTATTATAGCATAAAATTTGTTACTTTATCGATTTTTAACAATACAGTTCAGCGGCACGAGGTACATTCATATTGTGTAACCGTCAACTGACAGTGGGAAACCTGGCCCAAGTCTACCTAAGTTACCTTCGCTAATAATCACGACTCACGTTTGAATGAGGACCGGAAGTAAAGAGGCAGCGCGCCTTCATAATAATAGGCTGCACTAACCACTGCCCTGCGGTGAGACGGCCAGGGACACAGGCACTCCAGTCGGTGTCCCGGGGTCTGAGCCCCAGCTTCCTCACAATGCTGCGTGACTTTGGGTAAACGGATTGAATGATCTGTGCCTCAGTTTCCTCACCTCTCAAAAATGGGTCCTAATAATGCATTCTCCATAGGTTGATGGAAGGATGAAATGAGTTTATGTAGGTAAAGTACTTCGAGAAGTATCTGGTTCGTTTAGTGCTCAATTAATGTTCAATTTTTATTTATTTTTATTATTTTTTAATTTTTTTAATGTTTATTTATTTTTGAGAGAGAAAAAGAGACACAGAGCATGAGGAGCGGAGGGACAGGGAGCAAGAGGGAGACACAGAATCTGAAGCAGGCTCCAGAGCTGTCAGCACAGAGCCTGATGTAGGGCTTGAACCCATGAACCACGAGACCATGACCTGAGCTGGATGCTTAACCGACTGAGGCTCCCTTATTATTATTATTATTATTTAAAGATTTTATTTTTAAATAATTTCTACACCTAGTGTGGGGCTCGAATTCACAACCTTGAGATCAAGAGTTGCACACTCTTCTGACTGAGCCAGCCAGATGCCCCAATAATTCTTAACTTTTTAAGAAAGTGTATAGCAGAAGATTTATTTGACCCAAATATCCAATAGCCATCAGTGACCTGATGATGTTAAACTTTACAAATGTTCATGAATATGATTCATAAATCAGTAGGAGACATAAAGAAAAATCATTTTGTTATGGAAAATCTTCAGCACTTTAATATTCACCCTGTATGAATCAATGCATTCCTCTGTGGCAAAGCCCTCAACCGTAACTTCTTCAAATTACACATCATTCCTTTTGCGCGGTGGTATAAGATCTACTCTCAATCCCTTTTTGTCATTATTATTGTTTTCTACTGGACCTATTTCCTTTTTTGCTGAGAAAGTTGACATTTTTTTTTTTTTTTTTACTTGAAGCCCGATCTTCCTTTGGGTCTGGAGTTTTTATTTTATTATGTAGTATTTCATCACTTTAATATCCCCTGTGAGAAAACAGCACAGAAGTATTAGCATGCAACCTTGACATTCAAGGAATATTTTAAATCTTTCAGTGGCAGTTTCTTTAACAATGTAAAAATATCTGAAATATTTAGCCTTAACAAAGATATAAAATATATGTTCTGAATCTATCATTCATAGATATCTCATTTGAGCATTATAGCTGCTCTGTCTACAGTCTTCCTGTAAAGTTCATGGCTATTGGTTCATAATTAAATAAAGTCGTGTGTGGTTAGGCGGAATCAAAATAGTATAGAACCAGAGAGAACACTCAGAGTGGATCAGGGCAATATTTACAAAACTCACTTAATCAAAGGAGTAATGTGGAACTTATTCAAGAAAGCCTCAGGTTATTGTTAACATAGATTCCACTTCCTTCCGCAGGAGAGTCTGATGCCTAGTCCTGACGCTGCAAGTCTGAAAGCTTAACAAGAGTTCCAGATGATGTTCACCATTAGGCAAGTTTGGAAATGCTGATTTAAACCAAGACCCTGATTTTATAGTAGGAAACTGAGGCCCACGGAAGAAGAGCTGCTTGCCTCTGTGAGTGCCCCTCCCCCAACACCCATTAAACACCTGCTTGTAGATACTTGGCACCAGTTAAATGGGAGTAGATAGCAAGGTGGTAGAATCATAAATTGGTACAGCCTTCCAGGCAGACAGGTTGGCCATTCATGTCAAAATATTGAATGTGCTCATCCTTTGATCTGGTAATTCCGGATGAAAACAGTATTTCTTAAATTGTCACTGAGACTACTTGCATCAGAAGCACGTAGGAGCGGCACTCCTGTGGAGAATGCACTGTTAGGACCCATTTTTCAAGAGGTGAGGAAACTGAGGCACAGATCATTCAATCCGTTTACCCAAAGTCACGCAGCATTGGAGGAAGCTGGGGCTCAGACCCCGGGACACCGACTGGAGCGCCTGTGTCCCTGGCCGTCTCATCGCAGTGGTTAGTGCGGCCTAATACTATGAGGGCGCGCTGCCTCTTTACTTCTGTCCTCGTTCAAACATGAGTCGTGATTATTAGCGAAGGTAACTTAGGTAGACTTGGGCCAGGTTTCTCACTGTCAAAAACATATTACAAACAAACAAGAGGAAGTCTAGAATGAACCCTGTGGTACTAGATTAATGTTGGAGGCACCAGTATGAACGCAGATGTAGTTTAATTCAGGCAGACAGGCAGAGAGAGAAAGAGGTGTGGACACGCGCGTGTTTCCTAGCTTGTCTCAGTAGAGGGCCTAGGCACAATGACACCCCAGTAGCAAGCGCCCAGGTCTTGGTTTCTGATGCCGTTCTCCAGTGAAAGAACCAGGAATCCTTGAAGAAATGGCTGATTCTAGAGCAAAAGCGGGGCAAGCACAGGACAAGCTCAGAACCCCTTGTGGTGCCAGAAGGTAATGAAATGATCGAAGAACAAAACAATGGGATATATATAGACAGGAGTCTATTGTTGTGACTGTGCTTCTTAGAGTCTATATTTGTCCGCGTGGCAACACAGGGCCAAACTAAAGGCCAAAATTGTATCTCCCCTGTGATGTAGCTTCTGCGGGTGTGTTAAAGCCATTTCACAAGCCCCTAACTACGCCCAAATCCAGGTCCACTACCACCTCCTTCCCTGAATGGTACACATCAAGTCAGTATTTCCCTGGCTCTGTATCAGCCCAGGGCTGGGTACCAGACAGCTAGGGACAGTCCCTGTGGCTCAAAGCCAACCAGTCCTGAAGTGTTTCTTGGCTTTCCTGTGGAAAGTCCGGTAAAGACTGTGGCCTGTGCCTTCCCCTCACTCCTGCGTCCACCTCCCGACCAAACCGGGTTCTTCCTCCTGTGGCCCTGTGTGTTCTGATGTGTCCCCTGCTCTCAGGAACTGTAAGTAACAGATTCCTCTTTTGATGCCATTAGCCTCTCTGTGCTGTCACTCAGTGTACATTTTTTATTATTTTATTTTCCTTAATTTTTAAACGTTTTTAAAAATGTTTATTTATTTTTGAGAGACAGAGAGAAACAGCGTGACTGGGCTCCAGGCTCTGAGCTGTCAGCACAGAGCCTGACGTGGGGCTCGAACCCATGAACCCTGAGATCCTGACCTGAGCTGAAGTCCAATGCTTAACCGGCTGAGCCACCCAGGCGCCCCAGTCTAAAGTTTATTTATTTATTTTGAGAGAGAGAGAGAGAGAACGAGCTGGGGAGAGGCAGAAAGAGAGGGAGAGACAGAATCCTAAGCAGGCTTCCTGCTGTCCGCACAGAGCCCTACTCAGGGATCAAACTCACAAACGGTGAGATCATGACCTGAGCCGAAACCAAGAGTCGGTCGCTTAACCAAATGAGTCACCCAGGCGCCCGTCTTATGGATAGATTTTAACGCACCAACCTGAAATAGCATACAGCGGCCAACATTGGAACTATTTGAGCCACAAAATCAACAACACTGTTTTGGGTTACAACTCAAAATAAAATAAATATACATGAGTCCAATAATAAGTAAATGATTGAAGAAACAAATGTGGAAAAGAAACAAATTTTCCTCACAGAAGAATTCCAAGTAATTTATGCAGATACTTCTCCCTCCAGGAGATGAAGCCTATCTCCTTCCTCTCGAGTATGAGCTGGAGTCAGTGACTCATTTTAAAAAATAGACTAGGGAAAAATAGTAACTTTATAGTGGAGAATTCTGGCAACACGAAGTGATTGAGGTTAATATATTACCAGTGATGTCATATTGATACCATGTGCCCTGATATGATGTCATAAGAAGGACATTTCCTCCTGCACTGTGCTTCCCCCAACCCCCTAACCCCTGCCTAATCATGGGAAAGACAGCAGACAAGCCAAGATGGAGGGACAGTCTCCAAAACGGGCCATGAAAGACAAGGAAAGAGTGAGAGAAACTATTATAGACCAGAGTAGACTCAGGAGATACGGTAACTAAAAGGCATCTGGTTGGATTCTGGAACAGAAAAGACATTGATGAAATCTGAACACAGTCAGGGTTTCAGTGAATAGTAACGTCCCAATATTAATTTCCTAGCTGGACAAATGGACCGTGGCTTTACAAGATTTCCACATTAGGGGCAATTGGGTGCCGTGTGTATGTAAACCTAAAATCATTCCAAAGTAGAAAGCTGCTGGAAAGAAAATTAGCTTAGGTAGACCTAAGACAGCTTCTTTTCTGTGAGCTCAAATGCTGTACTGGACCAGGAAACCAGGAGAGGTCTCTCTTTATGGATAGATACATCTTTTTTTAAGCATATATATAATTTTTTAGTAAGCTCTATACCCAACATGGGGCTCAAACTCACAACCCCTGAGATCAAGAGTTGCATGCTTCCTACTGAGCCAGTCAGGCACCTGAGATCTCTTGAAATGTACAAACTCAGTCATTGCCTTTTGTAGCAGGTAAGTTGGTCTACCTGCACGGGGGCTATCCCATTTGCATCTCGAAAGTTCTTCCAGATTTATGACTCCAGCTGAACAAGAATTTAATTTACTTCAATCATGCACTGTTGGCTAGTAATCTACGAATGCCAAGAAATGTCAGTCGCATCTATTTTGAAACATTGTCTATGTTGTGGATAGCAGTTTTTACTGTATTCCACAATCAAATCTCATGAAATAACATTTTGGGGGACAAATAGGAATAATTCTAACTTTCTGAAACACACACACACACACACAAATCTTTAAATAGTATTAATTCTAAGTAATTCTTCTTTGGAAAAATTCCAGGTTATGTGGCCTAAGAAGGCCTTTCCAAAATCCGGTATGCCTGAATGGTTGTTTTGAGTAAGGCACTGTTCAGGACACTTGGTGAACTGGTGATAGTCACAGGCTAAATGCTCAAAAATCTCCTTCTGAAGACATAATACACTACATTATTTAAGGTATACAAACGAAGTGCATGTAAAAACCTATTTAAATATGTAATGCGTCATATCTGCATACAGTCTTGGCTTTAAGTTTTCGTTTGTTCTTAGGAGTGCAGTCGAACATAGAGGAAATGAAGGCCAACCGTTCAGACAGCCAAATAGCAGATGAAACAAATGAACCCTGAACTGCCATAAAGTCCAGAAAATGCTCCAGACTATTTTGGCGTTTATACTATAACTGGCACGGAGACTCCATTCTTCCACTATTGCAGTTGTTCAGTTGCAATGCCTAACGCTTTTTCATTCTTATATGTTGACCCATCAAAATTTATATCATGGGTAATAGAATAATAATTTATAAAGCATGCACTTAAAAATAAATATGGGAGATAGAGCACCGTTAGAACTAATTTGGGCTTGATGCCCAGAGAAATCACACATGGAGATGTTCTGGACTTAAACGTACTCACAAAGACACATGTTATTGGCTAAACCTCCTGGTGGATTCCTGTTTAACTCCGTGAAGCAGAGACATGTATCGCAGAGCCAGTACTGGTTTGCATCGAACTGTAGAAAGGTTGTCCACACTCCCAATAGTTTTATACACAAATACAGTCCACGGAACGTACACGTTGTGTTTGCAAACACACAGTGAAAAGTCAGGGCTAACCAATCACCGCTGGCTGTGAATAATCTGCCTGGTCTTTGTTTTCTTTGAGTGAAATCGCTACAAAGTTCATTCCTATGTTTTGCTTTGGTTTCTCAACGCAAAAAAAGTGTGCTGACAGCAGGGGCTTTTCCTTTTAGCAGACAGCACTATTGGCCCCTATTTGAAAAGTCCAAGGTGCAAGCTAGAAGACTCTCCCTACAAAGGCGGGGGGGGGGGGCACAACCTCCGACCTGTTGGCCAAGTCCAGTTTTGGGCTCCATTCTCTGAAATACCACCGTCCTGGCACATGACAAGAGTCACCTACAGAGTCGGACTGTTGTTTCGGGGTCTGCTAATGTCTTCCCTTCTTCCTTCTCTCTCTTTCACTCAACGTGGAGACAACAGACATACTCACAAGTGTGGAGATATGAACGTGTATTCCTTTTCCTCATTCTTTTTTGGACTGGATTCCTTGTGTGCACGCGTGTCCAGGAACTTATGGTCGGAGCACTCGATGAAGCTTCAAAAGCCCGGGGGAGAAGCCTAGACTTTGAGAGCCAGAGAGATCTTTGCTAAATTCCTGGCTGTACCACACATGAGCTGGGTAAGCCTACCAATCACTTTCCTTTGAGTTCCAACTTTATTCCTTCTATGGGATCACGCCTTCCTCACGGGCTTGTAGCGAGCATTGATTGAGACGCTGTGGTGACACGGGCCTAACATAGGCTAACACCACTCAGAACTGGCTCACGTTCCCTTCTCCTTCTTTCTTTCCCAGCCTCTAACCGTCTTGCCTGTCTGTGCCCTCCCTCCCTCTGTGTTTAGCTCCTTACCCCCACAGGTACTTCTCAATGATCTTGGAAATATATTTTAAAATATTTTAATCCTTACTGAATACGTTGAATTTTTTTAAGATTCTTATTTAGAACTCTCGTGATTTCAAACACTTCACCGACTCTGACAATAGCTATGTAAGAATTGTAAAGGACTTTAGTTTTCCCAATATCCAAACCCTCTTCCTAAGCCTGGGCGCGGCCCCGCGTGGGAGACTCAATGGAGGGCAAGTAATGCCTCCCGCTAGAGGGACCGGGATGAGAACACCGGCCGTACGTCAACTTAGCCCAGTCAGTCAGATGCCCCCGGTGAGATGTGACCATGGTGAGTGACTCAAAGAAGCATGGAGGGCGAAGGCAGGCAGCCTCAGCACTGGACTGCAGGTACTGTGCAGGTCTGGTGCCAACGCTCTCTTGTGCCAGTGGTGGGCCAGACGTCAACAGTGGCCAGAGCTCAAGCCACGGATCACCTCCCAGTTTTCACAGAAGAGGCCCCTTTCACCCTCAGGCAATTAATTTCATCCAGCTCCTTGTGGCTCCATGTTCCAGACTGCTCCTTCAGAGAGGGGTCTACAAGGTAAAGCAGTCTTAGAACTTTCTAGAGCCATTCCTGGTATTTGGTACCATTGCCATGGGACTCTCTCTCTTATATAAAAGTGGCAGGCTACCTAGCTTCTGTTAGAACCCTCACTGATGAGTGCTGTTTGAAATTTACTTTTAGTAACATAATTTTATTTCCTTTCTTCTCACATCTTTATTTGTATGTACATGTTGAGTGTGTGAGTGTGTGTGTGTGTTTGTGCGCACCTGTGTGGAATCTTAGTGTTTCTGTCTCTCTATTCTTCTCAAGTTAAAGTCTGCCTTGGAGTCGAAGTTCACAAGCTTATCTCTGATCAAAAACCAAGAAAGTCAAAATCAATAGAAACTACAGGATTATAAGATACTCATACAAATGACACATTTTAAAAATCGTTATTTTAAGCATAGAAATGCAGTGTAGACTGTATCCTCACTGAATTATATAGTATTTTCTGGGACTACAGCTCCAAAGATAGGAAACAGGACTGAAATAAATGTAGGGTCATAATAGACGTGATAAGTTTGAAGTCATAATGCGGTTGCTTCCTCTGCGTGTTTCAGTCTGAGGCGTTTTAACCATCTATTAACTTACTGTTTCTTTTCCTCACTCCTCAGGTTGCTGCTGCGCCAGAATTCGCCTCTCCCTCCAGAGAAAGGCTGCGGTCACTCCAGTTCAGAGGAAAATGCTTCTGCCCCACTTAGTACTCGGCAACATCTCTTGTTCTTCTGCTCTCAGGTGCTGCTGATAGTAAACTAAGAAATCACAGACTGGGGCACTTGGGGCGGGGGGCTCAGTGGGTTAAGCAGCCGACTTCAGCTCAGATCATGATCTCATGGTTCATGAGTTTGAGCCCCGCATTGGGCTCTGTGCTTCTGGAGTAGAACCTGTTTGGGCTTCTCTCTCTCTTTCTCTCTCTCTGCCCCTTCCCCACTCAAGCTATCTCTCTCTCTCTCCCTTTCTCAAAATAAATAAATTAATTAAAAAAAAAAAAACAGAAATCACTGACCAAAATTCGCTGTGTATTGCCAAGCTGTGTGACCTTGGCCAAGTTATTCTTTTGGACCACTGTTTCTTTTTCTGGGAAAAAGAAGTGATTATAATAGTACCTACATTACAGGGTTGGTTGTTGAGAGTATAAACTGAGTTAATACCCATGAAGTGCTCAGACTTGGTCTAGCATATAATATGTGCTCAGTAAGGACTAGCTGTGGTCGTTATAATGCATGTCACTTGGTGGATCAGTGAGGAATTTTCAGATCTCACAGCCTATTATGGGTTCAATTGTGTTCCCTTCCAATTCATGGATTGAAGTCCCCCAATGCTCAGTATCTCCAAATGTGACTGCATTTGGAGATAGAGACTGTAAAGAGATAATGAAGGTGAAATGAGGGCCTGTGGATGGGAGGGACAGAGAGAGAGAAGGAGACAGAGAATCCCACAAACTGTGAGATCATGACTTGAGTAGAAATCAAGAGCAGATGTTTAGCCGCCTGAGCCACACAAGTGTCCCTATTTCTTTTTTCCAGTTTTGTGGAGATATAAGTAACCAACAGCACTGTGTAAGTTTAAGGTGTATAGCATGTTGGTTTGACTTACCTATATTGTGAAATGACTGGCACTGTAAGTTTGGCTTACTCCCATCACCTCACTAGATTAAAAAAGAAAACGAAAACAAAAAAGAAAAAATTTTTTCTTGTGATGGGAAGTCTTAGGATTTACTGTACCTTTTCCTGTGCATCATACAGCACATGAGCTGTCGTCATGCTGTACATAGAGCCCTGGCATTTATGTGTCTTGTATCCGGAAGTTTGTACCTTTTGACCCCCCCTCCCCCCCGCTGCTTCACCATCACTCTCTTCTCCCCACCTCTGGTAACCACAAATCTGATCTCTTCTTCTATTGTTTAGATTCCACCTATCAAGTGAGATCATACATCTATATCCACTTCTTTATCCGTTTATCCTTTGATGACCCCTTAGGTCGTTCTCAGGTTGTGGCTATTGTAAATGATGCTGCGATGAACATGAGGGCGCAGATATCTCTTTAACCCATAGTGTTTTCGTGTCCTTCAGATATATCCCCGGAAGTGGGATTGTTGGATCAATTGTTTTATTTTTCTGCATATCTCCATTGTCTTTTTGACGATGACCATCCTAACAGACATGAGGTGATATCTTATTATCGTTTTGACCTCATTACATATATCCACATTACTTTGTAGAACCGAGGATAATAATTTGAGTGCAGGCATCCCTCATTCGTCTCGGGCTATTTATAAAACTTCAAGAACACCATGGCCCTGCACTCACTATTTCAATGGTCAATGCCTGGTGTCTCTCCTTACAAAGAGTTAGGAGTACAAGACTCAAGTCCATTGGAATCAAGTGCGTTTCCAGTGAGGCTAATGACTCATGTATGCATAATGGTTATTGTGTGAAATCCTGCGGGGCCGTGAGAAGGAAATCGCGCATGACCTCTACCTTGCTCTTGGGTGCTCCAAGTGCCACAGGTTTTCAATGTAGATGTTCGGCATATAGAGAAATAACTCCTGGTAGAGAAAGGGACATCTGTGTCAAGAGGGCGATTTTAGAGTTTTCCACACTTGGAGATAAACAGAACTGTGTTGATGGATACACCATCAGCCATGGGATGCAGAAGAGGAGGGCTTGAATCTTCAGAGCACATACAGAGAAAGGAGAATCACGGAAGTGATCCCCATCTGGCAATCAGCACTTAGATAAACGAGAGATTAAAAAAAAAAGAAAGACTTATCTCTCAGTTATGTTTCCTGTTCTCTTCAGCATTTCTCCAATCTCGGTCAACACATTCTAAGAGCATTTTGTTTTACTTTCTATTTTACTTGCTTTAAACTTTCAAACTATTCTGATATCATTCTCTAGCAGGGGCAGAGAGAGGTTTTTTTTTTTTTTTTTTTTAAGGGCTTCTTTGGGGACCATTAAATATAGTTTTTAATCTGTTTCACTTGATTTTTATTTTAGTAATACCCAGAAGACTATTCATGTATGAGTCAGCCTGAAATAATGGAGCTTGAATAATTGTATTTTTTTGGAAATAGGTCAGTTCATAGCTACACTTAGAAAAGTAACATCTAGAAGCAATATTTCGTTCTGAATGTCTGTTATCAAAACTGTTGCTATGTTACCCATTCCATGCGCTTTCAACTTGATACTAGTGTTTAGAAATGTAGTTTTGGGAGGACAATTTTTGAAGAGCCATGACTTGAAGTTAAAATATGTGGGGACTTTGGGACCAAAAATCCGTCTATAAGATTACTCCAGCTGAGCTGCGCTTGATTTGAGAGAATCCATACAAGCTCTTCCCAAATTATGAACACATGACTAATGAATATCCATATACAACAATCCTGTTTTTTGTAGACTCGTTCCCCTTGCCTGTGGAGGTTTTACCTGGGACACCCAAGGGGTCATGAGATGCTGCTGCCACCTGGCGGTCAATAGGGGTAACTAACATTTACCCCCAAATGGTTTTCTCTAGGGCATCCTACACCCAGTTCAGTTCAGTTTTGCTTTGCTCAGTAAACATTTATTGAGTTTACATGAGAGCCGGGCTTGGTGCTAATTACTCAGGGGCAGACCTGTCTGTCTCCTTTACTTTTGCAAGTCAGTTTATCTAATCCCATGCACTTGCTTTCTTGGGAACAGACATTCTTTTTCACCCTCTGCCCTTCTTCCCTCTGCCAATTCTTGCTTGGTTTCCTTAAAAATGGTTATTTCCCTTCTTTCCTAGGTTCTGTGTGCATACCAACATTAACTCCAATCATGACTTGGAGTAAAAACGGCACCTTGTTGGACATTTTCCAGGAAAAATGGATATCACAAATTCTATGATTTTTCCATGACCTTCTCAAGCCCTCAAAGGGGCCCAGAGTTTCATAAAAGCCTCTTTGTGTCTTTGCACCTAATTGTGTTTACACCACTCTTACCCACTTATCCTGAGGCACCAACATGGAAGAAAAAGATTTATAATTCTTCCTGTCCATTCTCAGTTTTCTAGCAATAGTAAATGATGTTTTTTTGCTAATTTTCATCATAAGTATAGACCATTTCAGCTTGTCCTGTGCTAAATCAGTTTTCTCGAGATTATTAGTAAACATCATTAATAAAACCATTTTAAGAGAAAATTCACTTTGAGTCCAAACAAGTAGCTAGAACTTTAGAAACGTTAGAGCACTTTAACACGAGAATTTTCTGCCATTGAAACACAAAAATTGGGGACTATTTGGTTTATAATGTAAAAAAAATGTTATCTCATAGATTAATATCTCATGGAATGTCTAAACGTAATTTCCTGAATGTATTTAAATTGTGATTTTATTGTAAAACATTTAGAAATAGAAGTAGTCATAAATCCAGTGAGGGTAAACAGAAAGCCAGTAAGGATTAAAGAATTTAGTAAGAATGACACAATTTCAGAATTCTCAGAATTCTGTTAGTTCCACTAACGTGTGCACATGTCTGAAATATCCTTATTTTCAGTCACAACAGTTGGGAAGAATGATTATAATAGGAAAAATGTAAGTTTCAGATACACTCCTAGAATTCCCAGTGGAATTGCTTAATCAAAGAGTATGTACATTTGTGATTTTGATAGGTATTGCCTAATTTCCCTCCATAGAGATTATACCCGTTATGTTTCTATGCTTCTATCATTCTGTTAAATTCCCAAAGACATCACTATTATTGGCTTATATAGTCAGTGTTTATTAGACTTATCTAAACATTTATTTTACCACATCCTCTGCTTTTCATTTCTTTCTCATGTCTGGTCCTCGATTATGGGTCCATTTACCTTTTTAAAAGTATATCCTTTAGAATTTCCTGTAGTGAATTTCTGCTGGGGGTAACCTCTCTGTTCTGTTTGTCGGAAAATGTCTTTATTTGCCCTCCTTCCTGAAATAATTCTAGGCTGACAATTCTTTTCTCTCAGCACCCCGAAGCACTCACTTCCTTAGTGGCTGTTAGAAAGTCAGGTATCCAACTATAAATTCCTCCATGGTAATTCATTTTATTTCTCTGGCTACTTTTAAGATTTTTCTCTCTGGATTTAAAAAAAATAATTGTTATTGTTTTCGGCTTTAAAAAAATGTGTTTTGTTTTGTTTTAGTTTCACTTGATATGTCTGGATGTGGATATTTTTTTCCTAGCTGGTATTGGATGAGCTTCTTAAATCTGTGGCTTTGTGTCTTTTATCAGTTATTAGTTATTATGCTTCTAAATATTGTCTTTTACTTATTTACTCTATCCTCTTATTCTAGACTCTCACTGAATGTATAGTTGACCTTCTTATTCTCCCTGCTATGTCTTCTATTCTTTTTCTGTGTTTTTTGTTTTCTGTGCTGCATTCTAGACAATTTCTTCTAACTAACATCCAGCTCAGTAATTTTCTCTTTAGATCTGTCTAACCCGCTATGAAACTATATTTGAGTAGTTCATTTCAGCTCTCTATTTTTCCAAGTTTAGATGTTATATTTGTTTCTTTGTTAATGTAGTGTTTATAGTTTCTGGCTGATGCCGCCAGTTGCTGTGCTCTGATACCCACTAGCGCATTCGTGAAGAGAACTGGTCTTCCACAGGCTGCTCCCAGCAAGAACCCCAAGGGAAGCCTTTTTCTGGGAGACACAGGACTCCTGTGACAGGCCACTGTGGCTTAATGACCCACCAAATAGCCTTATTGAACCTCCTTACAACTACACTGTGGTTTCAGACTCTCCCACCTGACCTTCCTTTTTTCCCTCTTCCTCCTTCCCAGGGTCCAGGACTGCACTGCAGTTTAACTCCCAACTCCTATTCCCTTCACCACCTCCTTATTTTCCTTCACGGGCATTACCCCTAATAGATTCTTGTCATGGTGTCTGCTTTCTGGAGGACCTGGACTAACACAAATGGTACCAGGAATAATCCAAGACAATTGATGATAAATGAGGATTTGAGGTTGCTTTGCATACTGCACACTAGCCAGGAGGACACTACGGCCCTCTCTTCACTGGTAGCTGGGGCCCGAGTAGTCCCTGGCATAAAAGTGGAGACTTAATTGGGAACGATGTCACCAGTGGTGATCTGAAACAATGGACCAGGGAAGGGGCTGGGTCAGTGATGCAGGCATTCAAGCAATATGGTGGGAGGGGGTGGGGATGCCTACAAAAACAGTTGGCTGGTTATTGCTAAATTGTAGTCATGTCCTACAGAGGGATAATGAGAAACCAAGGGCCATTAACAAGCAGTTAATGGCTAAGTGTGAGAGCCTGGGTGGTGCGTACAAAGGGGCCCTTCTCTCCTGCAGTGGAAGAGCAGGCTGAAGACAGAGCTGTTGGAGATGTTTGCTTGTGTAGCCCAGACAGATCTGTGACACAGCGGTTAGGGTCCTGTTGGGGAAAAGCCTGGGACCCTGAAACACAGGAGGGAGACTGAAGGGATGCCTGCGGATGTTGGCTCTGTAACTCCCCTATCTTGGGAAACACTGCAGAGACCTGGCCCCACAAGGCAGCAATTTTCTCATCTTCGGGGTGTCCTTCTTCCTCTCTTGGCTGCCAGGATGATGAGTAGGATGAAACCTCAGTGCAACCCAGCTGAAGACACGTTGGACATGATAAGGGAGGAAAGAGACCATGTTCCACAAGGATGACACCAATTAGCCCATAGGCAGCCTGGATTTGAATGTTAAGGGTGCTCAATCAAGGCCAGTGCAATGTCAGCCTGGATAAGCAATTTCCTGGGAGGTAGGACTTAATATCCTGGCAAGGACTTCAGGCAATGGGACAAACTCATGGCTGGGATGGCTCTTGGAAGCCCGGAGAAAGGGATGACCAATACATACCTGAGTCGAAATGCCTGATTTACCCTGGCAGATGGTAGAGTCTGAGGCATTGTGTGCATGTTGGGATGGACAGTTATATGAGGGCAAAAACTCCGTCGTGGATTATGTTCTATGAGAGGGTCTTGACCGAGGCCATTCAAGATGTGCTCCAGAGAGGGGCTGGTGGGAAGTTCAGTGATGGCTCTCCTTTGCTGGCCAAGGCTGATGGGAGGAGCTGGGCTCATTAACATCCATGGAATGATAAGTACCCACAGGAATGGAGGCTGGGTGGGGGCCCTTACACACTAGGCGCCAGGGGGCTATAATCACAGTTACCACTGAAAGGTTAGAGAGGAGAGCCAAGAGGTAGCTGCTTCCCCAAGGAGATGGCCTAGTAGTTGGCAAACTATAGTGACTCTGTAGCAGAACAGGAGGGCAGACAATACACTGGAGGAAGGGAGATAATCAGATATTTCTAGGATTATTGGACACAGGGTCTGAGGTTACACCGATAACCCAAGAGATCATCATGCTCCTCTCCAACTGGTAGAATGAAGGCTTATAAGAGCCAGATAATAAATGGAATAATGGCTAAGGTCCCATCCACAGTGATCTCAGGTCCATGGACCCATCCAGCAGTGATTTTTCCAGTCCCTGAAAGTATATTTGGAATCAACATACTTGGCAGTTGAATTTGGGTCCCTGGCTTATGGGGTAGCAGCTATCAGAATGGAGATGGCCAAGTGGAAGCCTCTGAAACTACCCTTCTCCCTGATCAAGGCAGGAAACAAAAGCACCTCATGAAGTATCACAATGATGCATTACACCTCTCACGTAGTTTTGATGGCATAGGATGAGCAAGAAGTCTAGATACATGTAATCTAGAGGGCAGGAAATACACCATACCTGTGCCCAAATTTTCTCCTTTTATAAAGGTACCAGTCATATTGGATTAAAGCCTACCCTAAACACCGCATTAAGACAGACACTTAGAACAATGGAATAGAATAGAGAACCCAGAAATAAGCCCTTACACATATAGTCAAGTGATTTTTTTACAATTTATTTTTTTACAGTTTATTTCTCAATTTTTGAGAGAAAGAGAGCACAAGCAGGGGAGGGGCAGAGAAAGAGGGAGACACGAAATCTGAAGCAGCTTCCAGACTCTGAGCCATCAGTACAGAGTTCGACATGGGGCTTGAACTCATGAACTTGAGATCATGACCTGAGCCAAAGTTGGATGCTTAAGTGACTAAGCCACTGAGGCACCCCAAGAGTTCTTTTTTTTTAAGTTTATTTATTGAGAGAGAGGGAGAGAGAGGGACAATCTGAAGCAGGCTCTGCACTGACAGATGGGGCTCGATCCCATGAACCGTGAGATCATGACCTGAGTCGAAGTCAAGAGTCAGATGCTTAGCCAACTGAGCCCCCCGGGAGCCCCAGACAGAAAGAGCTCTGTAGGCGGATGATGATGATGATGACACAATAGTTGGACTGTACTTAGTGCCACTGAACTAAGTTCAATGTACACTGAACACTTAAGAATAGTTTAAGATGGCAAATTTCATGTTTATGTCCATTTTACCGCAATTAAAAAAAGAAGTAGGTCACAAATAATTACAATAAAATTCCACTTATATAAAATTCAAAACCACAAAACTGTGCTTTCAGGGATGGTATAACTACAAAGGAAAGTAAGGAGATGATTCTTTAAAGAGTCCGGAGAAAAGGTTATTATTTCTATCGGGGACAGGAAGTGATGAGGGAGGGACTTTTGGGGAGCCGCCTGTGTTGATTTCTTGGGTCAGGTTGTTACACGGATGTTTGCCTTATCACAGTCTGTAACAGTACATAAAACACTTTACTGCTATAGATCATTCAACCGGGCAATCCTGTGGAGAAAGCAGCTAACGGTCTGCTGGAAAGCTCAATCTTCCATCAAAACAACTCTGAGATTTCTCCTTTCCATTCTCCCAGATGGGTTTGGAATCAGCAGCATCCCAGCTACCAGCATCATGTAAGCTCGACCGGCCAGGTCCCGTGGGAGGACGTGGGAGAAGCCACCAGACCTCCAACACACTGGTCTTGGAGCTGATCTGGGGCTTGATTTGTATTTCATGCCCCTTCACGACGCTACTATATTCACAATTTTTTGGTTTTGTTACAAAGCGTCGGGTGAAGTTCTTGCCTTTGTTCGGTTCAGTGTGGATAAGGAAGATGGGTTTTAAAAATATCTCAGTCTGCTCTCAAATGTTTCTGGAGACCCACGAGACATCATCAGGATTACCACCCACAAGAGTCTGATGACCACGCAGAATGTGCCTTATCTACCACGCGCACTGTGACTGTAGGTGAGGTGACGCGACCCATTAGTAACCAGGCAACTCTTGCCTTCCAAGAACTGCAAGTATAAATAACTTCACATTCTCTTGAGTGTGGAAGACAAAGGTAATGTACAGTGTGTCCGAAGTGTTTCAGAGCTAGATGCTCACCCCTGGGGTGAGGAGCCGGGAGCCGCCCAAGAGAATGAGGGTAAGTATCGAAGATTTGGAAGAAGTTATTGTCACATAATGTGGCAGCAACAATAGAATAAGAAAATAAATCCTGCTCTCCTTGCTAGGTGATTACTAATGAATGAGGACTAATGGATGAATGATAGCTACAGATTTCTAACATATCAGTGCCTGTAATGGAGATCAAGGAAATAAAAGTTAAGAAGAGAGATATAAGGTTTTAATAACACAACAAGCATGATCTAGTGGCTATATAAAAACCCAACAAAATCCTAGAGGAGAACATAAGTCGCAACCTCTTGACATTGGCTATAGCAAATTCTTCCTAGATGCATCTCCGGAGGCAAGGGAAACAGAAGCAAAAACAAACTCTTGGGACCTCCTCAAGATAAAAAGTTTCACAGGGAAGGAAACAATCAACAGAACTAAAAGACAACAGATGGAATAGGAGAAGATATTTGCAAATGACATATCTGATAAAGGGTTAGTATCCAAAATCTATAAAGAATTTATAAAATGCAACACCGCCCCCCCAATAATGCAGTTAAAAAATTGGCAGAAGACATGAATAGGCATTTTTCCAAGAAGACGTCCAAATGGCTAACAGACACATGAAAAGATGCTTAACATCACTCATCATCAGGGAGATACAAATATAAACTACAACGAGATATCACCTCACATCTGTCTGAATGGCTAAAATGAACAACACAGGAAACAACAGAAGTTGGAGAGGATGCAGAGAAAGGGGAACCCCCTCTTACACAGCTAGTAGGAATGCAAACTGGTGCAGTTGTTTTGGAAAACAGTACGGAGTTTCCTCAAAAAGTTACAAATAGAAGTACCCTAATATAGCAATTGCACTACTAGGTATTTATCCAAGGAATACAGGTGTGCTGTTTCAAAGGAGCACATGCACCCCAATGCTTATAACAGCATTATCTACAATAGGCAACCTATGGAAAGAGCCCAATGTCCCTCAATTGATGAATGGATAAAGAAGATGTGGTTTATTTCACAACAAAATATTACTCAGCCATCAAAAAGAATGAAATCTTTCCATCTGCAAGGACATGGATGGAGCTAGAGAGCATTATGCCCAGTGAAACTAGTCCATCAGAGGAAGAAAAATATCATATGATTTTACCCATGAGTAGAATTTAAGAAATGAAACAGATAAACACAGGGGAAATAAGAAAAAGGAGGGACGGGGCGCCTGGGTGGCTCAGTCAGTTAAGTGTCTGACTTCAGCTAAGGTCATGATCTCTCAGTTCGTGAGTTGGAGCCCCGCGTTGGGCTGTGTGCTGACAGCTCAGAGCCTGGAGCCTGCTTCAAATTCAGTGTCTCCATCTCTCTGCCCCTCTCGCATTCGTGCTCTATCTCTATAAAAAAATAAATAAACTTAAAAAAAAAAGAAAAAAGAGGGAAAAAACAGAAAACAGGCTGTTAACTACAGAGAACTGAAGTTTGATGGACGGAGGTGGGCAGGGTGATGGGCTAGGTGGGTGATGGGCATTAAAGAAGGCACTTGTGCTGAGCACTGGGTGTTGTATGTATGTGATGAATCATTCAATTCTACACCTGAAACTAACATTACACTGTGTCTCAAAGGTATTGGGACATCAGATTTTCCTTTATACTGAGCACTGGGTTTCAAACTATGAATTTTGGGGGGAACATAAAGCATTCAGTCCATTGCAAACGGCTAAACAATAAATATGTAAAGGGCTCAAAGAATTGACAAATAGAAAAGAAGAGATAAAAATCTACAAGAAATAGAAAAAAACAAAAATATAAGAAAATAAGGTGGGGCGCCTGGGTGGTTCAGTCGGTTAAGATCCGACTCCTGATCTTGGCTCGGGTCATGATCTCATGGTTTGTGAGATGGAGGCCTGCATTGGTGCTCTCTGCTGACAGTGTGGAGTCTGCTTGGTTTTCTCTCTCTCTCTCTCTCTCTCTCTCTCTCTCTCTCTCTCTCTGTCTCTCTCTCTCTCTCTCTCTGTCTCTCTCTCTCTCTCTCCCTCCCCTGCTTGTGTTCTTTCTTTCTCTTTCTCACAAGATAAATAAATAAACTTTAAAAAAAAAGATTGAAAACAGAACAAAATAAGGCAACCTAGATGAAAAGTAGAATAAAACAAAATGGCAATTGGAATCTAGTAAAATACATTTGTGGGAACAAGGAGTATTGCTTTTAAAGAGAATAAGGAGGGAAAAGCCATCAACCCTGATAATATATTAAGCAAAACACTCTTCCTTTCTCCTCAGCTGTAGAGAGAATTAATTGCTGTGCTCACAGCCCCTGGCCATGACCTTCTGGGGTAGTTGAGAGCTGTTACTCAGGCCACATCTCCAGTTGGGGGTGGAGACAACCAGATGCTGGTTGTAATTTGGGGGAAAAGAACAGACGCACCAACCCCAAATATCGCATTCACGGCCCAGCATTGGAAATCAATGGTTTAAAAATGGTTTGTAAAAAAGCAGTTATTAAAATGCTTTACAAATTAAAAATTTTTTTTAATGTTTATTTTTGAGAGGAAGAGACAGAGACAGAGAGACAGAGAGCAAGGGAGGGGCAGAGAGAGAGGCAGACACAGAATCTGAAGCAGGCTCCAGGCTTCAAGCTGTCAGCACAGAGCCTGATGAGGGGTTCGAACCCACAAACCACAAGATCATGACCTGAGCTGAAGTCAGATGTTTAACTGACTGAGACACCCAGGTACCCCAAAATGATTTATAAATTTTAACACACTATCTAAGTGGCATTACAATTATCAAAGATAAGGTAACATATCAGAATAAACCAAGCATTAGGGGTTTTTTTTATAGAAAATTTTTAAATGTTTATTTCTGAGAGAGAGAGAGAGAAACCAAGCAGGGGAGGGGCAGAGTGAGAAGGAGACAGATGATCCAAAGCAGGCTCCACACTGACAGTAGAGAGCTCAACACCAAGCTTGAACTGAGGAACCTTGAGATCATGACCTGAGTGGAAGTCTGACGCTCAACCTACTGAGCCACCAGGATGACCTCTACTGAGCCTCCTTTACTGAAACCACCAGCGTTTATAATCCCCTTCCACATTCACGCTCACTGATAACCCTTTTGAACAGCCGTTTCCTAGAGAGCTAGGATGGCGAGCTCTCTCATTCGGCACTGCGTGGTCAATGGTAGACAGGAATTTGCCCTGCCCCTGGGCTCAAGAGATTTCCACTGGGAAGTGTGCCTTGATGAACAAATTTCTCTAAAGCAGTCAGAGGTAACGGACTGATCATGTATTATGAACGTGTCTTTAAAGACGCTCATAAAACTTTCGACAAGCCAAGCTGTATGAAGGTGTTGATTACCGTACGACAGTGTAAACGTCTTTGGTGGCTGATTATCCAGATCTTGTTACTCAAAATCCTTGGATTGGCAGCACAGTATCTCTCTGCAGAAATGCAGACTCAGGGCCCCACCTATGCCCAGAGAACCAGGCAGTTTATATGTCCATGAAAGTTCAAGAAGCCCTGTTTTAGATCATCTGGAGAGGAAGCCATAAATCACCCTGCGCTAACCCCCAAGGAACATTCCTTAGTAGAAGGGAAGCCAAACATTACTCTTTTGTCGACTCTAATAGTAATGTCAATATCAAACAGGTCAAACAATATTCTAATTATTTTCCATCAATATACAAGATTCCACTGGTGCCAGTTTTCCCTCTGTCCTCAGAAAAAAATATGGAGGAAATTTATGTACTTAAATCCTGATTAAGATCTGGTTTGCAATACCCGCACCATGCAAGTGTATTAAGAGTCGACACAATACTTCCGACTGCGTGAGTATTAAAAGTAAAATAGTACAGTAAAAAGACCTCTCAGCTTGCCCTGCCTTATTTTCCTCATAGAAGGTGCTGTTCATTAAATGATGGAATGTTTGTGACCAGTATTGTTCCTATATTTATGACCCAAAGGCAGATAATTAATGAACTATACCGCTAATTACAGAATTTTAATATTTATAGACATCTGTCACTTTACATTTCAAGATAAGTCTTACCATATGTGCTGCTTTCTTTTAATGCCAGTAATTAAGGTTTATGAACATATACTGTGAAACTATAGCGGTGATACTGTCAAATTGATTATCAGGAGGCTTTCTCACTGATAAACTGTCTAGTTTGAAAAAGGGAATTTTTTACAAAGATTAAATTTATCCTGGAATCTTATTAATATTTTCATTTAAAAATGTGTTATGCACTTTTCAAGTCCCTTCACCCTAAAAATATACTTTATATCCCTGGATTTGTGGCTGCATATATGTTATATCTATACTTAGTATATTATTTAATATGTGAAATGTACCTGTGATTCTCTAGAACTTCTGCCCAATAAGGGAAACATGATGTTCCTAATCTCTGTTAATTTTCAGCTTCTCCTGAAGCCACCACACAGGTGGAGAAATGCCTTTCTAACTTATTTTGTTTACCACTAGATACAGCATCCAATTCATTATTGTCTGCTTTAGGTGGGTAGAAGTGTTTTTCTCCTGTCGAGCATGTCTTAAATATCACCACAGATTGGATTTGATTCTCCAGATCCAGATTGGAATTGAGTCAACTCTTAGCATTAAAAATAGTAGACACATTTTTGTTTAAGTTTTAGCAATAAAGATAACAATTTCCAACTGCTCTTGAAAAGGCTGTCTCTTGAGGTAGGTCAGAGAAAGGGTCCAACAACAGACTAAATGCACAAATGGACAATGGCCAAACCATATGGGAACATAAAACTGACTCCCAGCCTTCAGCAGCACACCCAGGAACCAGCCTGCTATCGGACTTGTAGGAAGTCAGACCACTATCTCTAGCAGCAATGCAGGAAAATACAGTCACTCTGTTCTGATAGGTCCAAAATGGCCAAGACTTAATCAATAACTGACAGCTTCCCTAATTCTTGTCTCTGCTTCCAACTTAAGACCAACCAGGGAAAGCCAAATATGACCTCTGACCAATCACACCAAATGTCCTGCTTCTAGTTAGCCTGCTACAACTTCCCCAAGCCAACAGCCTCCAACCAGGGCACACTTGGTGCCTTCCCTTCCTTCCACAGTAAGGCTTTCCCACTCTGCCTGCTCTCAAGTCTGACAAAACTCAAGTGATGATAGCTGACTTCCTTGCTCTAGCAAGTTTTGAATAAATCACCTTTGCTTATTCTCATTTGGTCTTTGTTTATTTCTGCACAATCGATATATTCAGTCTGTATTGAGTGTCATCTATAAATAAACATTCTGCTGGAGAAGACCTAAGATCTAGACCCAACAGAGCAGACAATCGAGTCACGAAGCAAACGCAATGAAACAATAATACGTAAAGTGGAACAAGTTTTAAATTTTTAAGAAAATTTTTGAGAGAGATAGAGCACGAGAAGGGGAGAGGGGCAGAGGGAGAGAGAATGTCAAGCAGACTCCATGCTCAGCAAGGAGCCTGACATGAAACTCAACTCGGGGCTCCATCCCACCACCCTGGGATCATGGCCTGAGCTGAAATTGAGCCTGACACCCAATCGACAGAGCCACCCAGGTGCCTTAGCTTTTGAGATAACAGTATAAAATTGTGAGCCTGATTATCATAAACAGTGAGGGATTTTTGTTACACCATGAACTCCTTTCAGGAGAATACCATGATTATATCAAAATTCCCTGACTGGCTTAACCAGAAATGGGAAGTTACTGTTTCCCACGACTGAGATATCCTGTTGAGTACGGCTTCCAATTGGCCCAACTGACAGAAGAAATGGTGGGGCAGGATTCTCCTCTCTGTAGTGCTTCCCCTGGGCTGGCTCCTTTTCTCAAGCATTTACAGTGGCAATTCCTGACCCTAATTCCCAAAGGCCCTGGCTTCCTCATCCTGGTTGCAGAGGAATGCCACAGACAGCCTCACATTTTGGAACCGCAGTTGAATAGAGTGCAAGCCTTTCTTTCCAGAAGCCTCAGCCAAAAGTCTTCAAGTCCTCTTGGACCCTCTAGGGTCGAATCCCCAACCGTGAAGCAATCATGGGGCGAGGGCGTAGAAAACGGTAATCAGCTTGAGCCTACGTGAACTCACTCTTGCAGTCAGAGGGGGGATCAGCCTCATGCAAAACTCATAAGCAGGCTGCAGCTGAAGTGGTTTTCCAGAGGACGCCAAAATACAGTTTCCGGCACGGGAGAACATGGAGCCTGGAAAAGAAACATCACATGTCTTCCACAATGACTTGCAATCATCCACTCACCAAAATATTCAGAGCGGTCCATGCTTGGGCTGTGGAGACAATGCGCTGTGCTTTGGGGATTCGGCTAGAGGCTGTTCCCACTACCGAGGGACCCATAATAATAGGGTGGAGGCAGGAGATCAGTATGCAGACAGAACAGTGTTGTGAGTGCTGAGAAGAGGTGCGCAGAGGGCTCCGTGGGAACACAAAGTCACTCGCAGCAGTGAGAAGGCAGAGAAAGGGAAGTGGAGAGAGAGTAACAAAAGTTCTTAAGAAGAGATGATGCCTGAGCTCAGTGTTTTCTGCCTGGCGTTGCGGGCCTGGCATGTGGGGCATAAAGGCATTCTAAGTGGGGAGAGCATCTTCCAAGGCACAGAAACCGAAGAATACATGGCCCATTTGGGGAATTTAAGTAGGTCAACAGATCTGTAGAGGGTGGTGAAGGAAGGGTAGTTTGAAACCTGAATGAATGGGCAGGACCCTAGCCTTAGAAGCCCTTACACACCCAGTGAGGAAGATTCTCTTTTATTCCAATGACAGAGGGAAGCCACCAAAGGATTTCTAGCAGATTGACATTTTAGAAAAATTACTCAGCAGAAGAGATTGAGGGTATGCCTTTGGGAAGTGGGGGGTGGGGAAGAAAGGAAGCAGAAGGCAGAAAACTAGTTAGAATCTGTTGCAGTCAGGCATGATGAGGACCTGAAATAAGCAAGTAGCAAGAGAGATGGAGAGGAAGGGGCACATGTAAGAAATAACGACAGAAAACGAACAACAGGATAGTTTGGGGTGTCTGTTGCTGTGTCTCAGACCATCCCAAAGTGTTGTAGGTGAAATCAACACATTGATTTATTTGTTAATTTTGTAGTTTGGGCAGTGCCTGGAGGGCATAACATATCTTTGCTCTACTTGGCCTTAGCTACAGTTCCTTGACTGAGGGCTGGAGGACCCATTTCCAAGATGGCGCACACACACGGCTGATGAGTTGGTACAGGCCATTGGTTGGGTTGAGAGGGTGAATATAAGACCAAGCCACCACCATTTCTAGCTTGAGGTAAACCTGGGATAATAAAGCCTTCAGTTCTTTCCTCCATGCTGTTTCCTCTAACGGTAAGCTCTGCTGCGTCCTGGTACATCCTTTGACCCGATGGTCCTCGCCTAGGATGTCTAGAATCTGAAACCAATCTGACTCCTGGCAGGCAAGAATTTGAGGAGTTCTAGCCTTGTATATAGATGGTCCAGAATCTTAAATTCTTTTTAATCATCTATCCATCCATTCCAAAAATATTTCTATTTGTCTTCATTTTGCCTTGTCATGTATTTGGTAAGACCTTGCTGTGCTGACCTTTTATTTGGTTTAGTAACTGATTCTTTCCTTATACTGTAGGACCAAGGCTAACCTTGAACACTGCTTGTACCCAGCTTTCTAGTTGCAAAGTTCCTGAGTCTTTCTTCCTCTGCCTAGTGTCCGAGTATTCCTCAGAAAACCAAGCCCTACTTGTTCTTATCACCTGCGGATGGAGGGGAGTTCAAGTCTTGTTCCCTAAGCTCATAGGGTCTCAGTTATGTCACATGACCTTTTAAAATTTGTATTTATTTATTTTGAGACAGAGGGAGAGAAAGCACGCAAGGACACACACACACACAGAAAGAGAGAGAGAGAGAGAGAGAGAATAGCAAGCAGGCTCCACAACATCAGTGCAGAGCCTGACATGGGACTTGAACCTATGAACTGTGAGATCATGACCTGAGCTGAAATCAGAGGTTGGACACTTAATTGACTAAGCTGCCCAGGCACCCCTACATGACCTTTAAGGTTCTCATGGTCTCTAGGCGTCCGTGAAACAGTGACCACATGCTTTTTTCAAAACTTTTGGCCCCTGCCCAATTCTCCTGATATTTGGCTGTCCCGACCGCTTCCTATATCTGTCTGCTCTGGCAAAATTTACTCCAGTTCTTGCAACTTGTGGTTTGGCCGGCTTCCTTGGCTTATCCTGGATTCACATATGTTGGAGCTGCGGACACCTCTAGCCAGAAATGCTTCCTGCCTTTCTGCATAAGGAAGACATTTCCCATCCAGCCCCCAAGTGGGGCCAAGTGGCTGGGGAGATGCATAATAAACATGGCTCCCACTCTTGAGGCATGTTGGATGTCAGGAAAGAAACAGATAGCACATCCCTGGTTACTTGCTGGTTAGGAAGAGTGAGGAAAGCAATATCACGGCCACAGAGAGGAGGGTTTCATGAGGCTTCAAGGAGGGCCAGCTAATGCAATGGGGGGCTTCCTTACCTGCAGGTGGGAACAGATGGCTCTGTCTAAATGAACTATTGTCTTCCTGGAGTTTGCTTTCATCTTTTCTCACCCTTGCTTTTTAGAGTGTCTATTCTCTCTTTAGTCAGGGGTGTGTTTCCTGTTCCCAGCTTACTCGCCAAATACAGAAAAAGGTGTCCTGAGCTCAGAACTGCACAGTTGCCAGCTTTCCACACTGTTGGTATGCTCCTGAGTTCGTAGACTCGCACGGCTCCATTGGGAAGCCAGGATTTGAGCTGGGACAGCCTCAGGGGGGACAGATTTCACCAGAAGGGGTCTTACTGGAGGCAGCCGGGGTAGCTTCATGCTAAGTGAGCTGGGTGTGACAAATCTAGGGGTAAGGAGAGGAAAACGTCAGAGTAAACAGCGAAGTCCGTGACCAAGAAATTTGAAGGTAGGTTTGGGCAAGGGGAGAGTGATGTCTCCAATGACACAGTGAATGGAGACTATATCCTCCACCCTCAATTTATGCTTGCTCGCTCTGGAGGGAGCTCCCCTCTGCGGAGTGACTCATGAACTCTTCCATATGCGCTTCAGGGGCCGGGGCAGGGGCTTCGAGAGATCTGGCTGAAATAGTTAGTGGTCCCTCTGTATTTATGCTTTTGATGTACATTTTCTGCTTTCTATCATACGCTGAAACCCCACGAAGGAAGGCGCCAGTCACATCTCTTTACGTTGCAACATTTAACGCAATGCTCTCAATAGATGCTGCTTTTCTGTGACGTGAAAGAAAAGAATCAAGAAGAGGTAATTTGGTGGGAAGATAAATTCAGGGCTTTCCTAGGGAAAGAATGGGACCTTACGGCTTACAGTAGGGTATGTAGGCCCATGTGCTTGAGAACTTTACACAGTGACATTTCCTTGAAAGTTGCAGGATGGCAGACACGGCCCCCACTACCTGGCTGGAAGATAGTGGGTCCCCTTGGCTTGAAGACTATGTGGTAAGACCATGCCTTCTGAGAAATAGCTTGTCTACCCCAGAAACTGCCTGCACCTCTGTTCCTGGCCCCAAGACCCATAATTAGAGACAAAACTTAGCACAACTTGACTGGGGGACAGCTAAGCCTGCTAAGGGAAATGGGGGTTCTATAGCAAAGAGGTTATAGAACCTGGCTAACGCCAGGCTAACACATTCTGGTAAGAACCTGTGAATCTGCCTGGGAGTGAACTGTGAGGAGCTGGGGCACGGGGTTAGAATATAAAGCTGGCTAAGGGAGGGAGGGGGTTGGTTTGTCAATGTGGGAGCACTCCCCCATCACTCAGGATTTAACTCCCTGGCAAGGACCCCAGGAGTTGGGTCTCATATTCTGCTTGGATGACTCTTAGAAACTTGGAGAAAGCGTTGGCCTCTGTAAAATGAACAAAGATGGCAGAACGGCCCTGGCCGACTCTGGAGCAAAGCGGGTATGCTAGAATAGGGGACATAAGGTCAGCTGACTGCGTTCTTTGGGAGGACACTTCATCTTTGAAGGCGATAAGAAGTGCACTGGTGAGGGACAGCCGCGTCCCTGAAGAGCTCAGTGGTGGCCGTCTTCCGCAGGCCAGCACTGACAGTAAGAGATGCAGTTAGAGAACTGCTCTCTCTGTAGCTGTAAGGACAGTACGTGTGTCATGGGGGCTGGGGTGGAGGGGCCTACAGAGGGTAGTCTGTAATGGGGTCTCTGGAAGAGTCTGTGGGAAGTCGACAGTGGCTAACAGAACATGGTGTTTCTAGGGGCAAGATACATGGGTCCTACTTGATTTATCAAAAGTCTTACTGCTGTTTTAAACTTTAAGAAGAGATCATGATTAGATGAGGAGGAGGCCAAAGTCAGCCATCTTTCAATGGAAAGTTACAACCTCTTGCCCCATTTCAAGATCTAAGCTGATTCTCAACCCAGAACTCACTGACAGAAGGAGAGGCCAGGTCCCCAGCAGGAGGGCCCAGTCTATACAGCATATCCTGCACAGGCTCTGTGGTACTGATTCCCCCTATACGTTCTAGAAGAATCTATGGCCATGGATGCATATGACATTTACTAGGAAGAGGGGGACGTCCGGTCTTTCCAGGGCTCTTGGGAACCGCATTGGAGTTGACACTGATAGTCAGGGAGCCAAATGCCATTGTCAGGGCCTCCCTGTTAGAGCTCAGCAGCGTGGATGCCAGAAAATAAAGGCCTTGATAAAGTCTATGTCCCATTGAGTCCATGGATCCCACCCACCCACTCACCTCTACCTCCCACCCCGTAGTGGTTATGTTCCTGGTTCCAGGGCACATAATCTGGTTGATCACACTTGGCAGCTGGTGGAATCCTAACAATGGTTCTTTGTGGAATAGAAGCTACCACAGAACGAAAGACCAAGGAGAAGTTCTTAAAGCTACCCATGGTAAATATATCAAGTCAGAGGGATAGCAGAGATTATGGCCACCCACAAAGACTCAAATAAGTCGAAGTCTAACCAAATAATTCAAAATGGTACCTTCATTAGAACCCCATTGAATACACCAGTTTGGCCCTGCAAAATCTGGACAGGTCAGGGCAGATGAAAGTGGATTATGACACACTTAGCATGTGATGCCCCAATTTTAGCTGCCAGTCTGGATGTGGTATCTTTCCTAGAGCAGATTAACTCAGCCTGGCTCTGTGGTATGCACCTGCTGATCTGAAAACTATGTACCGTCACTACCCACCAGGAAGTAGGGGCATGTGTAATACTTATGTGAGAGTATGCCTTCATTGTCCTGCCCCAGAACTATGTTATCTTCCCTCTCTAGTTTATTCCGAATACATTTCAGGTTTTCAGAAATGGCAATGAGTATTTGATGGTTTGTCAGCTAGTTCTGCATAGTAAGATAGAATAAAAACCTAGAAAATACAACAAACTTCTTAGCAGGTCTATATTCACTATTCTATGAGATGCTACCTCAACAGTCTGTCATGGTTGAAGCCATGTAAGACTGAGGTTTTTTTTTATTATTAATGTTTTATTTATTTCTGAGAGAGAGACAGACAGAGTGAGCAGGGGAGGGTCAGAGAGAGGGGGAGATACAGACTCTGAAATAGGCTCCAGACTTCGAGCTGTCATGTCCGCACAGAGCCCGATGCGGGGCTCGAACCCACGAACCAAGAGATCATGACCTGAGCGGAAGTCGGACGCTTTAACCCACTGAGCCACCCAGGCACTTCAAGATTTTCAACTTGGGAGATGGTAGTAAACATATTTCTATTAGATCGCTGATAGCAAGTCACTGGAAATTATAAAATGGTTGTTCAAGCTATTAATGAGGTTACAGAAATTGTCTAAAGACTTTGAAATCTTGTGTGATCACCTTTCTCTTAAATCACCAGCATACCTCAGTGTGGAAAGACAGTCTACACTCATTGTCATTCTCGTCACACAGTCGGGGCTTAGTGATGGCAGTCTGATATTTACATATTTCACTATTTCCTACAACACTTAGCAACCAAGGTCAAAGGGCATCTTTTTGTCCAGCAACTGTTCCCCATGAATAAGCAGTGGACAAATTAACTAAATTGTCACTTAATTGGTTAAAGAATCATTAACTAAACAAGAAAATACCAGTTAATGAAGTGTGGGTTTTCAGAGATTAAATAGAGTCAAACGCCACAAAGAACGTCTTTTCCACGGTTGTCCTGTGCATATAGGAGCCGACTCACGCTCTGCTCCTCAGAGCTCTTGCCCAGCAGGAAAGAAAGAAATCTCCACCAGGAGGCAGACATGGCAGAAATAACTCTCTCACTTTGCCACTGATCTGATGTGATGTCTACCAGTGGCCTGTGACAGAAGCGTTTTGCCAAAAACTGTTCTATTTTCCCCGTAAGAATAATATTGCCATTAACTTCGAGGCTGGTTTTATGTCCCTTACTGGCTGTGTCACTGACAGCTGGTACGCTCACCGCCTCTTCTTTGCCGTTAGGGACAACACTAACCAGCTTCATACCTATAGAGCAGTCACTTGCCTTTCTTCCAGCAAAGCTTGTGTGGATGCTAGAGAGGTCACCGGCTTGTTTGAAAATGGCGCGAAAGATCTGATGGCTTCACGTCATCGTGTGACAAAATTTCAATGCAGGCAGTGCCCCAGGGATTACAAGTGGAACGAACATTCAATTTTCAGATATCATAATCCTACGTTCTTATTCACGCTTTTCTCTTCCAAAGCTTATGTGGAATCATCACCTTTGCAGATTCACCTGTCCTGGCGCACACAAATGCCCCTTCGAGGTTCACGCCACAGTCTTGTGCCCTGCCTATGCAGACGACGCGGGTCTGAGTCATAGTCTGCGTATTGTTCCTTCATTGTGGCTTTAGACTCCAATAAACCATTCTGAGCCACGAATCCGCTTTTGTGAAATGGAGCTACAGTGCAACGTGTGGGTACAAATAAAAAGGCATGTTTAATTAAACAAGCAGCACCATGTAAAATGATTTGGAAGCCGATAAACCAGAAGGTAGGAGATTCAAGTTACTGGGCGGTATTCCCTCCAAAATGGTCAACACACGTTATAGCATATGTGCGACCTCTAAACCCATAATCTTTTTAGAAATTTATTGGCATTTCTGTGAAAATCACAGTTTGTCTCACATTTAAAATTTATGACGTATATATGAACAAAATTGGTTGACAGCTTGTTGTCTGCAGATTCCCGCGGGCGGCTTGACTGACTGCTACGGATGAACCACACTGGCTGTGCTTTCTGCCTTTTCCATCCCAGAGACTTTATTAATATCTGCCTACATTTTTAAAAAGATTTTTCATAGTTCTTTACTACATTTAATTCTTCATTCTGTGGACTTTGTTTTGGCATATGAAAGATACAAGGGATACCCCTCCCCCCTCCATGCCACCCAAAAGGTACCTCCTTATCTTGGTGCGATTGATGAAATAATTTTTATTTTCTCCACTTAGGTAAATTTTTAAAGTGTTTTTTAAATGTTTATTCTTGAGAGAGAGAGAGCACGAGCAGGGGAGGGTCAGAGAGAGAGGGAGACACAGAATCTGAAGCAGGCTCCAGGCTCTGGGGAGCTGTCAGCACAGAGCCCGTCTCTGGGCTCAAACTCACAAACCTCGAGATCATGACTTCGGTGGAAACCAAGAGTCAGACGCCTAACCAACTGAGCCATCCAAACGCCCCTACTTTCTCCACTTATTTCAAATGCCACATATACATTGTTAAATATCTTGGGCACGATTTTCCTGGACTCCTTTCACAACAGCCCTGTGTATAGATCTTTCTTCACTTTTTGTTCAGTTCCTTGAGGGTTCATTCTATTCCTGCACCTGGACCACCTTACGGAAGCTTAGTATGTTTCGATATTTGGTTCTGCAGGATCCACCCAATTTCTCTATTTTAAAAATACGATTGGCAAATTTTATTCTCTCGCAAGGGGATATATGCATTACTTAGTAGGGATTTTTGTCTTTTGATTTTGTTTGGTTTTGGTTTTTATTCACAAGGCTTCAGAATATATGAGAAACATTCTACAAAGACAAAATATTTTTATTCCCATAGTCTTATTATTACTATGACCAGGCAATTTAAATGAAATCAAAAGCATTATCTCATTTTTGACATCTCAGGTTCTCTGAGTGCTACCAATCTGAACCATTTTATAATAACCCTTCATACTGAGAGTCCCCATTTTCCTAGTCTGGGATGCTGAGAATAACGAACCCATGTGGGTATCACCAATCAATGCAGCAGGCTATTTTTCCCTTCCCCCCAACCCCAACACCGGGGACTGTGGAAAGACTGTCACCATATGCAGATCAAAGCAATTATGATTCAGACTACATTTCTGGGATGTTAAGACTGCCACTTGGAAGGTAAAAATTCAGTTGGCCAATCCATTTCTTTGTTCCTGTGATCTTAAGCAATTGTTCACACACACACCCTGCCCCACCCCCTCTCCCCCGGCTGAGTTGACAAGGCAGCAAGTTCAGTTGGGCACAACTTCAAAGTGCCACCTTATTAAAAACACCTCCCAGATAACCTGTGGATCTTGCTGGACACCTGCTCACTCTACGCTCGAATGTCAGCGCGAATGTCTTCCGGATCCAGATGGTTCTCGAAGCATCGTGTGATTAAGTGATCTTCTGAAGCAAAGGACCCACTGATGGCCTTGTATTGTTAGTAGTTAAATATGATTTGGCTCTAATTCGTGAGATGAAAACAGAGCGGGCGCTACGGCTGGTATTTGTTGTGCCAAATGAGGTTTCTCTGTGGACTCCAAGACGTTTTCTTTTTTTAAATGTTGTTTTATTACATTTGTAATTAGCCCTTGTGAAGCAAGACTCTCAGATTCTGTAGTGATGCATTGCACCTTTCATCACAACAAATATCCACGACCCCCTGTGCCTTGATGTAAACAATGATAGTTACCAGGCTCATTAGGAGACTAGCAGATGGCTTATAAAGTCCTCATTGGAGTTTAAACCCATTTGTGGCTTGCAGTGCACAAATGTTTATCTTTAAACAGTGTAAAATATGTCAGAAGGGGTCTGTGTTCTGTTTTCATTAGTATTAATGTATTCTGATCCTAGCAAGAAAAATTTCTTTGATTCCATTGCGTACGTTGGTTTGCTTGCTTACTCTACGTGAAGGGATGCTCAGAAATTTTTTTTCCAGTTTCTTACCTTTTAGGAGAACAAACAAAGTTTTGTCAACTTCTCGCTTTTGTTTTTTACTCAGTTTACAAATCTTTATTGCATTGCTACCATGAGCTGGGCTAAAGCATTAGCGATGCGAGATGAATACAGCATAGTAGATACTTAATAAATACTTATTGAAGGCAACTAAAGTTAGAAGCTGGTTTTATTTTGTTTTTAAGTTTATTTATTTTGAGAGAGGTACAGAGAAAGAGAGAGAGAACAAGTCGGAGGGTCAGAGAGAGAGAGAGAATCACAAGCAGGCTCCACACTGTCAGCACAGAGCCAGACACAGGGCTTGATCTCACAGACCATGAGACCATGACCTGAACTGAAGTCAGAAGCTCAACCAACTGAGCCACTCAGGTGCCCCAAAATTTATTTTTTTAAAAAGTTAGTTTTATTTTATACAATGATGTTTTCCAGCTAAATCATACTTGAACGCTACTCCCTAGACACAGAACACATTATTACTTTTGTCTGTAAACATTTCTTTTAAATGACAAATGCAAAATGTTAGAAATTGGAGAAGGTGCTAGTTGCTGAAGACTTCTCTTAATCTAACTTATATGTAATTCTTTGTTATAAGATCTACCCAGATAAAGTAATAATATTCATGGACATTAATTAAGGACATTAATTAATTATGTATCAGCACTTACCTATGATAAGAAGTCTAGGGTGTGCCTGGGTGGTTCAGTCCGTTAAGTGTCCAACTTCGGATCAGGTCATGATCTTAACAGTTCGTGGGTTCAAGCTCTGCGTCAGGCTCTGGGGTGACAGGTCAGAGCCTGCAGTCTGCTTCTGATTTTGTCTCTCCCTCTCTCTCTCTGCCCCTCTCCCACTTGCAGTCTGCCTCTCTCTCTCTCTCAAAAAGAAATTAATATTTTTTAAAAAATTTTAAAAACATATTAAAAAAAGAACTCTAGTACCTCAAGTCTGTAAAGTATAATCAATCCATAGGGATGTCGCTACTTTCCCTTTTTACAGATAAGACTACGGCTTAAAAATATGAATCACATTACCAAAATTCTCCCAATGGCAGAGGTTCAAACGGAAGCAATCTGACTCTAGAGTCCATACGATATTTAATCTTTATGAATGAACTACAACAGCTTTCACATCTCAATGCCCACATGCTTCTACCAGGCCCTTCCTGGCCAGCGTCTACTGGGGCACTACATTCATTATAATTAACTCTTCAGATTTTGGAGCCTGACTGCTTGCTTCAAATCTTGGCTCTGCCAATTAAAGCTGTGTGACTTTGGACAAGTTACTAGACCTCGCTGGGCCTTGTTTTCCTCACTTAAGATAATTAGGTAGATAATTATAGTTCCCCCTCCCTCCATAGCATTGACTTGAGGATTCAATGACAATAGATGCAAAGCACTGTAAGGCCGCATGTGTGGCCCATGGTACATGCCATTAACGACACAATTAGCTACGAGATGCCTGGGGGGCTCAGTCGGTTAAGCATCCAACTCTTAGTTTTGGCTCAGGTCACGATTCCGTGGTTTTGTCAGTTTGAGCCCCATGTCGGGCTCCACGCTGCCAATGTGGAGCCTGCTTGGAATTCTCTGTCTCCCACTCTCTCTGCCCCTGCCCCACTCTTGCTCTCTGTTGTCCTCAAAATTAATTAATTTTTAAAAAAGCAATTAGCTATCACCACTATTTCTGTTATCAGCGTTATTAAAGGGTCATTCAATCTTATTTGAGCTCATGTGGCCACATAGCGTTGCCCAGGGTTGCATCTTCCAATTTTTAAAGAGAAGATGGAAATGTAGATTTTTTTAAACTGTGAGGTCTCCCCATTTTATAATGTCAGCACCTAATGCAAATTTTCAACACTGCTAAGCCAGCCAAAGAAATTATGACTGTGGGCCACCGTCAGCCCAGCAGCGAAGCGGGCTGTGACCTTTCAGTAAAGGAACAGCAGTGGAGACTCACAGACCGAGCACCAGAGAACGCAGACACGGGCGCGGGGAGGAACGCGGAGCCTGGAGGAGCCCAGGGGCTAAGCAGGTGTTCGGGAGTCCCGGTCACCAGTAGTTGTAGAGGCTTCACCTGGTCTGGCTGGTTCTGTCCTTCTAGCGTGTTTCTAGTCGGTGGGACTTCCATGAGGTGCATACTCTTCACTTAGCCTTCTTCTCTTACAGGTGATCAATTTTAGAGGCGCCTGGGTGAATCAGGTGCTTAAGCATCTGACTTCAGCTCAGGTCATGATCTCATGGCTCATGGGTTCCAGCTCTGTGTCAGGCTCTGTGCTGACAGCTCAGAGCCTGGAGCCTGCTTCGGATTCTGTGTCTCCCTCTCTCTCTGCCCCTCCCCTACTTATTCTCTCTCTCACGCGCGAGCGCGCGCGCGCTTTCAAAAATAAATAAATGTTAACAAAAATTTAAAAAGAAGATGACCAATTTGAGCTAATTACTTAAAAGTAAAGAAAAAGGAATTAAATGGCGAAAGAAAGTTATACAATTTCCATTCCCAGAAACTAAATTCTGAACTATCCACAGAGAAGGTATTGCTGGATGAATAAACCAGTGTTCTAAGTTTCCTTGGAAATGAAAACGACCATGTACTGATTTCCATTTCTCTGACAGTTGTCTCCAGAGCATCGAGGCTCTGTCACCATATTCTGTCGTCCATTGGATCCCGCTTAGTTATTTTAGAAATATTACCTAAATTGAGGGGCACCTGGGTGGCTCAGTCAATTAGGCTTCCGACTCTCGGTTTCAGCTCAGGTCATGAACTTGCTGTTTGTGAGTTTGAGCCTCGCATTGGGTTTTGTGCTGACAGCATGGATCCTGCTTGGGATTCTCTCTCTCTCTCTCTCTCTCTCTCTCTCTCTCTCTCTCTGCCCCTTCCCTGCTTGCTCTCTCTGTCTCTCAAAATAAATAAATAAACTTTTAAAAAAAAGAAATATTATCTAAATTGAGATTCATTTATCTGCCAAGGATCGCAGTGCCCGTGTCTTTCACAACCCAGCTGTAGGGAGTCACAGCAGACGTGCCTCTGGCCTGAACTCTGGCCTCCAGAATGTCTCTTACACCAATTCCAGCAGCTTCCCAGCGTCGGCCTCCGGCCCATGCACCCATCCTCAGTCATAGTACCTGAGCATTCATGTTACCTTCAAGAATGAATACGTAAAGCGATTCACAGGATTAAGTAAAGGACACTGTGTGGCCGGAGATGTCATGGAAGGAAATCGAATGATCTGTATATGCTAATCACACCTTTCCTCCACAACACGGAGTCCAGAAGGGCTGAAGACACCTACCGCTCCTCACGGGCAAACCGCACACAGTGGGTCCCAGTCTCTCTCTTCTCTGTTGAACAAGATCACGCCCACCATTGCCTTTTTATGTGAAATAACTATTCTTTTCATTCATTAATTGAATTAATTGTTAATCTCTTACCATGTTCCAGGCACCATGGGGGGGGTGGGGGGCACTGAGAATATAATAGTGAGCAAGATACACTCCCAGTTGGAGAGGCAGACACGTGAAAACACAGTGCGGCGGGGTGAGGGCCAGGAGAGAGCACATCTGGGAAGGCTTCACAGAGGAAGAGGCACCCATCTCCTTTATCTTGCTGTGAAAGCTGTATCTCCCCATGCAGCTAGCTCAGGGGTTGGCCTGATGAGAAGGCGGAATGGCCAGCCCTCCCTTCCCAAAGTTGGAAAGGAGTCAGAGCCCGAGGGAGGGATTGTCCCGGAGGCATCAGAGTGGCACAGCCTCCTCCGTGCCCTCACCCTCCTCCAGGATGGTCCTCCCTAGGCGCACTCTGTGCACCTGCCCACGCACCAGGGAGGCTTCCGCACTCGCTTTCTCCCCACCCCCACCCCCTCCGCTTTAATCAGCCTGACTTAGCATTGCTCTCACGCTGGCTCTTGCCCTTGAATCTCTTCTCTTTCGTCCTTTGCTCCCCCTCCATCTGGCGCACACAGTACTTCGCGGGGGGAGCCTTTCCTTCCATTTCAGGGTCTGGGGGTGGGCAAGGCTTTCGTGGGGACCCTAGCGGGTCACACCCCCGCGATCCTCAGGGGAGGGACGGCTCTGCCAGTGGAGACAACACAATTTGGCGCCTGCAGGCCGAGAAAATTCAGGAGCTTCTCAAGCACCGAGCCCGGCTGCTCTGCAAAGAGGCCCATTGGGCAGAGGAAAGTGCTTTCCCCTAGGTTTCTGTCCTAGCTTGGCCCTGCTGTGCGTGTGGGACCCGGCGCTCAGAAGTCCAAGTGCGCCCAGGCCCCCAAACGGCCGAGCTCTTCCAACGAGGAGGGGCTCATTGTGCGTGTCACACTCAAAATACAGCTGTGCTGGCTGGCACTTGGAGAAACGAGTGGCTATTTTGGACTCAGCCACTTCTTAAAATAGGAAGGCGCTCTGGCCTGGCTGTGGAGGAAGACCACGAACTCACTCGAAGGTAGAGCCTGCGACTTGTGGGAGCGGCGAGGCCGGTGGGGGTTAGTGCTGGCGAGCTAGCGACTTGAGTTGGAGTGAACACAAGAATAAAAGACTTTGTACTCAATTTCCATTCCCTTGAAGCGCACTACCCTGTGGGGGCCGTACATAATTAATGATATTGCCATGATACACTAATAGTGATGAGTACTCCTTCATTTTTATTGCACTTCTCAGGTAAGCCAAAAAACATTAAAAGTTCATAAAAGAAAAGAACTTGGCTTAACCATGAGTGATCTCATACCTGAAAATGGTCCACAGTACCACAGGATTACCAATCATCTGCATTAACTGGGACGGTCCCATTTTTCACTCTCTGGAGTCCCAGATGTCTGGATGGCCCAGAGAAGGAAGAAACCCTTGGGTTTGGGTATTGGCTTTTACTAGAAGCAACAGACAGGGTTTTGGGAAACTAAATCCGTTTTGATTCCAGAAATACGCTGAGCGAGGAAATGGACAGTGGTAAGTAGGATGCTGAATTTGTCAGCAGATGAGTATTTTTTATATCAAACAATACCAAATGTCGCCTTAAGTTTAAACTTTCTCACATTGTAGCTTACGCCGAGTGGACTACATAATAGTTGAACTTTTAATTCCACTGCACAAGCCAACTGCTGAAGTTTTGCCACTCGAAAGGGTGCAAATCCCTCTATGCTTACACATTAAAGAGGGAAATAGGTTTCTAGTCCTTTTTTTTTTTTCCAAGTGTATTTATTTATTTTGAGGGAGAGAGAGGCAGAGAGAGAGGGAGAGAAAGAACTCCAAGGAGGCTCTTCTCCATCAGCACAGAACCCAACGCGGGGCTCAAACTCACGGGATCATGAGATCATGACCTGAGCAGAAACCAAGAGTCAGATGCTTAACTGACTGAGCTACCCAGGCGCCCCAGTTTCTAGTTCTTTAATGAGTAATTCTAGTTAGGGTCCCTCCCTGTAAAACAATCAATAAGAAGCACAGTGAGGAAGAAGCCATCACCCGACGACGTTGAGAAGTAGATTTGAAGTCTACCCATGTGTGGCAGGAACAGCAGTGCTCAGCAAATATGCCCATGGTCCCCTGCACACTCAGCCCCCTGTACTTGGGTGGTGACCAGCTCTAGGCAGAAGTGAAGCGGATGCCTGTCACCTCAGGATGAGGGCTTCAAGAGCGAATGGGAGTTTTCCACTCTCCACCTCAGTGCTCCTGGAAGTCGCGGTGTTGACTGACCTGACTCGATGACACGGAGGACACCGCATTGAAGAGTTGCCAGGCCCATGGTAGACTTCACGTGTGCTGGAACTGAACCTTTATTAAACCCTAAATCACTGAGATTTCAGGATTTATTTCTTACCTCAGCATATCATCACCTATATCTTTTACTAAAACAAAAAGAAAACCACAGATCATTAAGTGTTTGTTGTGCACCTATGACAATGGGGGGGGGTGGATAATAGTGAATTCCCTCCCTGGGGAATGTTTTTCTCCTTGGGGAACTCTAACTCCTCAGTCACTGTTCCTCAGGATGTCTGATTATACCCCGGACTCTGAAGGCTGGTGATAACCCAATTCAGGAATATTTGTCACTCACCTCCCACTTTGTGGAGGACGCATTGGCTCCGATGCCGGAAACTCAAATTAGCTTTTGACATTTAACGTCATTTATTGTTTTAGATATTTAGGTGCTCCCATATTCGGCACGTAGACATTTATGATTCTTAGTTCTTCCTGAAGGATGGACCCTGTAATTATTATGTAGTGCCCTTCTTCATCTCTTGTGATTGTCTTTAATTTAAAGTCCAGTTTGTCTGATATAAGTATCGCTACTCCGGCTTTCTTTTGATTTCCTGGAGCATGATATATATTTCTCCATCCCCTTACTTTTAATCTGAAGGTATCTTCCCGTCTAAAATGAGTTTCTTGTAGACAGCATATAGATGGATTTTGTTTTTTAATCCATTCTGCTACCCTATGTCTTTTGATTGGAGCATTCAGCCCATTTACATTC